>NW_027186380.1:481842-547376 GCF_028583685.1 Petaurus breviceps papuanus
TGTAATCAATGTGGAAAGGCTTTCAGAATGAAATCTGAACTAGCTGTGCATCAGAGAATGAACACTGGAGAGAAACCTTGTAAAAATAATCAGTGTCAACAGGCTTTCACACAGAACCCCTGTTTTGGTACACATCAGAGTTCCCACACTGGAGAGAAACCTTATGAATGTAATCATTGTGGAAAGACTTGTAGTAGAAGCTGTGATCTTGTTGTACATTAGAAATTCCACACTGAAGAGAAACCCCTGAATATAATTAATGTGGAAAAGCTTTCAGACTGAAATCTGAACTAGCTGTCCATAACAGAATGCACACTAGAGAGAAACCTTATAAATGTAATTAATATGGAAAGGCTTACAAACAAAGGGCCCATTTAACTGTACGTCAGAGAATCAACACTGAAGAGAAACCTTGTGAATGTAATCCATGGAAAGGCTTTCAAACAGAGGGCCTATTTAACTGTACATCAGAAAATCTATACTGAAGAGAAACCCTATGAATGTAATCAATGTGGAAAAGCTTTCAGACTGAAATCTGAACTAGCTGTACATCAGAGAATCCACAATGGGAGAAACCTTGTGAATATAATCAGTGCTGAAAGGCTTTCACACAGAACTCCTGTCTTGGTATACATCGGCGTTTCCACACTGGAGAGAAACCTTATGAATGTAATCAATGTGGTAAAGGTTTTACACAGAGGTCCAGTCTCTTCACACATCAGAAAATCCACACAGACACACACACAAATGAATGTAAGCAGTATGGAAAGGCTTTCAGACTCAAAAAAAAAAAGTTTTTTCAGACTTTTTGTACATCAGAGAAGTCACACTGGAGAGAAACCTTATGAATGTAATCATTGTGGAAAGGCTTTCATATGGAGGGGCCATTTAATTAGATATCAGAAAATCCACACTGGAGAGAAACATTGTGAATATAATCAGTGTGGGAAGATGTTCACATAGAACTCCTGCCTTGATGCACATCAGAGATCCCACACTGGAGAGAAACCTTATCAATATAAGCAATGTGGAAAGGTTTTCAGAAAGAACTTCAAAATTAGTGAACATCAGAGAGTCCACACAGGAGAGAAACATTATGAATGGAATCATTGTGAAAAGGCTTTCAGACAGAGGGCCCATTTAACTGGACATCAGAGAATCCACACTGGAGAGAAACCTTGTAAATGAAATCAGTGCGGAAAGATTTACAAACTGAAATATAAACTTGTTGAACATCAGAGAGTCTACACTGGAGGGGAGCCTTAGCAATGTAATTAATGCACCAATCCTTTCCCACGGGGCTTGAATCTTGCTCAACATCAGAGAATCCACATTGGAGAGAAACCTCATGAGTATCTGGAATGTGATTAAAAACTTTTTATGTCCACCATCTCCTTCCCAAAGAAATGTGCTGAAGGAAGTGTCTAAGAGACAGAATTTCTGGTCAGTGATTTCACTAATTAGGGCTATTGAATATTTAATAACACAGTGGTCCTTGAGCTCTGTCTTGTGAACTAGGAGGAATCACAGAGGGGTCTCAGCACTTATGTGCCCTCAGATAAGTGGACTTTGCCAACAAGTACAAATTAGCTCTAATGCTTAGACATGATTGAGAATGAAGATTACAGTGAGAGGTGGGCTCATCTTCACAGGGGTCTGGGGGACTTGACCCCTCCCTCAGTCCTGGACCAGGATACTCTTCTCTTCCCAGACCAGCCCTGTGCACCAAGGTCTAGACACTGCAGGGAGCCTGCTTCCCCTCTGACCTGGCAGACTAAGCCCTCCCCCACCCCCCGCAATCCCCCAGACTGACATGCCTCCCTCGGGTGGCGGGCTCTCACCTCTGCTGGGTTGGGGGGGTCTCTTCCCTCTCCAGGTGGCATGCTCTTGCCTCTCCTGTGTTGGGTTCTCACCTTTCCCAGGTGGGCAGGTCTCCCCAGGTTTCTGTTCTTCCTCAGCCTGGCCCTGCAGGAGGCAATGAGAAGGGGGAGCTTGGTCCTCCATCAGTAGGAGGGGAGGAACTCCTCCTCTCCCACCCAAGCACCCACTCTGCAGGAGCCCTCAGGTGACATCACTCCTCTTCCCCTGTCAGAGGATGCACAGGAGCTGGCAAGCTTTCGTGGGATGTAGGCAAAGGGCCCGTGGACGCTTTACCTGGTGTAGGAGCCAGCAGGGCCTAGGAAGCTCCTCAGTCACCCCCCATCCAGGATCCCAGAGCACCTGCTTAAGGAGGCCCTGGGGTCACCATGGGAGGAAGCTGCATAGAAGCTGGGACTGTGGGTCACCTCCCCAGAGCTCATGCGTGTCTATATGACCATTTTGTGAAATCTATATGGCCATTTTAGTAATAAGCTGTTGAGTCGTGACATGGTGAATGCTGTATTTTGATTTTATGTGAATGTTTTGCTCTGATTTGTTATTGAATAAATAAGAGAGTTTGCTATACTATGTAATCAGAAGCTTGAAAACTGTTCACAGGAGTCCTCTGGAAAGCTGCTCCTGCTTGGCTTTACAGGTACAAAATGGATCATTTTGATTGTATTAAATTAAAAGGGTTTTGTTTTTTTTTTGGCAGAAACAGAATCAATGCAACCAAGGAAAGATTAGAAGGAAAGCAGATAATTGAAAAAAAAAATTACAACAAGAATCTCTGATAAAGGTCTCATTTCTCAACTATTTAGAGAACTGAGTTAAATGTATGAGAACACAAGTCAGGGCCCAACTAATAAATGGTCAAAGGATAGAACAGGCAGGTTCCAGGTGGGAAAAAAATGAAATCTCTTTATAGTATTATAAAAATGCTCTAAATTTGTATTGATTGGAAGAATACAAATTAAGACAACTCTGAGGTATGCCGTCACACCTATTAAATTGGTTAATAAATTAGAAAAGGAAAATGATAAGTACTGGAGGGAAATAGGAAAACTGGGACACTGATACATTATTGGTGGAGTTGTGAACTGATCCAACAGTTCTGGAGAGCAATTTGGAAGTATACTAAAAGGGTCATAAAACGGTACATACCTTTTAACCAACAATAACACAAATTGGTATCTCAAAGATATTTTGTTTTTAAAGAGGAAAGGAACAATTTATGCAGTATTTATAATAACTCCTTTTGTGGGGATAATGAATTGGAAATTGAGGAGATACCCATTACTTGGGGAAGGCCTTTAAAGTCGTGGTGTATAATTGCAATGGAATACGATGCTATAAGAAATGACAAGCAGGGTGACTTTCAGAGACACCTAGAAAGACTTACATAAATAGATGCAGAGTGAAGTGAATAGAACCAGGAGAACATTGTATACAGTAACAGCACTATGACAATTTGAATAACAAGCGAATAACTTAGTTACTCTCATAATACCATGATCTAAGACACTCTGAAAGACTCATGATGAAAAATGCTACCTCCTTCCACAGAAAAAAAAACTGATTATGAACAAAGACCTAAAGTATGCTGTTTTTCACTTTCTTTTTGGTTCAAGTTCCCCCCTCCCACACAAAGTGGCTAATATGGAAATGCTTTACATGATTGCATATGTCCAACCTATTTCTGATGGCTTCTCCACTGTGGGAGGGGTAAGAGCAAGGAGGCAAGTCAAGAAATTTAAGGGAAAAAATGAACAGTAAAATGTTTTTACATGTTATTGAGGGAAAATGAAATGTTATTTTAAAAAGTCTGCCAATGGCAGTTAGGTTGCCAGTATATAGACCAAGTCAAGAGTGAGGAGAACCTGATTTCTGTTCAACCTTAGACAATAACTAGCAATGTGACCCTGGGGAGGTCACGTAAGCTTGTTTGACTTAGTTCCTGGGGAAGGAAATGGCAAATCACTTCAGTATCTTTGCCAAGAAAACCCCAATGAGTATCCCAAAGAGTCAGACCTGACTGAAATAACTCAAAAACAACAACAAATAGCTATTGCCCAACAGATAAATGGTCAAAGGATATGAACAAAGAATTCTCAAAAGAAGAACTGCCAAGTATTCCCAACCACAGGAAAAAAATGCTCCAAACAACTATTACAAGTGAATGAAAACAACACTGAGGCTTCATCTTATAGTCTGAAAAACTAACAAAAATGAAAAAATGGCAGCAGTCAATGTTGGAGGAATTGTGGGAAGATGGGCACACCAAGACAATGTTGGGGGAGTGAGAAGATGTTAGAAGATCACATAGATTTGAGTTGAAATCCAGCATCAGACATTTCCTGGTTATGTGACCCTGTTAAGTCATTGGACCTGTTTACCTCAGTTTCCTGAACTATGAAGTAGAGATAAAAAAGCACATCTACCATATAGGGTTCTTGTGAACATGGTCAAAAGTGGATTTTGGGGGAAAATAGGTGGCACAGTGAATAGAGTGCCAGCCGTGGAGTCAGGAGGATCTGAGTTCAGGTCCAGCTTTACACACTTAATACTTACTAGCTGTGTCACCTTGGGCAAGTCACTTAACCCTAACTGTCCTGCCTTCCTTGCTCCAAAGAGCATAAAAAAGAAAAAAGTGAATTTTGGGGAGAAAATAAGTCTTTCCATTGTGTCTTTTCCTTTGAGACTGATGTCTGTCTGACAAAGACTGAGTGCCTCCCTTTCCCTGAAGGGAAAAACCCCCCAAACTCCCAGGGCTTCAAATAGTTCCCCAAACTCAGCCCTTTCCCTACATCCTCTAACAAGGGAAGACCCTTCACAAATGCTAATACACTAACAGCTAAAGAAGGCACTCTTTTCTTTGGCCTGCTGCAAACAGTTCTGCTAAGGGCCTGGGAAAGGGTGAGTGACCCAGAAGCCAATTTCACCTGTTTTCTTGAGTTGCTATTATTTCTAGAACCACTAGACAAGAGTATGCAGGAGCCTGGGACCCTGCCCCCTACCCCAGCTCACAGTATTTTCTCCTTTCACCCCTTATTGCCCTCTCACTGTGCACTTGAGCGTCACACCAGGTACAATGCAGGACTGGCTACTGTGCACCAGACAGATAAATTGTTGGTGTAGCTCAGATCCTGGAGGACCAGCAGAGCACCCAGTCTTCAAGAGCTGGCAGGGAGAGCTTGGCCAAAGAAGCAAAAGGGAGGGGAGAGCAGTTCTATGGATATGAGGGAGGGGTATTAGGTATGGATACAGGGAGCAAAGATAAGACCCCTGCAGGACAGAGGAATGAATGAAGTGGTCATCCTTGTGCCTCAGAGGTCATGAGGGAAACCTTAAAGAAAAAGCACACAGTAGGTCAGCAATTGGGACTTCCATGTTTTCTTCCAGAGCATGCAACTAAAGAGAGCAATAAAGCAAGTCAAATGAATTGTTTTTCTTTCCCAGTGCATATAAAGGTTCAGTTTACACTATTCTGTTGTCTGTTAAGTATACAATAATATTGTGTCTAATTCTATAGTAATGTGCCTTGATTCAAAAATACTTTATTGCTACAAAAATCTAACTATCGCCTGAGCCTTCCTGGAACCATAATCTTGTTGCTTGTGGAAGCTCTTGCCCAGAGTTCCTGACTGCTGACTGATCAGCCAGGTGGTGGCTCAAGGTTGGGGACGACTCTGGCAATTTTCTTTAGGGTGATGATGAAGTTTGCCTCATTGATTGATGCTTCTTTTCACTTGAACACTTAGAGCCCATAATAGGATTATTAATTGGCCTCTTTTCAGTACTATTGTGTGTCAGGGAATACCAAGACCCAAAGAGAAGAAGGAAGACGTCAACATGCTAGAATAAAATAAATTTTCTTAATAGCAAAAGAAAATAAAGTTTTATGGAGAAAGGCCCTCTAGTACCATGGACAGAGCATGCCCACTTGCAGAGTTGCATTTGTAGTCTCAGCTACTCAGAGTCACTCGGGTCACTCAGCCATTGTAAGCTCATGCCCTGACTTGTGAATATAATGAGAATGTTGTTCCTGCTATTGTCACTGATGTTCATGAGGATCCAATGTGATTGTCTCTGAAGGTCTTTGTAAATCAAGTTGTCCTTCAGATGTAAACTAATGGCATTTTAAAATGATTGATTCTGTCCATTGAACTTTTATATATATATATAATTGTTTTTTCTGGCAGGAGAGATTAGACCTAAAATGCAGGAGACTTCTGCAAATCCAATCATTTTTGTGAATGAATGTCACGAGAAGACTGTCATGAGTGATGGTGCCTGTGATGTCACTGGGAGAGAACTCTGTGCTGTATTTCTCAGAGTCCACATAGGAGAGAAACCATATGATTGTCATCATTATGGGGAGGAATTGATTGAATAGTCATCCTTTATTAACTATGAAAAAATTCAGACTGAAGAGAAACCACATGAGTGTCCTCAGTGTGATGAAGCATTTAGTGAACACTCATCCTTCCTTATCCATCAGAGAATACACAGTGGAGAGGAGAATTATAAGTGCAAAGAATGTGGCTAGGCTTTCAGACTGAAATCTAAACTAGCTGTACATCAGAGAATTCACACTGCAGAGAAACCATATGAATGTAATCAATGTGCAAAGGCTTTCCATATGAGGTCCAGTTTAACTGTACATCAGAGAATCCACACAGGAGAGAAACCTTATGAATGTAATCAATGTGAAAAGCCTTTCAGACAGAGAGCCCATTTAACTGGACATCAGAGAATCCACACTGGAAAGAAACCTTATCTATATAATCAGTATTGAAAGTCTTTCAAACTGAGGACCATTTTACTCCTCATGGGAGAATCCTCACTGGAGAGAAACCTTAGGAATGTCATTGATGCATAAATGTTTCCCCACAGGGCTGGAATCTTGCTCAACATCAGAGAATCCACACTGGAGAGGAACCTCATGAGTATCTGGAATGTGATAAAAACTTTTTATGTCCACCATCTCCTTCCCAAAGAAATGTGCTGAAGGAAGTGTCTAAGAGACAATTTCTGGTCAGTGATTTCACTAATTAGGGCTATTGAATATTTAGTAAAACAGTGATCCTTGAGCTCTGTCTTGTGAACTAGGAGGAATCACAGAGGGGTCTCAGCACTTATGTGCCCTCAGATAAGTGGACTTTGCCACCAGGTACAAATCAGCTCTAATGCTTAGACATGATTGAATGAAGATTACAGTGAGAGGTGGGCTCATCTTCACAGGGGTCTGGGGGACTTGACCCCTTCCTCAGTCCTGGAGCAGGAGACACTTCTCTTTCCAGACCAGCCATGTGCAGCGAGGTCTAGACACTGCAGGGAGCCTGCTTCCCCTCTGAGCTGGTGGACTAACCCCCCCTCCCCCTGCTCCTGCAATCCCCCAGACTGACATCCCTTCCCCAGATCTGGGGCTCTCACCTCCCCCTGTGGGGGTGTTCTTACCTCTTCCATGTGGGGGCTCTCACCTTTCCCAGGTGGGCGGGTCTCCCCAGGTTTCTGCTCCTCTTCAGCCAGGCCCTGCAGGAGGAGGCAATGGGAAGGGGGAGCTGAAGGCTTAATTTCTACCCCTTATAATGATATTGTCCATGGCCTATAAATTTTTCCTTTATGACCCCACTATCTGTGTGTGCCTATAGACTCCAGGAACTAGCCATTCCTGGATTCCTTTGAACTCTGAGAGGACTGGCTATCCACTCAGAGTTTATTTAGTAAGTAAAGACCTTGGCTGCAGATGTTAGGATGTTTACCAGGTACTTTCAAGTCCTTGCTGATTTAGCTTGCTTCCCCTGCTTATCGTATATTCAGTCAACAACCCCTGAGTCCTTGTCTCTTCCGACTTCACTGCTTCTTTTCCAAGTCACTTGACACAAAGCCTTCTTTGTCTAAACTCTTTAAAAGATAGTGAGAAACCCAATTGGGAATCTCACCCATGGAGAGGATGCTCTACCTGGGACTCCCAATGGGGACTCATAGGCTGAAACCCAGGATTCCCCAGCCACTGTGAAAAAGTGAAGAGCTGGGGCTGCCCCATTGGTGATGTTTTCTCTTTCATTTTCTTCTATGCTTATAGTGATACTTTTTATCTTATTAAACTTATTAGCATTGCTGCGTTTCCTATATTGCATATATAAGAAATGTTCTTTACCATTTTTTCCCCTATAATAAACTTTTAATTATCAGTTTTGGTGAACACGTGTCATTTTGTGGGAGCAAACCCGATCCTAATTAGGCAAAATTGATCCTTAGTCACAAAATTGGCATCACGAATAGGATTCGCTACATAAAATGCCATTTTTAAAGAAATCCAGTGAATGTACAAAGCCCGCCTTGATGCCAGGGTGGAAGGACTTACCTTATTCTTCCTTATCCCAAGTATGGGCTCAGGGGACAGGTCCCTGAGAAGACTGGGGAAGCTGTATGAGACAAGGAACTCCCCTGAAGGTAATAGAATATTTGTAGGACATACCAATAGAGAAAGGGAAAGAATTATCAGGTATATGTAGTTGAGGATGGGCTTTATTGACTGCCTGTAGGACAGTGTGTAGAGATAGGGATAAGAAAATAGAAGAAAAAGTACAAATAGAGAAGGAATTGGCAGAATTACAGGGAAGATTGTCTATACTTCAATGTCAGAATTTCATTTTGGGAGACCAGGCTGTAGCTGAGAAAGCTGCAGTCTGAGTGTCACGATATAAGTACAAGAATCGCCGGGCAAGGTGAATAAGAAAATGGTTTATGCTATAATTGCCTCTGCTAGTATGTAATGGGACCCTGGTAAGTGGCATGGAGACATATGGGAAGAGTCGGAGGATGGGGAGCATTGGGAGAACATCATTAAAAAGGAAGTCTGTGATGTAGGGGAAAAGGTGCGGCCGATACAAAGGTGCAGAGTAGAAGAAGGGGATCGTGGTAGACAAAGAAGTAAGACTGTGAAAGGATTTTTAACAACAAGAAATTACTGATTTGCTTGCTTGCTTGTCCCCAAAATTCGGGGAATCTTCACTTACGTGGCTAGTACGGCCCAGTGATGGAGGTGCCGGGGGTGTTGGTTAGGACTGTATAAAGTTTATAAGTCTGACCTCAAACCCCTTTGTGCAGCAAGCTTTCAGACACTGCTCTCGTGCTGCAGATGGCAGGGAGGACCTGCAAACACCTCCCTTCCGGAAATAGTGGCCGCAGGATTGAAGACTCAGTCCCCTGACTCCTCTGTGTGGCCCGATTCCAATAGACCTTGGTATACTTTAAGGCATGGGATTCAAAGACTGAAGGAGGAGGTGATGAAATCGGCTACAACGATGGGAGATGTGGACTCATATACTGAGACCGTGGTACCGTCATTGCTTCATGCACCACTTGTTAAAGCCGCTCCTGGCACTTACAAGCACATTATATTAACATCATTGCTGGCCTCTACAGGCGAATCTTTGGGGACTGTAACTGACAAAATATCACAATTAGGAGATTTAGGTGAGTTTGGTTTAGCGGCAAGAGAACTGGGAGAAAGAGCCAGGGTTCTTTACCAGGAAGCTAATAAAATGACTAGGAAAGACTTGTTTGCCGCCCTATTGAAAGCTGGAGTAAAGTGGGAGGACATTGATGGAATTCCAACGTCTGAACTAAGTAAGCTGTACAAGGAAAGGTTGGGAAGAGAGGCGAGGGAGGCCACACTGAGCGTGGTTCACAGTGCTCCCCTGCCTCCCATTTATCCTTCCTTGGAGCATTTGCAGGGAGAATAAGAAGGCCAAGCCCCTGAGGTTCGGTTAATGAGGAGGGATTATAGGCCTCATATAAAACTCTTATTTTGGAAAAACGGATCCAGAACTGTTGCCAGCGCTTTGATCGATACAGGGGCGGAGGCCACTTTAATATATGGGAACCCATCTAAATTTAAAAAAGGAATTCCAAACACTATTTCAGGATTGGGGGGTGCTGAAGTTAAAGCAGTACAAGTGAAATTAGAAATGAAAATAGGTCAGTTTCCACCGAAGGAATACTCTGTAGTGATAGTTCCCATCCCTGAATACATTACTGGAATAGATATGCTGAGAGGAATGACAATTAAATTACCAGAAGGACAATACCAATTTGCTGTTAGAAAGCTCCAGGTGGCTTCTATTTGAGTGGGAAAATTAAAAATGCCTCCTGTCATTGTCCCTGCACCTAGTGCAGTGGTAACCATGAAGCAGTATCATATACCTGGAGGACAAGAGGAAATAACCCAGACTATTAAGGACTATGCAGAGGTGGGAGTGTTAGTGCCCACTACCAGTCAATGGAATAATCCTATCTAGCCTGTTATAAAATCTGATGGTAGTTGGAGAATGACGGTAGATTACCGACAGCTGAATAAGGTTACTCCCCCTTTATAATGCTGCAGTCCCTGATACAATAACATTGATTGAATCAATACAAACATATCCTGGAAAATGGTATGCAGTTATAGACCTTGCAAACGCCTTTTTTACAATCCCAGTAGATCCTTCTCAACGGAATCATTTTGCTTTCACGTGGCAAGGTAGACAGTATACTTTCACCAGACTCCCACAGAGGTACTTACACAGCCCTACCTTGTGCCACAGGATAGTAGCTGAACATTTGAATGAACTGAAATGCCCAAGTATAAAAATTACTCACTATATTGATGACATAATGATACAGGCTTTAGCCAAGGAAGAAATTGAAGAAACACTCCCCAAGCTTATTGACCACATGAAGGATAAGGGATGGGAGATAAACCCAGCTAAAATACAAGGTCCTAGACAGTCAGTAAAATTTCTAGGAATCATACCCCATATGATTGTGCAATGGAAACAAGTAGACCACCCCCCTTTTAAGACCACCAGGGGAACATGCAGATTTGGCCATTCCAATATTGTGGTTGGATCTAAAGTATAGGTGAAGTCACCAAAAACCAGGCTGTCCAAGGCCGCGGAGATTGTAGCTGAGGGTAAAGACAACACAGTGATAACATGCTATTCTGGTAGTGATCAGTGGCATCATGTTCCATTAATCCATGTATTTTCTCATGAATAAAGTGCACCGCAGGTTGATGGACAGCTTTTCTATACGTAACTGCTTGCACTCCAGGGTCTCTGATACAGCCGAATGGGGCTCTCATTCCCTTGAGATGGAGGAACAGAAGAGATGACGACAACAGGGTGACTACATTTGCCCAGACAATGAGAATTGCAAGATAGCTAATTGGGCAGTGAATAACGCCACCTTTTACAAGGCTCCTGCACCCATCTTCAGGATACTGAAAGGCGTTTATCCTTTGAACTTGACTGACTACATTAGTGAGTGTGAATTGCTGTAGAACTACCTTAGGTTTTACTGCCCCTGAATCACAATTCTAGACCCTTCAGGATCAATTGTACTACTTGGAATATACATAACTCCTCAAAAATCTTGAAATTAGCCATTTCTGAACATCATCAATACACACAAAATGACACAGAGAAGCTAACCTCCCGCGGAGGACAGCCTGGCAGGCCTGGGACTGTTAACTGACTATTCCTCTGAGTCTAACTCCAGGTATGGATTTTAAGAAAGGCTATCCAAGCTATCTGAGCCACCGATCCATGATGCCAGACCCTATGAGGTAGAGATATGGAAGGCCTGTGAAGTAAGGGTGTGGAAGGTCGGGAGAACGACTGTTCCGCATGAGCTGAGGCAGGATTCTCCTGACTCGACCCTCCCAGTGACACCTGGCAGACTCTGCGCTTGGCTCAGTGCAGATCGCAGCTTGGTATACATTTTGTCTGAAATTGACATTCTGGGAATGTTGGGGAAATATGGTTCCTCATTACAGTTTTGTCCCTATTCTTGGTGGCAAGTTTCAATAATCAAAAGTTTTGAAGATACAACAACAAATCTATTAAATACTTGATTCTGGAACATCTTCAGTTACTATAGGATAAAGCTATGAGGCTTAGGACTTAGCATAGGTATTCCTGTATGAGTCAGGGCCCTTTTAGTTCTTTGTGATAATGTGAGGACAAGTAGGTCAAGGGTTTGTGGGAATATTATTCTGTTATTAGTTAGTATTATACTTGTCTCAGCTTTCTCATGATTAGTTAATATTAAAAGGAGAATAGTTTCTGAACTACTTGGTAAATATTTTAATTGTTGTAACTGTTGGTATAATGTGAATCCCTTAGTGAAATCTCATCCTGCTGGTGGAGGAATTAATAATGGATTAATGCAGAAATATAAGAAACTGGTTTTAATGTGTGATCATGACAATTGACCAAGATTCCAATTTTAATTTTGTAACAATGATAAGGTAATAAATTACGTGTTATTTAAATTGGTTCCAAGGTTACTTTTGTAGGTAAATGAATGAAAGAAGGCAGAAGAGAAAGCCTGGAATGTGATGCTGAGGATGGATGGATGGAAAACAACCAGAGGACTCCCATCAGATGGTGTAAGCCCTGCCAGACAACTGTGTGAAAAGAGATTTCTGGACTTTGGAAGGGACAATTGTTTGTTATTGTTTTCTTCTGAATCTCTGTATCTGTACTCATAAAAGGGACTGCCCCCTTGTATGTTGTCAATGCAATGATGGGAATTAGAATTAAGAAAAGTGGGGAAACTTCAAAGGCATGAGATGCTTTGGCCCTGGCCCAGCACACCTGGGCAGCCTCAAACCCTTAAAGTGACAAAAGCTAATTCTGTTTCACTGGGCTGGAAAGTCTCATATCACTGAGTTCAGTCCTGATGTCTTACTGTGTCTTATGAATCCTTTCTCTGTTAGGTCTAGAGAAGACTTAATTTCAGCTTCTCAGGATATCAAGCTCCCAGAGTGCTGCACTGGCCGATTCCTGCCGGCCTGCTGGGCTGTCCTCAACGGGAGGTTATCTTCTCTGTGTCATTTTGTGGGTTCTGCAGCTCCAAAGTTTGTTCGGAGTCCCCTTTTTACATGGATTGAGGAAGGTGGAAGCCGGAGCAGCCTGGAGGTCCTGCTTCTACTCTGCCATCTTGACTCCGCCCCATGTGCACTCATGTGCACTCCGCCCCATGTGCATTTTTTTTTTAAGCAATCGGGGTTAAGTAACTTGCTCAAGGTTACACAGCAAGTCATTTCTGGGTGTGGTGCTGAGTATCTGAGCCCAGGATTCGATCCAGGTCATCCTGACACTGGAGCCGGTGCTCTTACTCACTGAGCCACCTGGCCGCCCCACCATGTACACTCTTTTCCCAAAAGATACCTAAATGACAAATTTTCTCCATCCACATCCCTGATTCCCCATGCCCAGGGGTCCCAGTTTCCAGAAAAGATCTGATCTCTCATTTTGAGCAAGGGAAAACCCATGGCTGCTGGAGCAAGAAGACCAGAGGAGCTACTGTCCAGGTGAGTCACGTGAAAACTGGTCTATGAAAGCTGTGATGACAAGAGGCTTCTAAGTGTCAGGATGAAGCAAGTACTACATTTAGGGGCAAGAAGAACTGACTTGGAAATATTTTTGAGACACTTTTTAGAAGTGGGATCCTGAACAAGTCATTCAACCACTGAACCTCAGTTTACCCTTCTGAAAAATGAAGGATTTGGACACCATGGACTTTCAGTGCCCTTCCAGTGATAAATCTCTATCATTTCACATAAAGTCATTGTTTGGAATTTTGAGGCAGGAACTCTCCTGAAAGTGCAAAAGGGGTTAGGCTTTCCAATATGGGCTCTTTCTTAGACCTTCTTCAAGTGAGTGAGAATTTATTAAGGGCCTGCTCTGTGCCAGACCTTCTGATAAGCACCAAGGCTATAAGGAGAAACAAGGAACATCCCCTGCTCTCCTGGAGCTCACAGCCTGGGGGAGCAGACAGCATGTCAACAACAGTGTGGAAACCTGTTTTGGACTGGACAAATTGTAGCTCATTGTGAGAGGGCAGGCCCTAAGACTAAGGAGGACTAGAAAGGCGTATTGTGGAAGGTGGGCTCTGGCTGGGGCTTCAGGGAAGCCAGCACAAGCATTCTAGGCATGGGGCTGGCACAGAACGTCCCCAGAGTTGGAAGGTGGAGTGTCCTGGTCACCAGACAGAAGGAGGCCTGCACCCCTGAAGTACAGCATGTTTGGGGGGAAAATAAGATGAAAGAAAATGAGAAGAGGAGGAGAAGGAGGGCAGATGGTGAAGAGGCAGGTGATTAACAGCCCAGAGAGGGTTTACATGTGATCCTTTTGGTAGGGAGGCAGTCGTGCTGTTGTTCAGTCATTTCAGTCACTTCTGCCTCTTCACGATCCCGGCTGGGGTTTTAGGCAGACACTGGAGTGGTTTTCCTTTTTCTTTTCTGCATCATTTTGCAGATGAGGAAACTGAGGCCAAGAAACCTAAGTGACTTACTGAGGATCACACAGGAAGTAAGGGTCTGAGGCTGGATTTGAACTCAAGTCTTCCTGAGCTTTGCTCTATCTACTCTGGTTCCTAGCTGCCCCAAGGGAGACAGTTAGGGAGGTATCAAAGGATAGCCCGGCTACAGTGGGATTATACAGCCCCAATGTGCTGTGGACCCAGACAGCCTGGCTTTATGGTTTTTCTCTCTCCATTCAGCAGCATCTCAGGAGTAGTAAAGGTTGTTGCCTTACTTAGAATAAATGCAAGAGTGGGCTTTACATAAATCACAAATCTGTGCCCCTCCCCTGATCTCTGAGGCTCCATCTTTGGCCCGTTCTTGGAGAATCATTGTCCAGATTCTTTGAGATGACAGGTACTCTTAATTTGGGGAAATGGGAAGTAAAAACTCCCAGGTGTCCCATAGCATGTGATGCTTCAAGAGCTAGAAAGAAGTCTCTGTGATCTTCTGTCTGGGTCTGGTCAGGTCCCAGGATTTGAAGTTGACAAAGGTCATTCCCTATAGGGGTTATAGTGCAAGAGCCAGAAGCAGAGCTGGGCCAGAACATGCATTTGCCACCTGAGAGACTAGAGTAGTGGGATTGTGGTAGAGGCTGGGCCTGGTGTCAGCCCTGGGCCCAGTCAGTCACTCAGGATGCATGGATTAAGCAACTCTAGTTTGTAGGCACTCGACTCAGCTTTTGGAAGGGAAAAATAAGTGGCTGCTGTCAAGGAGCTCCCAATCTGGTGAAAAATTCTGGAGATGGTTTTGAGAAGAAGCAACAGATCGGGAACATTGGTCTTAGCTGATTTATCAAAAGAGGGTGTTTGGGAAGGGAAAGAAATTTTGTTCTGTAGGATATATTGGAACTCAAGGAATGAGACTAATAATGGTTTAAGAAAGAAAGAGAATTAGGGAGGAAAGAGTCAAAATCATAATAAGAATGATAAAAAACACTGACATATCTCAGAAATATTGCAGGTTTTGTACCAGAGTATGCAGCTATATTAAGAGAGCAATAAAGCAAGTCACATGAATTTTTTTTCTTTCCCAGTACATATAAAAGTTCAGTTTACACTACTCTGTTGTCTATTATGTATACAATACTATTTGTCTAAAATATCAATGTACATGTCTTAATTAAAAAATACTTTATTGCTACAAAAATCTAATTACAACCTGAGCCTCCCTAGAGCCATAATCTGGTTGCTTGTGGAAGCTCTTGCCCAGAGTTGATGGCTGCTGACTGATCAGCCTGGTGCTTGCTCAAAGTTGGGGATGACTCTGGCAATTTCTTCAAATAAGACAATAGTGAAGCTTGGCACCTTGATTGATGCTTCTTTTCACTTGAACACTTAGAGCCCATTATGGGATTATTAACTGGCCTCTTTTCAATACCATTGTGTGTCAGGGAATAGGAAGACCAAAAAAGAAGGGAAGAAGTCAACATGGTATAATAAAACAATTTTTCTTTAATAGCAAAAAAAAAAAAGTTTGATGGTGAAAGGCCCTCTAGTACCGTGGACAGAGCATGCCCACTTGCAGAGTTGCAATTGTAGTCTGAGCTACACAGAGGTTGGTCAGGTCAGTCAGCCATTCTAAGCTCACGGCCTGACTTGTGAATATAAGGAGAATTCTCTTCCTGCTATTGTCACTGGTGTTTCTGAGGATCCAATGTGATTGTCTCTGAAGGTCTTTGTAAATCAAGTTGTCCTTCAGATGTAAACTAGCATTTTCAAATGATACTGTCCATTGAACTTTGTAGAATTTTCTCTTAGCCTGGGGAAGTAGGATGTAGATCATTTAGTTTATTACAAAGGAGAGGAGGGATTATAATTATATATGTGTGTACATGTTTCTCTGAATATATATATATATATATATATATATATATATATATATTATTGTTTGTTTCTGGCAGGAGAGATTAGACCTAAAATGCAAGAGACTACTGAACATTCAATTATTTCTGTGAATGAAAATCATGAGGAGACTTTTGTGAGTGATGGTGCCTGTGAAGTCATTGGGAGAGAACTCTGTGCTGTTTTTGTGAGAGTCCACTTAGGAGAGAAACCATATAATTGTCATCATTATGGGAAGGACTTGAATCAACAGTCATCCCTTATTAGCCATAAAAAAATTCAGCCTTGAGAAACCACATGAGTGTCCTGAGTGTGGGAAGCATTTAGTGACAGCTCATCCTTCCTCATCCATCAGAGAATCCACACAGGAGAGAAACCTTATGAATGTAATCAGTGTGGAAAGACATTTAGTAATTAAGTTGAAATGTCAACTTACTGAATCCACAGAGAATCCACACTAGAAAGAAACCTTTTTTATGTAATCAGTGTCGAAAGGCTTTCACAAATAGGGTCAGTCTTGCTGTACATCAGGAGTCCACACTGGAGAGAAGCCTTATGAATGTAAGGAATGTGGAAAGGCTTTCATAAAAAACTTTAAACTTGTTGCACATCAGAGAATCCACACAGGAGAGAAACCTTATGAATGTAATCAGTGTAGAAAAGCTTTTAAACTGAGGACCCATTTAAATGTACATCAGAGAATCCACAGGAGAGAAACCTCATGAATGTAATCAGTGTGGAAAGGCTTTGACATATAGGGGCAGTCTTGCTGTACATCAGAGAGTCCACCCTGGAGAGAAACCTTAGAAATATAATTAATGCATAAATGCTTCCCCACTGGGCTTGAATCTAGCTCAGCATCAGAGAGTCCACACTGGAGAGGAACCTCATGAATAACTGGAATGTGATAAAACTTTTAAGTCCACCATATCCTTCCCAAAGCAATGTGTCCAAGTGGAAGTGTCCAAGGACACAATTTCTGGTCAGTGGTTTCACTAATTCCCTCACCTTGGGCTCAGCCAATTAGAATCCACAGGGGACCCCACCCCCCCTTGGCCTGCACCGCCCATCCTCCTCAAGCCCAGACTAGTTCAAGCCTGGAATACATTTCCCAGGAGGCTGTTCATCGCAATGGGAAGCTGTCCTACCTGGAACTCAGAGAACATCCCCCCTCCTCAGCTTTGAGTCAGACCTCAGGGAGGCTCCAAGGCGTCCCTTCCAGTCCTGTGCCTGCTTGAGCACGTGCACATTCCCCTTGGGTCCTGCCTGCCCTGTGCCTGTGGGTGGGCGGGGGGGGGGTCGGGGGGGGGGGGGGGGGGGGTGAGGGAAGGCCTGGGTCCCTGCTCCAGGTGAGCGGCAGGATCCAAGGCTGCGGGAGGGGCAAGGTCAGGGGTAGGTTGGCAGAGGCCTCTGCAAACGGCCCTGTGCTTGCAGCTGCCTGGTAGGCAGGCTCCTGCCCCCATGCGTATCCAGGCGCCCGATTCCTTCAGAGATCCGGGATCACCCTCCAGGTTTAGCACTGGGCCCCCTTTCCTTAGCACCCTGGAGCCCTGCTTCCAGCCTCCCCTCCAGCACCAGGTGTTTTCTGTCTCCATCAGCCCAGCTCCAGGTGAGAGATTTACCTGGTCCTTGCAAGAATCGTCCGGTTCCAGGGACTCCACTTTGTTGGTGGGACCCCAAGCTTCTGCCGGCCCCCTCAGCCCCTGGGCTGCTTCCCTCCCGGATCCCCGTACTGGTCCCCCCACCTCCTAGTCCTGCCCCCAGTCTGTTCTGCAGAATCTGGGTCATCCTTGTGGCACCACAGGAGCCTGGAGCCCCAGTAATGGGGACCTTGTTACCCCCAATCCCTCCCACTGCTCTGGGGCCCCATGAAGACACTGCCCTCCCTGAATGGTGTGAACTCTCCCCGAGTGGGACAGCCACCCTCCTATCGGACTGACCGCGCCTGATTTGGTTCCCAGTTTATGGGGCAGTGACCTGGATGTCCCGGTCACCTCCCAGCTGGAGTCACGATCTTCCTTTTAGCCCCGTTATTCAGAGCGTGGGCTCTCTCTCCAAGGCCATCCTTGGGCCCGGGGCAGTTGGTTCTGAGTCCTGACAGAGCTTTTCCAGCCTCTTCCCTCTCAGTCCTCCCCCTCCCTCCCCAGCACCACGGGGGGGCGTGGCCTCTGACTGCCCCCGCCCCTCATCTCTCTCTTGGCTCCAGGACTTTGGGACTCCTGCCTGACTGCTCTCCCCTGCAGTGTCTGGGGGCTGCTCTGACCCTCCCTCCCTTTTCACCTTCCTTTCCTGTGCTGTCTCTTTCCATCAGAGGGCAAGGACTGTCCTTCCACTTCTGTCTTTGAATCCCCAGCCCTTAATAAGGTATCTAGCTTATTGATCACTGACTATGAGAGGCCCCCCAAAGTCTTTGGGGACTACTAGTTGCCACCATAGTGCATTTAGGGACATGTGCCCACACACACACACACATCCACGTGGAAATGTGTATATCTGCAGTTCCTAATTGTTTTAGCAAATTTAGGAGTCTTCCATTTAGATGTCAGGCCTAGGTGAATCTAGGATTAAGGAAAATAATGGAATTGTAGAAAAGTTAGATATAACAGACTCCTGGAACAATCTGAATGAGAACAGAATGGGGTATACCTATTACTCAGCTGTTGCTGGTAACTTCACTAAACTTGACCATGTATTACTGCATGGAAACCTCACAGGAATGCAGAAAAAGAAACAAAGTACACCTTTTGCAGTCCATAAGGCAGTGTTGGGGAAGGCATCACCAGTCTGCTGCTCTGGTACTATCCTCTATTTGTGACATTGTAAATGTAGAGGGAGGTTAAGGGGTTCCTAGAACTTGTCTTTTTGAGTTGTCATATCATGTGGCCCTCATGGGTCAGTGATTGGGGAGGGACTGACAGACAACCCCTGTTTTTCTGATGTGGGCCCATCCAATTGGCCTTTCATGCCATTACAAAAGATACCAATCGAAGGTGGTTCTGTTGTCCCCAAACCCAAATCATACATCTCCTGATTTGAAGCCCATCATTAAGCCCCTTTATATATGTGTCTGTCTCTGTATTATACCCTGTAATAACTTGAAACAGCTTAAGTCACAGTCTTGGGTATTGCCTATGGAGTAGTCCCGGGGGTTATGGCACAAGTTTATCTTAAGGAGAACCTACCCTGTTCTGTTCTTGCTGCCCAAGTAGGGTCCCCACACCCTGTATCCAGAACATGACCCTTGCCTGTCCCCATTACCTGGTGACCCTCCACCCTGTTCTGGGAGGGACCCCCTTGTAACAATCTAGGAAAAGTTGCACCCTTGTACCTTTGCACCAATTAGCCCTGAGCTATAGATCTAACCAATGGCAATTCTTGGCTTCTGTGCATCATTGCTTATGCCAGTTCCCCTCGCCAGTTGTGGTTTTTGAGGTTTTAGCCTTTATAAGCACTGTATGCACCCCAATTCGGGGCTGCCTGATTTGAGTGTATACTCCAGGCAGTTGCCCGCCTAATCAATAAATCCACATCTAAATTTACCTTGAACCCAGGTCTTAGCTTGCTCTTATTCCCTGCACAACATTTTTGGAGGCCCCAGCAAAATCCAGGGAGCCCTAGAAGCCTCTTGGGGGCCCTAGACCAGCCCCTTCTAGACCTGGGGTTGACTAGGCTCTCAGCCTCGGCCAGGAGGTGACTCTGCCCATTCCACTCTCCAGGCGAGCCAGTGCCTGGATTGTTTCCAGGGCTCTGGAGTTGAAACGCCTGTCTGACCCTGACCTGCCTCATTTGGCTCACAGTGGGTCTGGAAAATCTTCCGGAGGTGAGTGTCTAGGAGTGTTTTTCTTTTTATTTGTTCCTTCCTTTCTGTGATTTCATTTTCTGTCTGTTGTTTGAATTTGTGGTTTGGAAGGGGATGGGGTCAGACATGGCAGGGTTGACCATCGGATGCAGCTTGTGTCCTGCACCTTTGGAGTAGATGTGGCCTGACCGTGGGTTCCAGGTTGTTTCCGTGACCTGATTCCCACCCCCTGCCCCCCAGGGACCCCAAGATGTTAGGCTTCTTGTCATTTTTGTTTTCTGGGTTGCTAGTCGATGCACTGCAGTTCACATTGGGGGCTCCATATTTCTTGGGCTCCCGGTAGCTTGTAGCATCCTGCTTTTGGTGTCTGTCTTCTGTTCCTGTTCTGTTTGTTTTAGCATGGAAAGGAAAGTTTCGTACTTAATTGATTCTGTGTCTTTTTTTGTGGAGTCTGTGCATCCCTGACAGTTTGTAGTTGAAATGGGAATTCCTCTTTCTCTTTTTGCTGCCCCCTTCACTGGGTGGACTGGAGAAGCAAAGAAAAAAAAAGAGGAAGTCAGAAATAGAATGTATAGTAATTTGATTACAAGGGGGTCTATATTATTATTTGGTATTAAGGAATTGATTCATTGTTTCATAAGGGTTGCGGTGGAATCCACATGCTAGGGATTTATGTTTGATGTTTTAATGAAAACCTTTTTGAGTGTGAAGTTTATGCCAGTGATGAGTGATTTCTTGTGAAAGGAAATTTGGAAATAACTTATGCAATTTTGTAAATAGTTGTGTTATTTGTGTTATGGGAGAAATAGTTTCTCTTACATTTTATGAGAGATGCAGTTTCTCATATATTATAGATGCTGCTAAATTAGGCATTACATTACTGTATCAGCAATGCAATATTCACAATGCCTATGGAAATTACAGATATGCTGATGTAATTATCCATCACAAAATATATCAGGCTTGCTATGTGGGGGAATAAGCTAGAAAATTTATTAAAATACCAAAATACTGAGTCCCCAAACCAGAAAGTCAAAGCCATCAGAGTAGTTATGAAATTGGCACTGGTAGATAAAGTAGAAAGCACCCACATTCTCAAGCCTTTAAAACAGAACAGGCTACCTCAGGCACAGGTCCTCCTCTCCCCACTCACAGTAACCACCCAGCATCCAGGAAGCACTCTCCCAGCAGCTCCGGCCCCTGGCAGTCCTCAGTAGGAGTCCTTAGCAGAAATTCTGGCTGACTCAAAAGGGGGTTCGCGCTGCTGCTGCCTCTGCTGCTGCTGCTGCCACCTCTGCTGCTGCTGCCGCCGTCGCTGCCACTGCTAGCCACCACAGGAACTCTAGCTTGGCTTCCACTTCCTCTTGCTCTGCCCTTTCTTGCTACATCAGCAAGTCCAATGGGGCATGGAAGATCTTTAAATCCCATAACCCTTACAATTACAAAAAATAATGGAATGTGTTTGAAATTTGAGAAATTAAAATGTTCCAAAAATAATCAACTCTCTCTGTCTTCTACACTTCTGGCCAAAGTTTTGAATGCTAAGAGATGAGAAAGGGAAGGATTGGACACATAGGTGACATTTATGGGAGCTAAAAACTTTTGAGCAGATCCTATTAAAGCCTCTTGCACCAGATCAGATTAAGGAAAGAGAGTGTTGAAGAATAGTAGGGAATTTGAGCTCCCCTTCTGCACTTCAAAAAAAAAAGAGGGGGTGGAGGCATAATAGCAGCTATATCGAGGGCCCCACTGGCCAACAATCGAGGGCCCCATTTGCAAACAGCCCTGGGCCACCCTGAAGCCGACACCTGTAGGCATACAGGCAACTGTCTCTCCTTTCAAACCCCCGGGTCCATAAACAGTCTCTGCTGCTGAAGGGAGAGGAGAAAAACTTCTGTACTTGGTAAGCCCAATTCTCTATAAATAATTTTTGTTTGCAATAATTTGGTAAATGCTTTGGTAATGCAATTAATGTCATAATGTCATTGTGTTAACATGATATCTCTAAATTGTAAGATTCTCTTATACTGTACTAATTGAGTGACCATTGCAAGTCAGAAATGGTGTTAGATAAAGCAGTTTCTATCTAAATTTTGTTAAAACTAAAAGATGGTAAATGGAATTCCTTATATTTGTGAGACCTAATAAATCTTTATTGCTCTTTGCAGCTTCATAAAAATAAAAATAACTAACTGGCTCTAAGATGTGATTGGTGAACCTTGTTATTTAAGGTAAAAGGCACTTTGGACCATAACCAAATTTTATTTTAAGCTTGAATTTGGGTATACTTGTCTGTTGATATCTTGTGACTTTACCTGAATTTAAACAGAGCCAAGGATGTTTTATACTGCCCTATTTTGAAATGTCACGTGTCCCTGCTTTTTTTTCCTTCTATAGCAGGTTTCTATGACCAGAGCAAGGAGTCAGTAAAAGATAGGAGCTCTTTTTGTTAGCTTATTGGAAAACCTAATATTATTTTCATCCAGAATTAGAACATGTGCAGAAAGTTATGCAAACTGCTTAAGATCATTTAAACAGTTTTCAACTAACTTTCTTCATAAAAGGTTAGTGATAATTTATGTGTTTTTTAAATCTCTAGTGTTATTTTAAGAGGCCTACTAAAACTTTCATTTGCAAGATAAATTTATTACTAAATAAATGTAATGAGTTGTAAATCAGAAGAGATATTGTTGTTTTGATCTGAATTTGTAATTATTCTATGATCTAAGCAAAAGTTAACATTTGTAAATAAATGTATATGTTAAAGATTCAATTTCTGAAGTATCTTTTTCTTCCAGAGTGAATTATAATCAGAGGATAAATGAGCTTTGTGAAACAAGGATGTATGACTACTATTCAGTTGTGAGGTTCGAGTCAGGAATCTTTATTATTTAAGGCAGTATATTTATGTTAGTAAAAGAATAATAACTTATGAAGTATCTTGTCTATGTAGTTTGTAGAAATATAGAAGAAAGTTATATATGGAGTAATACTGAGTAATGGATTATAGTAGCCCAGCCTTACCCCACTTCTGGTCACTTTCCTCCTACTCCTTTTTGGTCCTTGTTTGTTTAATCTCTTTGCTAGATTAGTGTCTTCTAGGCTCAGCATCCTTCCCTTGCAGATGACATTTCAGGCTGAGTACCCACCACTGTCTGAGACCATAATCCATCACCCCTGGACCTGGCTTTGGCCACGTTTTGGCCACTAGTTATTGGCTACAGACCCAGTCCCTTAAATGGTGGGAGTCGTACTTCCTCAGCATGAAGCAGTTTGGAAAGCTGTGACCTTCATCCCTTATCCCAAATGATTTTGGGTCCCATCTGTTTAAGGGGGGAATGATGGGATGCTTGGGTGCCTGTGTTTGGGTTTATTGGGTGCCTGTGTTTGAACCCCAGTTTGTAATTTTAAAGTGATGAAAGAACAATTATGTATTGATACAATTGATTGAATTAAATTAGAGACATTTTAGTTGAGTGAAAAGGAAGATACCATTTAAAACTTTCCAATTGATTTTACTTTCCTTTTTTAACAGTATACAAGTAGAAAATTTATTACATTTGTTTTTCTTTTTTTTTCTTTTTTTTAAATATACATATATTTGAATATTTGATTTTAAAACTTTCAATTCCAGATTCATTCCCTTCCCCCCCTGCCACCCACCCCCACTGGGGAGACAAGCAGTTCAGTATAGGTTGTACATGTGCGGCTAATGCAAAACAATAACATAGTAGATGTATTGTATAAGACTGACTATATTTCCCTCCCTCCTATCCCACCTCCCACTTGTTCTATTCTCTACTTTGATCCTGTCCCTTTTCAAAAGTGGGTGCTTCCAACTTCCCTCCCCCCCAGCCTGCCCTCCTTTCCATCATCCCTCCTCACATCCCCTTCCCCCCCCCATTCTCCTGGAGGGTGAGATCCCCTATTTAGTGTGTATTTCCCTCCCTCCTCAAGCCAGATTCAATAGGAGTAAGGTTAACCCATTCCCTTTTGCCTTCCTATCCTTCCCCTCCATTGTAACCATTTTCCCTTGCCTCTTCTGTATGAGATAGCTGCCCCACTCTGTCTCTCCCTATCTCCTCTCATTATATTCCTCTCATCTCTTAATTTCACCTTTTAAGTATCATCCCTTCCTGTTAAATTGGTCCCGTGCCCTCTATCTATGTATACCTGTAAATGTATATACACACATTCACATATGTATTCATATGCCCGCATACCCTCATATAAAGACATATATATATATATATACACACATATTTCTAATCCCTTCAACTACTGAGAAAAGTTTCATAAGTTACAATTATTGTTTTTCCATGTAGGAATGTTAATAGTTCAACTTTGGCCAGGTGGCTCAGCAAGCAAGAGCACCGGCCCCAGTGCCGGGACGACCCGGATCAAATCTGGGCCCAGACACCCAGCACCACACCCAGAAACAACAACTGGCCGTGCAACCCTGAGCAAGCCACTCAACCCCGATTGCTTCAAAAAAAAAATAGTTCAACTTTGATAAGTTCCTTATGATTTCTTTTCCCTGTTTACCTTCTCATGCTTCTCTTGCTTCTTGTATCTGAATGTCAAATTTTCTATTCAACTCTGGTTTTTTCAGCAAGAATGCTTGAAAGTCCTGTATTCCACTGAATGACCATATTTTCCCCTGAAACATGATACTCAATTTTGCTGGGTAGGTGACTCTTGGTTTTAATCCCAGCTCCCTTGACCTCCGGAATATCACATTCCAGGCCCTTTGATCCCTCAGTGTTGAAGCTGCCAGATCCTGGGTTATCCTGATTGTGTTTCCACAATATTCAAATTGTTTCTTCCTGGCTGCTTGTAATATTCTCTCCTTAATCTGGGAATTCTGGAACCTGGCTATAACATTCCTAGGAGGTTTCTTTTTGGGATCTTTTTCAGGAGGTGATTGGTGGATTCTTTCAACCTCTATTTTGCCCTCTCGTTCTAAAACATCAGGGCAGTTTTCTTTGAGAACTTCCTGGAGGATGCTTTCCAGGCTCTTACTTTGGTCATGGCTCTCAGGCAGTCCAATAATTTTTAAATTATCTCTCCTGGATCTATTTTCCAGGTCAGTGGTTTTTCCCATGAGATATTTCACATTGCCTTCTATTCTTTCATTTGTTTGGATCTGTTTAACAGCATCTTGATTTCTCATAAAGTCATTAGCTTCCATTTGCTCCAATCTAATTCTGAAGCAATGATTCTCCTCAGTGAGCTTTTGAGATTCTTTTTCCATCTGGCAAATTCGACTTTTTAAGGCATTCTTCTCCTCATTGCCTTTTTGAGCCTCCTTTGCCATTTGAGTCAGTCTGTTTTTTAAGGTATTATTTTCTTCAGTCAGGCTATTGACTCTCATTTCATAATTTTCTTGCATTGTTCTCATTTCTCTTCCCAATTTTTCCTCCACTTCTCTTATCTGCTTCTTAAGGTCCTCTATGGCCTGTAACCAGCTTGTATTTTCCTTTGAAGCTTTTGGTGCAGGAGTTCTGACTTCACTGATTTCCTCCTGTTCCATGCCTTGCTCCTTCTTATCCCCAAAATAGGAGTGTAATGTTGGAATCTTCTGTCTGCTTTGTTTCCTTTGCCTGCTCATTTTGCCACTCAATGATTTGACTTTTGGGCTTTTTGCCACAGTAGGACTCTGCCACCAGACAGGGGAGTTTTCGTCCCAAACGCTGGGGTTTTCTCAGCTGCCGGAGGTATTAGATGGGTGCCCTCTCTGAGGTCTCCACACACTCTGGCAAGCTGGACACACACCCCAGGCCCTCCACCCTAGACTGCAATCCAGATCCAAGCAGGTTAAAGCAAGAGCGATTACCCCTCAGACTGGTGCTTGGTCCCCCTACACTCTGCAGGCCAGGGGCTGAAGCCTCCACGTGGCGCTGGCAGGCTGTGCTGGCATCTCAGCGGTTTCTCGCCCCGGGGGTAAAAGGCACGCACTCCCACTTACTGGGTCTCAAAGTCCAGACTGCACTGGCCTCTCACCTTGTCCTTCGCATCTATGTATTGATAAATCTGGAAACGGCCACAGCTGCTGCTGATCTGGAGTCCCTCTGGCTGGCGGCTGGTCAGGCCCGCCCTGGGGCTAAAGCCTTGGCGTGGTGCTGGGCTCGGCTCCCAGAGCGTTGCGCTGGCCGATTCCTGCTGGCCTGCCGGGCTGTTATCAGCGGGAGGTTAGCTTCTCTGTGTCATTTTGTGGGTTCTGCAGCTCCAAAGTTTGTTTAGAGTCCCCTTTTTACATGGATTGGGGAGGTTGAAGCCGGAGCCGCGGGAGGGTCGTGCTTCTACTCCGCCATCTTGGCTCCGCCCTTGATTTTACTTTCATAAAGGTTAGGTGATTATTCCTCTAAACACCAGGCTAAATTCAAACTGTCTTTAAGGAAAGAAATACTTTTAGAAAAGGTATTTTGAAAGGTCTTGTGTAATAATTTCTGAAAGTCTATTTATGGAAAGCTGAACAGAGGAGATAAGAAGTTTTGGGGACAAATGGGGTTTATCCAAGCCCCTCCTGTTTCCACCTAGTTGATATCAGTATTAGATGATTGTGTGTTAAGACAGAGTATGAGGAAGTTATGGGAAGGCAGAGAGAGTATGAGGAAGTTCAGGGAAGGTATTTCAAAAATTAATACAATGGACTGAATTAATTGTTAGGATTCAATCAGAAACATTTTTAGCTAAGAAAACTTTTTTAGTGTGAACTTAAAATTATGCATAGACATAAGAAGATAGGGAAATTTGGAAAGTAATTACAAATCTGTTAGAACAATCAGTTGTAATTCTGATGAAAGATTTAATTTCTTTATAAACAAAAAATTAAGATGTTCCTTAATCAATATAAGATTATAAGCATATTATAAGTTGATTATTGAAGATTGTTACTTAAAATTTCATGGAACTATTAATTGGCTGTTTCTTTGAGTCTAACTCCAAGTATAAATATTAAGAAAAGCTACCCGAGCTGCCATCCATGGTGCCAGAACCTGTAAGATACAGGTGTGAAGTGCAAAGGGAGGTTGTGGGAACAACTGTTCAGTATGTGCTGAGGTAGGATTCTCCTGACTCTATTTACCCACAAGCACATGGCAAATTTCAAACTTGGCTCATTGCAGCCAATACATATTGCCTGGAACTGACATTCTAAAGTTAGGGAACTATAGTTCCCTTATTATAATTTTGTCCCTATTTTTGGTGACAAGTTTCAATAATCAAAAAGTTTTGATAGTTTAATAAATGAATCTATTAAATTCTTGAATAAATGCTGCCTATGTGAAGTTTAAAAATTGCAATAGAATCAGACTTAGATAATTTTTCTAAATTTAAATATTGCTGTTTAAAAAATTTGGCTTTAATATATTTTCCCTTCTGTAATTTGAAGCTTTGAGTATGTTTAAAAATGAAAGCAGAGGTTTGATTTTTGCTCTAGGATTGTATCAGGGTGTGGTACGGGTAAAACCACTGAGTACCTGATTTAATGTAATCATGTCATTTTTGTAAATCATATGTTACTAAGAACTCTTATCAAGTCTAGCTGGCTCTGCCAGTTTGTACGCATGAACTCTAGTCATCTAAAAATTATCCCTCTTCTGAGCCACGGAATCTGAAAAAGATGACATCAGATACAGACAGCTTTCCCAAGAGCCCGGACTTGGCCTTTACTGAGACAGCTACTTTCCTGCAATAATTCAACCTTGGAAGAGTTGAAGGTACACTTGCAGTGCCACCCCTCTACCATGTGGCTGAATGGACTCTGAGCTTTTATTTTTGAGCTTGTTCTTTTGTTGTTTTGAATAGTGTTTGCATTTGGTCTTTGTGTTTGTGTTTACTCTGAACCCCTATGTACTATGATAGTGTACGACCATAGACATCTCCTTAGCTTACTTTTTGTTCTGTGTTATTCTTTCTGTTGTGTTCATGTGTAGCCCAGACTTTTAGTCAATGGTTTGACTTTCTCCTGAAAAGAAGTGGGGAGAAACCCAAATCACCCATGTCCTGATTTGGAGCCCACCATTAAGCCCCTCTTTATATTTGTCTTTGTCTCTATCCTATACCTTGTAATAGCTTGAAACAGCTTAAGCCATAGTCTTGGGTATTGCCCCAGGCATAGTCCTGGGGTTATGGCACAAGTTTTTCTTAAGGAGAGATCACCCTGTTCTGTTCCTACTGACCAAGTAGGGCTCCACACCCTGTCCCCATTACTCAATGACCCTGCACCCTATACCCAGAACATGGCCCCATTATCCTCCATGCTGTTCTGGGAGGGACTCCCTTGTTCCAGGAAAAGTCACAACTTTGTACCCTTGTGCAAATTAACCCTGAGCTATAGATCTAACCAATGGCAATTCTTGGCTTCTTTGCATCATTGCTTGTGCTAGTTGCCCTCACCAATTGTGGTTTTTGTGGTTTTAGCCTTTATAAGCACTGTATATACCCCAATTCAGGGCTGCCTGCTTTGAGTGTATACTCCAGGCAGTCTCGCTTAATCAGTAAATCCCCATTTAAACTCACCTTGAACCCAGGGCTCAGCTCCCTCTTATTCTTTGCACAACAGTTCCATTTGGAATTTCTTGCTAATCTGCAGTGATAAGAACTTCCATATGTTGCCACCTAGACATGTTATCAGAAACTTCTTTCAATTCTCTTTGTCCTGAATTGTGCCTCCTTAATCCAGGTAAAAGCCTGAACAAAGTATTGTCCTTTTAAGAATAAGGAGAATTGGGGTGGCTAGGTGGACCAGTGAATAGCACCTGCCCTGGAGTCAGGAGGACCTGAGTTCAAATCCAGCCTCAGACACTTAACACAAAGCTAGCCATGTGACCTTGGACAAATCACTTAATCCCAATTGCCCTGCCCACCCCTGTACAAAAAGCCAAAAAAAAAAAAAAGAATAAGGATAATTTATAAGGTCCTTTGGACTTTCCTTGAAGAGTAAGTTGGTGCTGTTATTAATTTCATTATTTTAAAATAAATTTTAATTCATGGAGCAAAAGAAGCATTTCCATAACAATACAATAAAGAAGATGATGTATGTGAATCTACAAATCTTCTGCAAATAGTTCAACTTGCTATTCCTTTCTAAATACAACAAAATGATCCTGGAAATTTCTTTTTTTTTTTTCTGACATCAGCCCCAGTCCTGGAGATGTCCACCATTAGACACACAGATTTATATATAGGTATATATGGATGCATATGTAAAATTATTCCATATATCCTTCTGTTGGTCAGTTCTTTATTTGGATGCGGACAGTGCCTTTCTTCATATGTCTTCTAGAGTTAATTTGAATATTTATAATAGAAAAAATACCTTATTCTCTTAAAGTCTTTCTTCAGACAACATTTTTCTTATTGTCCACAAAGTTCTCTTGGTTTCACCCCATTATTTCATGCATGTTCTTCTATTTTTTCTAAAATCGATGAGCTCATCTCTTATAAACCCATAGTATTCCACTGCATTCATATACCACAACTTCTTTGGACATTCCCCAACTGATGTGCGTCCTTGCAATTTCCAGTTCTTGGCCACCACAGAGAGAGCTGCTGTGAATATTTTAGAACATAAGGCTTCTTTCCTAACCATTTTGTGAAACAGCCCTAAGAGTGGTGTGGCTTGGTCAAAGGGTATAGGCAGTCTCTTTGGGCATAATTGCAGATCTCTCTCCAGAATGGTTGGATCAACTCACAGATGCACCAATAAGGAATTTCCACATCAGGATACCATTTGGAATACAGGAACCAAAGCTCTTGCTTTGTCCCTATGTAAAGGGAATGTGAATTTGAAGATCTTCCCCGTCCTTTAATAGATGTGTGTGTGTGTGTGGGGGGAGTTTGAAGCCTTTCTGCTGTGAAGATAAACTCTGCCCCCTGATAGGCTGAATGTAGTCACCTGGAGCCTGTGGTGGGAGGAGTTTACTGAGGAGAAGCAGAGCCCCCAGACAGCTGAGTCAGAGAGGGGTCTGACAGGTGCAGACAGTTGGGGACAGAGGAGCTAACAGCCCCCTGGCTGCTGGAGCAAGAACACCTGAGGAACTGCTGTCCCGGTGAGTGAAGGGAAAGCAGGTATGTGAGAGCTGTGAGCACAAGAGGCTTGTGGGTGTGGGGGTGAAGCAAGTGCTATATCTGGGGGCAGGAAGACCTGACTAGGAAACATTTTTGAGACACTTTTTAGCACTGGGATCCTGGACAAGTCACTGAACCTCAGTGTCCCCATCTGTAAAATGATGCAGTTGGGACACCATGTCCATAAATCTGTGATCCCATATAAAGTCACTGTTTGGAATTTGGGAACAGGAAGTCTCCTGAAAGAGCCAAAGGGGTTAGGCTTTCTGATATGGGCTCTTCCTTAGATCTTCAAGTGAGTGAGAATTTAAGTGCCTTCTCTCTGCAAGACCTTCTGATAAGCCCCAGGGGTGGAAGGTGGGCTCTGGCTGGGGCTTCAGGGAAGCCAGCACAAGCATTCTAGGCATGGGGCTGGCACAGAACGTCCACAGAGGTGGGAGGTGGAGTGTCCTGGTCACAGGACAGAAGGGAGGCCTGCACTGCTGAAGTGTAGCATATTTGGTGGGGAAAAAAGGTGAAAGAAAATTAAGGAGAGTGTTTGGCCAACCTGTATCTTAGTATGGCCTGTCAGAATACTCTTAGTGGAGAGGAGCCTTGTAAAGGAATCCCTGTGGGAAGGCTTCAGGCTGGAATCTCTTTCTAACACCTAGAAAGTCCCCACTTTGGCCTGGCCTCATTTCTGGGGTGTTGGTGGAAAACACAACTTCAGAATCTTGGGAGAGGCTCCCAGCTGGCCAGACTCTGGGAGGAGGCTTTCAGTGTAGCAGATGCCTTTGTGGACATTTTCTCCCTGAAGCATATTGAGAACTTGCAGGAAAATGGGATCGAGTTGTTTGAACCTTGTCCTGTATAGCTTAGGGACTGGGTTTGTGTGAGGCTTTTGAGACCCACTTTGTTGATTAATCTGGACACACAGGTCGTGCTGTCCCCAGAAGCCTTGAGGGGAGGGAGCAGTCCAGAGAGTGAGGCAGTGAATTTTCTGAGATGGGCCTTTGAGCATCCTGTATGTGCTGTATTTGGAAAGTGCCTGTTGGCCGCCCTCAGCTTGGGGTTTCCTTATTCCTGGGATTGAACTTGCCAACCTATACCAGAGGTTCAGACTAAAGAAACAAACAGAATCAGGTTCCCCCTTAATCGGAGGTTTGATCAAAAGAACAGAGACAATCCGGCTGCCTTGGCAGGCTCACTTCTTAAGAGGGTGGGGGGGGTGTTTTACCAATGGGGCAGCAGAAGGGACTCGTCACCCATCCATGAAGTGTCTGAGGTGGAAGGTGATCTCAGGCCTGGGGCCCCATCAGCTGGCCAGCCTGGCTGCCCCTGGACAACTGACCAAACACTAAGTCAGGAGCTGATCTGGAGCTTTGCAGATATCTGAGGCGTAAACGCTCAGCCTGAACTCTGAACCAGCGGCTCTCCCAGGTTGGCAGGAGCCAGCTCCGTACCCTAAGCCCCGTCAGCCTCAGTTTCCTCCTCTGTAAAGTGGGCACAGCAGGAGCGCCCATGTCATGGGTTGGTTTTGAGGAGAAAACGACCTAACAAGGGCAAAGCATTTTGGCATCATCAGAGGCGACCCCTGGGCGTGGATTGTGGTCGACATTCAGGCCCTTTCCATGGCCCCCCGGGGGACCCTGAACATGAGCCCACTGAGAGTCACAGAGAAAGGAAGGTGGGGAAAATAAAGCCCTAACCCTCTCTTGGGGGAGGGGGCTGGGAAGGGTGGCTGCAAAGGCGGGGCGGGGCCAGGGACTGTGCGCAACCCTGCTCATTATGCAACGCCCGATCCCGCCCCTTCCGTGGTCCCGCCCCCAGGTTACCAGTGACGGTGGTTCCGGTTTCTCAGTATGAAGGTCTGCATCCCCCTATCTTCCAGCCATTTGGAATCACAGGCGGATACCACGTGGGCCTCGCTACGCCCATCCGCCTCAAGCTTGAGTCAGTTTTATCTTGGACTACATTTCCCAGAAGGCCGGTCGTGAAACCGGAAGCATCCCTCCAGGAAAACCGCCCCTGGGTCTGGGGCCAGACTTCCGGGAGGTCCAGAGGAGCTTCTTTCGGTCTCGCGCCTGTATGAGCATGCGCATTTCCCCTTGAGTCCCTGTCCCCTTGGGCCTGGGAGGTTTATTTGAGCTCTGGGGTGGGGCGTCAGGATGGGCTTGTGTCTCTTCTCCAGATGATCTGCAGGGTCCGAGGCCTCCAGAGGGTCGAGGCCCAGGGAGGCTGGCTACATCCTCTCCACCAGCCCTGTGCTGGAGGCTCCCGGGTAGGCGGCCCCAAAGCCCTGCCTCTGGCTGGCGGCCCCTCCCCCGCTGCCCCCCCCGCCCCCGCCCCCGTCGTCTCTTGCGAGATCCGGGTCCGTCCTGGAGGTTTACCCTGGGCCCCCGCAGCCCCGCTCCCGGCCTCCCCTGCAGCGCCAGGTGAGCCAGGATCGTCCCGGGACCCCAAGCCCCTGCCTGGCCCTCAGCCCCCGGGCCGCTTCCCTCCCAGATCCCCGCCCTGGGCCCCCACCTCCTAGTCCTGCAGAGCCTGGGTCATGGCTTATTCACCCCTGACTGTGAGAGGCCCCCCAAAGTCTTAGGGGCTGCTAGGGGCCACCCTGCTACTTTTAGGGACCTGTGTACACACATGTACATACATAAACATACATAACATGCATACATACATACACATGTAAGCATGTATATCTACATGTCCTGATTGTTTTATCAAATTTAGAAGTCTTCCCTTTAGATCTGTCAGGCCTCTTTGAATCTAGGATTAAGGAAAGGAACAATTAGCTCTGATAGACCCCTGGAGCAATCTGAATGAGAACAGGATGGAGTATACCTATTACTCACCTGTGCCTGGCACCTTCACAAACCTTGACCACGTAACAGGGCACAGAAACCTCACAGGGATACAGATGAACAAGCCTGTAAAATGCACCTTTCCCAGTCCATAAGTCAGGCAGTGTTGGGGAAGGCATCACCAGTCTGCTGCCTTGGTACATTGCAAATGTAGAGGAAGGTTCTGGTTGTCATATCATGGCACACCCATCTCTCTGTTCCTGTTAGCCCTCATGGGTCAGTGATTTGGGACAACCCCCCCTTTTGCTGGCCTGGGCCTGTCCAAATGGACTTTCATCTCATTACAGAAGTTATCAATCAAAGGTGGTTCGCTCTGGAATCCTTTGCTAATCTGCCCTGATAAGAGCCTCAATATGTTGCCATCTAGATATGTTATCAGAAACTTCTTTTAATTCTCTTTGTCCTAAATTTTGCCTCCATCCCAGAGCCCTCTCCATCCCCCACCTTCCTAAGCTTCCTTCCTGCTGGATCAAGTAGTCAGTCTATTGTCTAGATAATGTGTGTGTGTCTGTTTATCTGTTAGTTGGGGAGAGGAGAGCCCAGGAGGTCAGAGGACCAGCTGGTAGGAGGTCTCTGATTCAGGAGCCTAGGAGGCTGATTAGTCTCATCCCAGACCCCTTCTGTCTGAGGGCAGGGCCTAAACCTTTGTTAATCCCTTTGTAGGCCTGCCTTCTGACCTAGAGGAAAGGCGTAGGACTACCCCTCTGGGATCCTTCTCTCTCCCCAGCTCAGGCTGCAGAGGACCAAGGCCTGGCCCAAGCTGGGAGCCTGGAGCCAGAGGGAATGGCCCGTCGGAGTCGAAGACACCCAGCCCAGGTGAGTGCACTCTGTCCTCATATTGGACAAACATGAGCCAAAGAGGCCATTTCCATAGACCTAGAGGATTGTCTGTGAAGCTGGGTATCCCCTACCTGAGGATTGTTTGTTTACAAAAATAAGCAGGAAATTGAGAATAGTAGTAACAGCACTGCCCTGCTCTCTCCTTCTGTGTTTTGAACTGATTCTTGGAACTTTGGCATCACAAGCACTAAATATCCCCACTCCCCCATCCCAAGTGCTGCCCTACTGTGTGCTTTTTAAAGGTTCCCCTCATGATCACTGAGGCACAAGGACAACCACTTCTCTCATTCCTCTGCCCTGTAGGGGTCTTCTCTTTGCTCCCTCCATTCATGACTAGCACCTCTCTCCCCATTCCTGTAGAGCTCTCCCCCCTCACCTTTGCTTCTTTGGCCAAGCTCTCCTTGCCAGACCTTGAAGGCAGGATGCTCTGCTTGTCCTCCAGGCTCTGAGCTGCACCAACAGTTTACCTGTCTAGTACACACTAACCCCTCGGGTTTTGTAGGTGGTTAACTCTTAAGGGTACATTGAGAGGGCCATGAGGGTTGAAAGGAGCAAATATTGTGACTTGGGTTGTGTGGCAGGGATCCTGTCTCCTGCGTACTCTGGTCTAGTGTTTCTGGAAAATATGACAACTCAAGAAAACAGGTGAAGTTGACTTCTGGGTCACACTCACAGGTCCAAAGGCCCTCAGCAGAGCTGTTTGGACCAGGCCAAAGAAAAGAGTCCCTTCTTTAGCTGTTAAGTGTATTAGCATTTGTGAAGGGCCTTCCCTTGATAGAGAGGATATAGGGAAAGGGCTGAGTTTGGGGAACCCTTCAAAGTCCTGGGAGTTTTCTTTTCTAGCAGAGGAAAAGGGGAGGTACAGAAGGAGACCCTCCGTTCTTGTCAGAGAGGCATCAGGCACAAAGGCAAAGACAAAATGGAATGACTTACTTTCTCCCCCACATCCTCTTATGACCATCTTCACAACAGCCCTGTAGGGGGGGGTGTTCTTATCATCCTTATTTCACAGGTCAAGAAACTGAGGCAAACAGAGTTAGGACAGAGTAAGTCTTTGTGGCTTAGCAGGTCACACAACTGAAAAGTGTCTGAGGCTGGATTTGAACTCAGACCTTCATGATCTTTCACCATTTCCTGGCCCCCCCAGCATTGTCTTATGTGCCCATCTTCCCACAACCCCTCCAGCACTGACGGCTGCCATTTTTGGTCATTTTTCTCAGTTTTGCAGAGTATGAAGTAAAGCCTCAGTGTTGTTTTGGTTTGCTTGTATTAGTGGTTTGGAGAATTTTTTCCCATGATTGGGAAAACTTGGCAGTTCTTTTGAGAATTCTTTGTTCATATCCTTTAATCATTTATCTATTGGGCAATAACTATTTGTTGTTCTTTTTTAATGTTTTAAGTCAGGTCTGCCTATTGGTGATATTCCTTGGGATTTTCTTGGCACAGATATTAGAGTGGTTTATCATTTCCTTCTCCAGGAACTGAGTCAAACAAGTTTAAGTGATTTCTCAGGGTCTCATTGCTGGTAAGTGTCTGAGGTTGAACAAAACTCAGGTCCTCCTCACTCTTGACTTGGTGCTCTCTCTACTGGAAACCTAGCTGCCAATGGATATTAGTCTTTTTAAAAATAATATTGTATTTTTCCCAATGACATACGAAACCTTTTTACCATTCATTTTTCCCCCTAAAATTTGAATTTCCAGGTCTCCTCCTGCCTCCTTCCTCTTGCCCCTCCCACAGTGTGTAAGCAGTCAGAAATAGAATACATCTGCAATCATGTAAAGTATTTCCATATTAGGCATTTTGTGAAGAAAAAAACAACTTGAACCAAAAAAAAAAAGAAAGTGAAAACGGGCAGGCTTTAAGTCAGTGTTCATTCTCAGTTCTTTCTATGGTTGGGGATGGCATTTTTCATCCTGTGTCCTTTGAGTTAGTCTTAGATCATGGTACTGTGAGAATAGCCAAGGTATTCACTGTTATTGAAATTATCATGTTGCTGTTACTGTGTACAGTGTTCTCCTGGTTCTGCTCACTTGACTCTGCATCAGTTTATGTAAGTCTTTGTAGGTGTATCTGAAGTCATCCTGTTCATCATTTCTTATAGCACAATCACATTCCATTGCAATCATATATCCCAATTTTAAAGACGTCCCCATTAGTGGGCGTCTCCTCAATTTCTAGTTCTTTGCCACCACAAAAAGAGCCATTCTGAATACCCTTCTATAAACTGGTCCTTGTCCCTTTAAAAAAATCTCTTTGGGACACTGACTTGCTTGTGTTACTGTTAGGTAAAAGGGCATGTACAGTTTTAGAGCCCTCTCAGTATACTTCTAAAGTGCTCTCCACAATTGTTGGATCAGTTCACAGCTGCATCAATAGTGTTATTGATTAATATATTAATTAGTGCCCCAGTTTTCCTACTTCCCTGCAATATTTATCATTTTCCTTCTCTGATTTGTCAATTTAATAGGTGTGAGGTGGTACCTCAGCATTGTTTTAATTTATATTTCTCCAATCGGAATGAATTGAGCATTTTTATAGTACTATAACTAGCTTTGTTTTTTTTTTTTCCCCCACCTTGAACCTACCTGTTCCTGTCCTTTGGCCATTTATCAATTGGGTCTTGACATGTATTCTTGTAGCTTTGAGTCAGTTCTCTGTGTACTTGACAAATGAGGCCTTTATCAGGCACAAAGGCAAAGACAAAATGGAGTGACTTACTTTCTGTAATTTTTTTTTTCACCTGTCTGCTTGCCTTTTGATATTGGTTGCATTGATTTTGTTTCTGCAAAAAAAAAATTTCTAATTTAATTTAATACAATCAAAATGATCCATCTTATATCTAGTAATGCAACCTATCTCTTCTTTGGTGGTAAGTTCTTTCCCTATCCATAGATCTGACAGGTAAATGATTGCTTCCTCCATCAGTTTGCTTATGGTACTACCTGTTATGTATAAATGATGTACCCTTTTTAACCTTAGCAGATGATGTTAGATGTAGGTTTATACCTAGTTTCTGCCATACTATTTTCTAGTTTTCCTGATTGTTTTTGTCCCAAAAGGTTAGGGATTGGTGTAGCCCTGAATGCATAGATAATTTAGAAAGAATTTTCATTTCATTTTATTGATTCAACCCACCTATGAGCAGTTCAGGAATTTCCACTTGTTTAGATCTGACTTGATTTGTGAGAAAATGTTTTGTAATTTTGTTCTTATAATTCCTGGGTTTGTCTTGGAAAATATACTCCCAGGTATTTTCTTTTTTTTTATTTATTTTTTATCTAAAAAAAATTTTTTTTTTTTTGCTTTTTTTTTTTGGAGGACAATTGGGATTAAGTGACTTGCCCAGGGTCACACGGGTAGTTTTTGTGTTAAGTGTCTGAGGCCAGATCAGAACCCAGGTCCTCCTGACTCCAGGACCTGTGCTCTATTCACTGTGCCACCTGTCCGCCCCCTCCCAGATATTTTCTATTGTCTCCAGTTACTTTAAATGGAATTTCTCCTTCTGTCTTTTGCTGCTGGAATTTTTTTGTAATATATAGAAATGTCAATTATTTACATGGGTTTCTTTTATATCTTGTAACTTGGCTAAAATTGTTAATTGTTTTAAGTTATTTTTCATTGATTCTCTAAGAATAGGATCATGTCTGCAAATAGGGAGAGGTTTGTGTCCTCACTGCTGTAATGCCGTGCACAAGCAGCTTTCCAGAGGCCTGCTACTGTGAACAGCTTTTCAGGTTCTGATTACACTGTATAGTGAACACTCTGTTTGTTCCATAACAAATCAGCTCAAAACATCCACAGAAAATCAAGGTACAGCATTCACAGTATTACTGCTTATCACAGAAAATCACAATATAGCGTTCACAGCAGCTTATCATTAATATGGCCACAGAGTTTTCACCAAAGTGGTCACAATATTTAGAACAAAGAACAATCATCTTAAAGTCAACAGTCAAAGTCTTCCACTCCTGGGGCAAAGTCTTAAGGTACCTCAGTCAGTCACTTATCCAACAATCAGTTACTAAGCATCATACACAAACCCTCCACCCCGGGTCACCAGTAAACTACAGTTTCATCTTTACTCAGTACCCAGGGAGAAGACTTTTCATCTCGACTTGGGGCCTGTTCTCAGATTCCCAGGATCCCCTTCCATGGTCCCAGATTCCACCTGGACTCACCAGACTGTCACCTGGGTTCACTGGCAGACAGCTCCCAGTTCCTTGACCAGCTCTCTGGGTAGGTCCTGCTCCACGCTGAAGTTCACAGGGTCTGGTCCATCAGATCTTTCACAATTTCTGCTGCAGGGAATTCAAGGCTCAACCAAGCCGCAAACAGACAAAGTCTCAGCATCCCAGTCATGCTTCCTCAGTCACCTGGGCTCCAAGCTCCTGTTCAGAAGAAGCTCCACCAGCACAAGTTCTCAGGACATTCTGTCTGAGTTCTCCATTCTCTCTTCTGTAGCTGCTCTGCCTCCAGATGTGGTCTCAGGAAATTCTGCCTCTGCCTCTGGGGCTTTTCTTATGTACACAGCATTAGCTTCCTGTTGTAGCCAACCCTTTCCTGTTATGTCAGTAACAGGAGACAGGAGCTCATACCTTCTGTTTCCCCAGCAGAGGCTAGATCAGTTACTAAGGGCTAAGTGCCAGGTACCTTTGCCAACATAAAAAGGATATTCACATTCAAAGTACGTTGCCATTACAATTGCTCATTCTAATACCTTCTAGTTCTCTTTTCTTTCCTCTTATCGCTCTAGCTAGCACTTCTAGTACCATCCTGCCTGGTAGTGGTTATAGGATTTCTTTGGGTTGTGTTGATCTGTGGTCCGTTTTGCTGATGTTTTCCCTAACAGCAGAGCGAGCCTCCATTTCTGCTGTGAATCTCACCTGGCCATAGTGCACAGTTCTTGTGATTTTTATTGCTGTTATTGTACTTTAACATGTTCTGTCCCTGTGAGAGGGCACTTTGTCCGTATTTTCCCTCTCTGATTTTATGCTTCCTGGTGTAGGTCTCAGCAACATGTTTGTTTTATGCTAGGAATCTGTCTTCTTTTTTCCAAATAGTTCTTGTAGTTTTATAATTTACTGTTTTTTTATCTGTTTGGAAAATTCTCTTGGAATCCATATAGTCCTAGAGATTTTTTCTTAGGGAGTCCATTGGTGGCTTGTTAGATTTCATTTTTCTGAGACTGGGTTATTAAGTATTCTATCTCCTCTTCTGCTAATCTGGGCAATTTACATTTTCATAAATATTCATCCATTTCAGATTGATTAACAGATCTCTTGGAATATTTTTGGACTAATTAGATCCAAATAATTGTTTTAATTTTTATTACATTCTTTTCATTTTTGATACTAGGAACTTGTTTTTGTTTACTTTTTAAAAATCTCCTTAACCAGTGGTTCATCTATTTTTTTTTTCATAAAACCAGCTGCTAGTTTTATTTATAGTTCGATGGTTTTCTTGCTTTTAATTTTATTAATCTCTCTTTTGATTTTCAGAATTTCCATTTTGGTGTTGAATTGTGAGTTTTTAATTTGTTCTTTTTCTTTTCTTGTCTTGTCAGAAGCATGTCCTATTTACTAATCAATTTTTCTCTATTTGATTGATGTAACTGTTTCAATATATAAATTTTCCTCCAAGGACTGTTTTCATTGCATCCCAAATATGTTGCTATGGTGTCTCATTGTTGTTGTTACCTTCAAGGAATTATTATTTCTTTTATTTGTTCTTTGAGGCATTTATTCTTTTGAATTAGACAAATTTTTAATCGATCTTTTCACTGTCCTTCATTGAATGTAATTTTTATTGTATTATGATCTGAATGGGATGCATTTTATATTTCTGCTTCTCTGCATTTGATTGTGAGGTTTTTATGCTCCAATCCAAGGGTAGTTTTAGTATGAATGCCATGTACTGCTGAGAAAAGTAATTTATTCTCTTTTCCAAAGGCCCAATGATTGAGGTTTTCTAAAATTTATTAATGCTCTTAACTTTTCTTGTTTATTTTTTAGTTAGCTTTTGCTAATTTTGAGAGGGGAAAGCTGAGGTCCCCTCACTAGTAGCGTTTATTATCTGTTTCCTTCTATAATTCATTTAAGCTGTCCTTTCAAACTTAGATGCCATACCATTTGGTGCCTGTATGTTTCTGCTTCTAACTCCTTACCTTTTGCTCTGTGTATATCTCTGCTTCCAATATATTTCTGGTAAATAGCATATTGTAAGATTATAGTTTTTATTTCATTCTGCTATCCACTCCTCTTTATGGGTAAGTTCATTAAATTCATTTTTATACATATGACAAATACCTGTATATTTCCCTCCATCACATTTTCCCCTTATTTATCCCCTCTGTCTCAGTTTTCTTGTTATCCTTCTTCACCAGTGATTTATTTCTCACCAACACCTCCACCAACCCGTCCTTCCTTCTATCAGTCCCCACACCCCATCCCTGTCCCTCTTCATTTTTGGATAGGATGAGATAGATTTCTATAACCAGCTGAGCGTGTACGTTATCCCTTCTTTGAGTCAATTTGGATAAGAGTAAGGATCAAGCCCCCCCTTACCATCCCCCTCAGTGTAACTGCTCTTCTCTGCCCCTTTTATGTGAGATCATTTCCCCACTACTGCTTCTCTTACTTGTAGAGCACAACTTGCCTTGGGCTGACCATGCTGTTCTGATGCCAAAATGATGTTTGCATAAACACTATTTTATGGAGACAGCATGCAAGGAAGGCTCTCACAAGGTGGTTAGAAGAAGCAGTTAAAGGAAATTTCCAAAGTCTCTCTGAAGAACTCTGTAATCAGTGGTGAGACATGGGAGACAATGTCAAAGGTCGACCCCGCATGGCGTGCCCACCTCAGAGAATGTGCTGTGCCATGTGAGCAAAGCAGAATTGCAGTAACTCAAAAGAATGGGAAGGTGCACACTGAGAGCCATGTCCACCCTAGATGTTCACATGGACTTTTTGTGCCCGAGCTCTGGCAGGGCCTTTTGGGCCCCTTAGTCTGATCATCCCTGGTCAGACACACCTTGACCCTGACATAGGGATGTCATTTGGTCCCCTTTGAGCACAAAAAAACAACAAAAATGACCAGGCATGATAACTAAATATTATAATAAAGACATACATGCTATTGCAGAATGAAAGTCATCATAAAGCAAAGGCATGAGATGGCCCTGGCCCTTCACACCAGGGCAGCCTCAAGCCCTCAAAGTGACAACAGCTAATTCTGCTTCACTTGGCTGGAAGGTCTCATGTCCCTCAGTTCAGTCCTGATGGTAATTACTGTGTCTTATGAATCCTTTCCACATTAGGTCTAGAGAAGACTTGGTTTCAGCTCAGGAAATGAGGTAGATCTTTTCTTTCTCTTTCTTCTCTTTTCTCTAATCACACAGACATTCCTTTCCCTTCCCAGAATACCCTGTGCCTGTCAGCTTCTCACAAACTCCCCATAGAATCTGAGAAGGAAGGAATTCCCATCATCTCTCTTTCTCCTCCCCAGATCCTCCTCCCTCACACTCCCAATACATACTTTCACACACATTCCACAGGGAGGCACATCCCATAGTAAGACCTTTTAAACTTTATTCAAACTCACCATGTCAAATGCGTTTCTCAGCATTCCATTGGCCTCTTATTGACAGTGGTTTCAAGAGTTGACTCTGACACTCTTGAAAGGTACAAGCCCTGAGTAAATCCCCTTTCTGTGCTTCAGTTTTTTTCTCTCACTTGAGGAAGGTTAGACTACAAGAAATCTGGAGTCTCCTTTAAGTCTAAATGTTGTGACATTTGGTGATGTAGGAGTTGGTGACATTCAAGGATGTGGCTGTGGACTTCACCCCAGAGGAGTGGGGCCTCTTGGACCCTCCTCAGAAGGAGTTGTACAAGGAGGTCATGTTGGAAAATGCCCGGAACCTGCGCTCCGTGGGTAAGGACGCTTCCTCTTTTCCCTCTAAATCTTCTATCAGAGGCAATATCTTCATTCATGAGTGTGCTGGTTTTGGAGCATTTATCAGTTACTAGAAAGGGAAAAGTGCTGGTCTCCTGTGTCCCAGAGACAGGGTCCTCCTGCTGCCACATTTTCCTATAGAAGATCCATACATTGTGTGAAGAGAACCAGGAGGTTGCCTGATTGCCCCTGAAGCTGTCTCTTGCCAATTCTAGGTAGCTTGAAGTCCCAGATGAGATCAGAGTTGAAGTATCTCAGGTGTGGAAGCCATCCCACATGATGTAGTCCAGTCTGACCCTGCATCTGAATTTTTTCTGCCAAATCTCTGACAACTGCTCAAGCAGCTTTTTCCTGCACCCTTTCTCTTTGGGATGGGCCAAGTATTTAAGGCATTCTTCTTTGTGAGAAGCCTCAGTTTGTAGCTCCCAGCTATACGTGGTAGGGCACATTTGTCCTTCCTTTATATCGTCTCAAATTCCAGCCTGGATGGTGGGAAAGGAAGGAAGGGAATAAGCATTTCTGTTCAACTGCTGTTCACCAGCTCTTGTGTTAAGTGCTTTCTTTACAGTATGATGTCATTAGGTGATGTTATTATCCCCATTTGATATTTGAGAAAACTAAAGGAAACAGAGGTTAACTGAGTTATTCAGGAGGACACAGCTAGTAACTGTCTGAATCTTGATTTAAACACTGGTATTCCTGCCTCCAGGCCCAGGGCTGTCTCCCCTGCCCTACCAAATGCCTCTAATTTCTAGATAATGGAAACTGTGCAATGAGTCCCTCATTTTATGAAGAAGGTACACCACAACCAATTTTTTTTTATTCCATTTTGGCTCCATGATCTTCTCTCCATCTCTTCCCAAAGCTCCTAGAATAAATCCTATGAAAACCTTGCTTCAGGACTGCTTGGAACGATTCTGTATTCCTTGCTTCCTAGCTCCTGTCACTGACAGGAATAACAGAGTGGCCCTGAATCAGAATTTGGACTAACTGAGGTTTACTGAGTTCCCCAGAAGGAGAACCTCACTAGAAGGGGCAAAGCCTCCCTGTAGAATTCCAAGGTTTTTATAGGTGAGGGAGGGAGGAGCAGGGGAGGTGACAGGGCCAAAGCTGACTCAGTAGGGTCTGATTTTTAGGAGCTCAAGGCTGATCTGGCCCATCCTAGTTTGAGTTACTGCCTTTAGAAGCCTTAATGGGAGAATAAGCCAGGTCTGTGCTAACATGATGGAGTTATTCTCAGAATGGTGTAGCATTACAGACACTCTTTTCCCTAAAGACACCTCAATGACAAGGTTTCTCCATCCTCATCCTGATTCCCCATTCCCAGGGCTGCCAGCTCCCAGGAAAGATCTGATGTCTCATTTTAAGCAAAGGGAAGCCCCATGGCTGCTGGAGCAAGAAGACCTGAGGAGCTGCCATCCAGGTGAGTCAGGGGAAAACAGGTCAATGAAAGCTGTGATGACAAGAGGCTTCCTGGTGTGGGGCTGAAACAAGTGCTAGATTTGAGGGCAAGACCACCTGACTTGGAAATATTTTTGAGACCCTTTTTAGAAGCAGAATCTGGAACGAGTCATTGAACCAATGAACTTCAGTTTCCCCTTCTGTAAAATGAGTGATTTGGATTTGGATTTGGACACCATGGACTTTCAGTGACCTTCTAGTGATAAATCTGTGATCCCATATAATCTCATTGGAATTTTGGGGCAGGAACTCTCCTGAAAGAGCAAAAGGAGTTAGGCTTTCCAATATGGGCTCTTTCTTAGACCTTCTTCAAGTGAGTGAGAATTTATTAAGGGCCTTCTGTGTGCCAGACCTTCTGATAAGCCCCAGGGATATAAAGAGATACAGGGAACATCCCCTGCTGTCTTGGAGCTCAGAAACTGAGGGAGCAGACGACATGCCAACAAAAGTGTGGAAGCCTGTTTTGGACTGGACAGATTGGAGCTCATTGAGAGAGGGCAGGCCCTGAGACTAAGGAGGACTAGAAAGGCGTATTGTGGAAGGTGGGCTCTGGCTGGGGCTTCAGGGAAGCCAGCACAAGCATTCTAGGCATGGGGCTGACACAGAACGTCCCCAGAGTTGGGAGGTGGAGTGTCCTGGTCACCAGACAGAAGGAGGCCTGCACCCCGGAAGTACAGCATGTTTGGGGGGAAAATAAGATGAAAGAAAATGAGAAGAGGAGGAGGAGGGCAGATGGTGAAGAGGCAGGTGATTAACAGCCCAGGGAGGGTTTACATGTGATCCTTTTGGTAGGGAGGCAGTCGTGCTGTTGTTCAGTCATTTCAGTCACTTCTGCCTCTTCATGATCCCAGCTGGGCTTTTAGGCCAGACACTGGAGTGCTTTTCCTTTAACTTTTCTGCATCATTTTGCAGATGAGGAAACTGAGGCCAAGAAACCTAAGTGACTTACTGAGGATGACACAGCAAGTAAGGGTCTGAGGCTGGACTTGAACTCAAGTCTTCCCGAACTTTGCTCTATCCACTCTACTTCCTACCTGCCCCAAGGGAGACAGTTAGGGAGGTATCAAAGAATAGCCCTGCTACAGTGACATTGTACAGACCAAATGTGTTGTGGACCCAGACACCTGGCTTTCTGGTTTCCCCTCTCTCAATTCAGCAGCATCTCAGTAGTACAAAGGTTGCTGCATTACTTAGAATAAATGAAAGAGTGGTCTTTACATAAATCACAAATCTGTGCCCCTCCCCTGATCTCTGAGGCTCCATCTTTGTCTCCTTCTTGGAGAATCATTGGCCTGATTCTTTGAGGTGACAGGTACTCTTAATTTGGGGAAATGGGAAGTAAAAACTCCCAGGTGTCCCATAGCATGTGATGCTTCAGTAACTAGAAAAGAAGTCTTTGTGATCTTCACTCTGGGTCTGCTCAGGTCCCAGCAGCATTTGAACCTGACAAAGGTTGCTCACTTTAGTGGTTATAGTGCAAGAGCCTGAAATAGAACTGGGGTCAGAACATAAATTTGCCAACTAAGAGACTAGAACACTGGGATTCTGGTAGAGCCTGGGGCCTGGTGTCAGGCCTGGGCCCAGTCAGTCGCTCAACATGCATGGATTAACCAGTTTTCTAGGTACTCAGCTTTTTGAAGGGAAAAGTCAGTCCCTGTTGTCAAGGAGCTTCCAGTCTGGCATAAAAACATGGAGATGCTTTGAGAAGCAACAGATTGGTAACATTGTTCTTAGCTGACTTACAGAAAAGAGGATGTTTGGGAATGGAAAGAAATTTTGTTCAATGGGATATATGGGAACTCAAGTATTGAGGTTAATAATGGTTTAAGAAAAGAGAGGAGAATTAAGGAAGAAAGAGCCAAAATCATAATAAGAATGATAAAAATACATTCATGCCTCAGAGATTTTGTGGGTTTGTTTCCAAAGCACTCAACTAAATTAAGAGAGCAATAAAGCCAGTCACATGAATTTTTATTTCTTTCCCAGTGCATATAAAGATTTAGTTTGCACTACACTGCTGTCTAATAACTAGACTATACTATACTGTTGTGTCCAAAATATCAATGTGCATGCCTTAATTCAAAAATACTTTATTGCTACAAAAATCTAACCATCACCTGAGTCTTCCTGGAGCCATGATCTTGTTGCTTGTAGAAGCTCTTGCCCAGAGTTGATACCTTTGGACTGATCAGCCTGGAGGTTGCTCCAGGGTGGGGATGACTGTGGCAATTTCTTCAAATAATGTGATGATGAAGTCTTCCACATTGATTGATCCTTCTTTTCACTTGAACACTTAGAGCCCATCATGGATTATTAATTGGCCTCTTTTCAATACCATTGTGTGTCAGGGAATAGGAAGACCCAAAGAGAAGAAGGAAAGAAGTCAACATAGTATAAAAATTTTTCTTAATAGCAAAAGAAAAGAAAGCTTGATGGAGAAAGGCCCTCTAGTACCATGGACAGAGCATGCCCACTTGCAGAGTTGCATTTGTAGTCTCAGCTACTCAGAGGTTAGTCAGGTCCCTCAGCCATTCTAAGTTCATGCCCTGACTTGTGAATATAATGAGAATGCTGGTCCTGTTATTGTCACTGGTGTTCATGAGGATCCAATGTGATTGTCTCTGAAGGTCTTTGTAAATCAAGTTGTCCTTCAGATGTAAACTAATGGCATTTTAAAATGATTGATTCTGTCCATTGAACTTTGATGAATTTCCTCTTATCCTAGGGAAGTAAGATGTAGATCAGTTAGCTGACTTTATTCCAAAGGAGGAGAAGGATTATAATTATGTATATGTGTACATGTTTCTCTGTATATATATTTTATTATTTTTCTTCTGGCAGAAGGAGAGATTAGACCTAAAATGCAAGAGACTACTGAAAAGCCAGTCGTTTCTGTGAACGAAAATCATGAGAAGACTGTCAGGAGTGATGGTGCCTGTGAGGTCACTGGGAGAGAACTCAGTGCTGTATTTCATAGAGTCCACACAGGAGAGAAACCATATGATTGTCATCATTATGGGAAGGACTTAAGTAAAAAATCATCTCTTAATAACCATCAAAAAAATCAGACTGAAGAGAAACCACATGAGTGTCCTGAATGTGATGAAGTATTTAGTGAACGCTCATCCTTCCTTATCCATCAGAGAATACACAGTGGAGAGGAAAATTATAAGTGCAATTATTGTGGAAAGGCTTTCACACTGAAATCTAAACTAGCTGTACATCAGAGAATTCACACTGCAGAGAAACCATATGAATGTAATCAGTGTGCAAAGGCTTTCAGACAGAAATCTAAACTAGCTGTACATCAGAGAATGCACACTGGAGAGAAACCTTATAAATGTAATGAATGTGGGAAGGCTTACAAACACAGTACCCATTTAACTGTACATCAGAGAGTCCACACTGGAGAGAAACCTTATAAATGTACTCAGTGTGGAAAGGCTTTTGTAGTGAAATCTAGACTTACTGCACATCAGAGAATCCACACTGGAGAGAAACCTTATGAATGTAATCAATGTGGAGAAGCTTTCAGAATGAAATTCCAACTTATTGTACATCAGAGAAGTCACACTGGAGAGAAACCTCATGAATGTAATCAATGTGGAAAGGCTTTCACACAGAAATATAAACTTGTTGTACATCAGAGAAGTCACACCGAAGAGAAACCTTATGAATGTAATCAATGTGGAAAGGCTTTCCCACAGAAGTCCAGTTTAACTGTACATCAGAAAATCCACACTGGAGAGAAACCTTATGAATGTAATCAGTGTGGAAAGGCGTTTAGTAGAAGCCATGATCTTGTTGTACATCAGAGAATCCACACTGAAGAGAAACCTTATAAATGTAATCAGTGTGGAAAGGCTTTTAGTAGAAACTATCTTCTTGTTGTACATCAGAAAATCCACACTAAAGAGAAACCTTATGAATGTAATCAGTGTGGAAAGGGTTTTAGTAGAAGCCTTTATCTTGTTGTACATCAGAGAATTCACACTGAAGAGAAACCTTATAAATGTAATGAGTGTGGAAAGGCTTTTACTAGAAGCTATGATCTTCTTGTACATCAGAGAATCCACACTGAGGAGAAACCTTATGAGTGTAAACAGTGTGGAAAGGCTTTTACTAGAAGCCATAATCTTGCTGTACATCAGAGAATCCACACTAAAGACAAACCTTATGAATGTAATCAATGCGGAAAGGCTTTCATACAGAGAATCCATTTAACTGTACATCAGAAAATCCACACTCGATAGAAACTTTATGAATGTAATCAGTGTGGAGAGGCTTTTAGTAGAAGCAATGATCTTCTTGTACATCAGAGAATCCATGCTTAAGAGAAACCTTATGAATGTAATCGGTGTGGAAAGGCTTTTAGTAGAAGCTCTGAACTGACTGTATATCAAAGAATCCACACTGAAGAGAAATCTTATGAATGTAATCAATGTAGAAAAGCTTTTAGAAGAATCTGTGATCTTTCTCAAGATCAAAGAGTCCACACTGAAGAGAAAGCTTATCAATGTAATCATTATTGAAAGTCTTTCAAACAGGGGACCCATTTAACTCCCCATGGGAGAATCCACACTGGAGAGAAAACTTAGGTATGTAATTAATGCATAAATCCTTTTCCATAGGGCTCAATCTTGCTCAGCATCAGAGAATCTGCACTGGAGAGGAATGTCATGAATAACCAGGAAGGTATCAAACTTTTTAAATACATCATCTCCTTTCCAAAGAAATGTGATGAAGGAATTGTCCAAGGACACAAATTCTGGTCAGTGGTTTCACTAATTCGGGCTAGTGAATATTCGATAACACAGTGGTCCTTGAGCTCTGTCTTATGAACTAGGAGGAATCACAGAGGGGTCTCAGCACTTATGTGCCCTCAGATAAGTGGACGTTGCCAACAGTTACAAATCACCTCTGATGTTTAGACATGATTGAATGAAGATTACAGTGAGAGGTGGGCTCATCTTCACAGAGGACTTGAGGACATGACCCTTCCCTCAGTCCTGGGCCAGAAGGCTCTTCTCTTTCCAGACCAACCCTGCAGCATCACAGTCTAGACACAGCAGAGAGCCTGCTGCCTCTCTGAGCTGGTGGACTAAATCCTTTGGGGCAGAATCCCCCAGAGTGACATCCCTTCCCCAGGTCAGGGTGGGGGAGAGGGGCTCTCACCTCTCCCACTTGGGCACATCTGGCCAGATTTCTGCTCTTCCTCAGCCCCGCCCCAAAGGAGGCAATGGGAAGGGGGAGTTTGGTCCTCCCTCAATAGGAGAGGAGCAGCCCCTCCTCTCCCACCCAAGCACCCACTCTGCAAATGGAACCCCATTTCCAACACTTGGGTGACATCATCCCTCCTCCCCCGACAGAGGACGCAGAGGATCTCATGAGCTTTCAGGGGATGTTGGCACAAGGGGCAGGGCAAGCTCCATGGGCACACCCTCTTCAAGCAACAAGAAAGGAACTTTAACAAGAAAGTATAATAAGACAGAAACTGTACAACTTTCATGGAACCACAGTCAGGATTCCACAAAATCAAGCAGCTCCTAACTTAAAGGATGGCATGGCATATTCCAGAGGGCAAAGGAGCTAGAATGACAAACAATAATCACCTACTGAGAAAAACTGAGTATTATGCTTCAGGGGGAAAGGGGACATTCAGTGAAATATAGGACTTTCAAGCATGCCCAATGAAAAGACTAGAGCTCAATAGAAATTTTGTCTTCTGAATACAAGACTCAAGAAAAGTATAAAAAAGTAAACATTAGGGGCAGCCAGGTCGCACAGCAAGTAAGAACACCAGCTCCAGTGTCGGGACAACCTGGGGATCGAATCCGGGCTCAGACACTTAGCACCCACCCAGAAACACCTGGCCGTGTAACCTTGAGCTAACTTTAACCCCAATTGCTTAGGGGTGGCCAGGTGGCTCAGTGAGTAAGAGCACCTGCTCCAGTGTTGGGACGACCTGGGGATCAAATCCGGGCCCAGATACTCATCACCACACCCAGAAAAAACTGACCATGTAACCTTGAGCAAGTTACTTAACCCCGATTGCTTATTAAAAAAAAAGTAAACATTAAAGGCAAATCATAAGGGATGATTTACATTCCTGCATGGGAGGATGATACTTGTAATTCATAAGAACTTTCTCATCATTAGGGTACTTAGAAGGATTATATATACCGTGTTTCCCCAATAATAAGACACTGTCTTATTAGTTTTTTTTTTGGACAGAAAAACACCAGAGGGCTTATTTTCAGGGGAGGGCTTATTTTAATGAACATTGACAGCAATTTTAATAAACAGGTAAATGTGAATTAAAAAAATATACCTTTATTCAATAAGCAAATCACTGGGGAAGAACAGGATGACGCGCTCACTGCTGCAACTCTGATTGGATGCAGCTCGGAGCGCGGCGTGCGTTTCACGGGGGGGGCGGGGACGGTGCATACAGAGGGTACCGTAATGTAGTGTAGCGCAGGTAATCACCTTCACTACAGTAGCAATCTCAATAGGGCTTATTTTAGAGGAATCTTACACAGTGAGGGGAGGGCTTATTTTTGGGATAGGTCTTATTATCGGGGAAACACGGTAGATAGAGGGTACAAATGTGAGGTGAATATGATGGGATAATAACTAAAAAATTTCAAATTAGGAAGTGAGAAGGTGGAATACACTGGGAGAAAGTGAAAAGGAAAGGTAGAATGGGGTAAATTATCTCACATAAAAGAGGCAAGAAAGCCTTTACAAGGGATGGGAAAATGGAGCTAGATGCTCCAGAAAAAGCTGCAAAAGATTTACACGAGCTGATGCAAAGTGAAATGAGTAGAACCAGGAGAACACTGTACAGTAACAGCAATATTGTAACATGATCAACTGTGAATGATTTGGTATTCTCAGCTATATGGTGATCCAAGACAGCTATGAAGGATTTATGATGAAGAATGCTATCCATCCCCAGAGAGAGAACTAATGGAGTGCTTGGTACAGTACCTGTACCTGAACTCCAGTTCCAAAATCACAATCAGTTCCAAAACCACATTTCTCCATAGCCTCAAATCTCCCTAGCCTCAAAACACTTTCTCAGGCACTTTCTCTCCAGCCCAAGGGCAGAATGTCCTGGCAAAATACTTATCTCTCTTTCTAATACAGTAGCCAGCTGCACATATAGAGTTTAGTAGTTTGAACCAGCTGTATAGGTCATAAATATATTTACTACTCATTGACCTATCATATGTATCCTAGACTTAGCCACATGTATACTCCCTTAAGTCTCTTTTGACTAACAAGACATTGATGGGGGGAGCCTGGGTCTTTCTCAGTCAGCCCTGACCATCCTCTCTCACAAGGAAAGGCCCTTCACAAATGCTAATACACTAATAGCTAAGGAAGGCACTCTTTTCTTTGGCCTGGTGCAAACAGCTCTTCTAAGGGCCTGGGAACTTGTGAGTGTGACCCAGAAGCCAACTTCACCTGTTGCTGTTATTTCCAGAAACATAGAGTATGCAGGAGCCCGGGACCATGCCCCTCCCCCTCCACCCCAGCTCACAGTATTGAAAGTTTGCTCCTTTCACCCCACATTGCCCTCTCACTGTGTCCTTGAGAGTCACACCAGGTACAATGCAGGACTGGTTAGTGTGCACCAGACAGAGAGATTGTTGGTGCAGCTGAGAACCTGGCGGACCAGCAGAGCACCCAGACTTCAAGGTCTGGTGGGGAGACTTTGGCCAAAGAAGCAAAAGGGAGGGGAAGGCAGTTCTATGGATGTGAGGGAGGGGTGTTAGGCATGGATGCAGGGAGTAAAGAGAAGACCCCCCTACAGGACAGAGAAATGAGTTAAGTCGTCCTTGTGCCTCAGGGGTCATGAGGGAAACCTTAAAAAGAAGCACACAGTAGGGCCGCAATTGGGGCTAGGGAAGGGAATGGTCATTAGTGCTTATGGGTCCAAAGTGCCCTGAATCAATTCCAAGTACAAGAGAGAGCAGGCCAGTGTTGTTACTACTGTTTTCAATTTCCTGCCTATTTTTGTAAAGAAACAATCTTTAGGTAGTGGATTGCAAACCTCACAGACAATCCCTCTTTGTCTAAGGAAATGGCCTTTTTGGCTGATGTTGGTCCAGTCTGAGGACAGAGTGCACAACCCTGGACTGGGGGTCTGCAGCTCCCAGGGGCGATTCCCTCTGGCTCCAGGCTCCCTGCGTGGGCCAGGCCTTGGTCCTCTGCAGCCTAAGCTGAAAAGGGAAAAGGATCCCAGAGGGGCAGAGTGTTAACCTTTCCTTCCAGGGCAGAAGAGTGGGCTAGAGGCAGTTGCAAAGGGTCAGACCTACCCTCTGGGCAGAGACTCCAGTCCATCAGCAGGGTAGGGCTTAACAAAGAAGATGGTCCCTCACTCTCCTCATCTTTAGTCCCCTTCCCCTCTCTCTTTTTTTTAAGCAATCGGGGTTAAGTAACTTGCTCAAGGTTACACGGCCAGTTATTTCTGGATGTGGTGCTGAGTATCTGAGCCTGGGATTCAATCTCCAGGTCATCCCGACACTGGAGCCGGTGCTCTTACTCACTGAGCTACCTGGCTGCCCCTAAGCAATTGGGGTTAAGTAACTTGCTCAAGGTTACACGGCCTGGTGTTTCTGGGTGGGTGCTAAGTGTCTGAGCCTGGGATTCAATCTCCAGGTCATCCTGACACTGGAGCCGGTGCTCTTATTTGCTGTGCTACCTGGCCGCCCCCCCTCCCTCCTTCAGAGACCCAAGAGGCAGAAGGGTTTTGGCATCCTAGGTGGGATGAGACTAGTCAGAGTCTCAATGGCTCCTGACTAAGAGTTCTCTGTCCAGCTTATCCTCTGCCTTCCCTGCCTCCCCTCTCCTCTCTCTAACACACTGACACCTTATGTAGACAACAGACTGCTGGATCTAGGGAGGAGGGGAGGTTTCTCCTGGCTCCCCTAACATATTCCATGTACCCCCAGGATGAAGCCTGCCCCTGGCTTGCTCACTTACCTGCACTCTCCTCCCACCACAGTGAGACAGACCTTTCCAGCTCACTCTTCAAACTCTCCTGGGCTGGTAATCATCTTCACTGCTCCAAAACTGGTTCTGAGCCATTATTGCGAGGTTGTTTGGAAGGGAATTTGGAAGATCCCAGGCAAGTTACTTCTTCACTCTGCCATCTTGGCTCCAGAAGCCGTCATGCCCATTTTTGCAGGAAATAAGCTCTTGATAGCTGAAATTTTCTTGAAAAGATCTCTTTCCCATTCTTTTGTTTTCTTCTGTTTTTTTTTTTCCCATTGCTCACTTAAGAAAACCTTATCCCACTTTACTATTCTCTGGAAATATGCATTCATTTGGGTATGTCATTCCCTTTCTCTTTTACATTTACCTTTCCTTCTTTCCTCAGCTAGTTATTTCTAAGGCCTCTTCAGAGAGCCATTTTAATTTCTTCTTCTTTTTCCTTGGAATATATTTAGTTGCTGTCTGCTGTACAGTATTCAGAACTGCTGTCCAGAGTTCTGCAGGCAATCTGTCAGATCTAATTCCCTAAATCTATTATTCACTTCCAATTTATATGCATAAGCAATGTTATCTAGGTTATATCTGTAGGGTTTGATGCTTTCCCACATTTCCTTCAATTTGAGTCTGAATTTTGCCATAAGAAGGTCATGATCTGGCCCTTGATCAGCTGCAGGTCAAGTTTTGACTCATGTTATAGTCAGATTTCCCACCTCTGCCTTTTTTCCCTCAAAAATGTTTTCTGTTTTCATAGAACTGAGCAACTTTGGACTCAGTGTTTGGAAGATAGACTTGTCACTGTCATGTTGAATGGTTTGCCTTGAATTGTATTTGACTATACCTTGGAATAATCTTGCTGGAGAGAAAACATGGCTCTAAATAACAAGGTTAGGCCTCTTGCTGAAGACCTCATTATGTTTCCCAGTATAAGAGACCTCATTCAACATTCAAAATTACTTACTGTGAATAAACCCCTACAAATGTCATGGCATTCTCCCGTGAAATCCTGATGTTTCTCATTATTGTTCAATAACATTCCTTTGTATTCATATACTGTGATTTCTTTAGCTTTTAAACAGCTGATGGGTATTCACTTTGTTTCTTGTTTTTGCTGGCACAAAGTGTTCTGATATAAATATTTTGAAAACTGGCTGCAGTCAGTCTAAAGTATTAAAATCATAGCTGGAAAAAGTGATTTTCTATGTAAGATAATTTCGAAAATATATTCGATTGAATTGATGTCATTTGATTGACAGCAATTTTTTGTTTTAAATCTGTCTTGTCAAAATAATAAGATTTTCAAAAATCTAATATTGCTTTTGTTATTATCTTTCAAAATTGTTTTTTATTATGACTTTGGGAAATTACTTGATCAGAAACATTGTGCATTTTAACAGTGATGCTTGGAGGGTGATACGGTTTATTCTTAGGAAATCAACTCTTTTGATCTGCATGCTGTGAAATGGCAAATTAGACCATTAGAGAATGTGGTTATAATGTTTCAAAATTGCTAAGTGTTCATTTCAATATGTCTGGCATGAAAAAGAATAAAAATAACAACTTGTGTTTTGGGAAAAGTAGAAAAAGCTTGTAAACTCTCCTTATCTGGGAAGTTCTTTGGGGACTCACCAAATGCTTCTGAACCTTCTCTTTGGTCAAGGTCACCAAATATTATCAGCTCTGCTTAAGAAGTTGCTTAAATTGGATGGCTAGGTGGCCCAGTGAATAGAACACTGGCCTTGGAGTCAGGAGGACCTGAGTTCAAATCTGACCTCAGACATTTGACACTGCCCATGTGTAATGGGAATGCAAATTTGGAAGATCTTCCCTGCCCCTAGGCTAAAATGCACCTGAAGCCTGGGGAGGGAGGCTTGTTTTTCAGTAGATACTTCTTGATTGGCCAGTGAGTCAATAAGGTTGTTACATTCTCTGAGCCAGGAGAAGGCTATATAAGCCCTGATGTGTAGCTTTGTTTTGGGACTCACTTTGAGAAGTGTTCTGTGATTTGATCTGAATTCTGGGAAGCCGTTGTTGAGAGTCCCCCGGCTTTGAAAAATCCAGAATGTGGAAACCCAGATGTTGACTGGGTATGGATGTAATTGTTGGACAGTTTGGAAATCTGTCTACTTGATCTGTTTCTGTCTTGATAATTCTGCCTGTACACTTTGAGGTTCGGGGTGCTGACCTTTTTCCCCTGAACAAGGTAAACGATATATGTCTGACTCATTAAAGTAAGCTTGTTAACCCATTTTGAGTTGCTTTCCTTTATCAAAGCAGATCCAAGAACCTGTGGTAGCGGCAAACCCTGAGGATGCTTGGGGTGCTTGCTGCTACACCATGTGACCTTGGGCAAGTCACTTAGCCCCAATTGCACTACCCTCCCCCCTCCAAAAAGAAAAGCAAAAAAAAAATTTTTTTTTTAAAGAAGCTGCTTAAAGAAGAGGTTGTTGAGAGGCAGGCCCGGAAGGGGCCTGATCAACTTGGAGGGCAAGTTTTCCTACCAACCACAAGGGCCACTACCAGGCCTATCACCAAAGGACTGGGACTGGAAAGAGCAAGGTAAGAAGCAAATACAGGAGCCCCTGTCCTAGACAGCAAATACTCCTGAGGCTACCACTTCATAGCCCAGAAATTTAAAAAAAAAAAAAAGCCCCTATCAGGACCTCCTTAGACCAGGATGACAGAGTCAACCACACCTGCTCCAACCTCCCCCTTCCCCCGCTGAAAATGTAGTACCTCTTGCCCCAGGGCAAAACCCTCTATAGTAAAGGCTTGGGATCCCTAGAAGAAGGGCGTGGCTAGGGCCCTGCCTCAGAATGGGTAGAAAGCAGATTACAAAGACAAAGACTCTGGAGTCCTACTATCCTCAGAGGGAGGAACCAAACTCAGAGGGAGACAATATGGACTCCACACCCACAGCTGAAATATCAATAGGGAATGAGTCCCAAGCACAGAAGGCTTTCCTAGATGAGATCAAAAGGAACTTTGAAAACCAAATGAGAGAGATAGAAGACAAAATGAATAATTCTCTCAAAACCAAAATAGCAGAATTAGAAAAACATTATAATGAAGAAAGCATCTCTCTAAAAAGAAAAGTGTATGATATGGAAAAGGAGCTCCAAAAATTAACCAAAGAAAATGATTTGCTAAAACTAGAATCAACCAAATTGAAACAAATAACTCTATGAGGAACCAGGAATTAGTCAAACAAAACAACAAGAATGAAAAATTAGAAAAAGAGGTAAAATTCCTCAAAGAAAAAATAATTGACCTGGAAAACAGATCCGGGAGAGATAATCTGAGAATCATAGGACTACCAGAAAATCATGATGAAAAAATGAGCCTGGACAACATTCTCCAAGAGCTCGTTAAGGAAAACTTCTGAGGTACTAGAACCTGAGGGTAAAATAGAAATCGAGAGAATCCACTGGACACCTGCTGAAAGAGATCCCAAACTGAAAAGTCCTCGAAATGTTGTGGCCAAACTCCAGAACTACCAGATAAAAGAGAAAATACTTCAAGCGGCCAGAATGAAACAATTCAAATATCGAGGGTCCACAGTGAGGATCACACAGTATTTGGCACCCTCTACACTGAAAGATCGGAGGCAGTGGAATACAATTTTCTGGAAGGCAAAAGAGCTTCGGTTACAACCAAGGATCACATACCCAGCGAGACTGAGCATATTCTTCCAGGAAAAGAGATGGTCATTCAATGATATAACAGAGTTCCAGACCTTCTTGATAAAAAAGCCAGACCTCAATGGAAAATTCAACCTCTAATTACGAGATGCAATAGTGACGTAGAAAGGTAAACAAGGAAAACACACACACACACCCTGCTATTTGATAAGAACAAACTGGTTATAGACAAGTAGAGTGTATGAGTATAAAATACACAAAATAATGATTTAAAAAAATCTTATTAAGGGCTACAAAGGGACTGCAATGGAAGAAAGGGAATTAATGAGTGGAAAAGGGTAAATTATGCCACACAAAGAGGCATAAAAACTGTATAGCAGAGGAAAAGAAGGGAGGGAGATGGGAATCATATGAGCTTTTCCCTCATTGGTTCTGGTGCAAGGAGGGAATAACAACCAGTTAAGCACAGGACTCTATGGAGAAGAAACGCAAAAAGTATCATTTCAGAGGGAAAGAGGGGAGGGAGAGGAGCTTCACATGAGATTTGTTCCTGTCACTCTTGGTGCGAAGAAGAAATAACGTACTTCATTAAGTATAAAAATATCCTACAGGTAGTAGGAGGGGGAAAGGATACGAAAGGGGGGGGTGGTTAGTAGGGAGGGAAGAAGTAAGGGGAAAGGGGAGGTAAAGGGAGGGGGGCTGATAAGGGAATACTGAGGGAGGCGGTAGTCAAAAGGAAAAGGGGGGGGAAGGGAGAAGGTGGGAAAACAATGAACATTAACAAGGGCAGGAATAGGATGGAGGGAAAGAAACAGATAACAATCATAACTGTAAATGCGAATGGAATGAACTCTCCCATAAAACGGAGACAGATAGCAGAATGGATTAGAAATCATAATCCTACAATATGCTGTTTACAAGAAACATCTGAAACAGAGGGATACACACAGGGTAAAGGTAAAAGGCTGGAGTAAAATATATCATGCCTCAGCTAAAGTAAAAAAAGCAGGGGTAGCAATCCTTATCTCAGATAAAGCAAAAGCAAAATTTGACCTAATTAAAAGAGATAAGGAAGGAAACTATATCGTGTTAACAGGCACCATCGAGAATGAAGCAATATCACTGCTTAACATATATGCACCAAGTTGTATAACATCCACATTCCTAGAGGAGAAGTTAAAGGAATTAGAGGAAGAAATAGATAGCAAAACTATACTACTGGGAGACCTTAATCTCCCCCTCTCTGAACTTGATAAATCTAACCTCAAAATAAACAAGAAAGAAGTTAAGGAGGTGAACAGGATTTTAGAGAGGATAGGTATGATAGCTCTCTGGAGAAAACTGAATGGGGATAAAAAGGAATATACTTTCTTCTCAGCAGTTCATGGCACATACGCAAAAACTGACCACGTTCTAGGGCATAAAAACTTCACAATTCTATGCAGCAAGGCAGAAATATGAAATGCATCCTTCTCAGATCATGATGCAATAAATATTATATGCAATAAAGGGCCATGGAAAGACAGACTAAAAACTAATTGGAAATTAAACAATTTAATCCTAAAGAATGAGTGGGTCAAACAAGAAATTATAGAAACAATCAGTAATTTCATTCAAGAGAATGATAATAATGAGACAACATACCAAAATTTGTGGGATGCATTAAAGGCAGTCCTTAGGGGAAGTTTTATATCCCTGAGTGCATACATGATTAAATTAGAGAAAAGGGAGGTCAACAAATTGGGCATGCAATTGAAAAACCTAGAAAAAGAACAAATTCAAAATCCCCAATTAAATACTAAATTAGAAATATTGAAAACCAAAGGAAATATTAATAACATTGAAATTAAGAAAACTATTGAATTAATAAATAAAACAAAGAGCTGGTTTTATGAAAAAAAAAACACAAAATTGATAGACCCTTAGTCAATATGATAAAAAAAGAAGAAAACCAAATTATGAGTATCAAAAATTAAAAGGGTGAATTTACCTCCAATGAAGAAAAAATCAAAACAATAATTAGGAATTATTTTTTCCCAATTGTATGCACATTAATTTGGCAATCTTAGGGAAATGAATGTATATTTACAAAAATACAAGTTGCTCAGATTAACTGAAGAGGAAGTAAATTACTTAAATAACCCCATCTCAGAAAAAGAATTTGAACAAACTATCAGTCAACTCCCTAGGAAAAAATCTCCAGGGCCAGACGGATTTATTAGTGAATTCTATCGAACATTTAAAGAACAATTGATTCCAATACTCTACAAACTATTTGGGAAAATTAGTGAAGAAGGAGTCCTACCAAATTCTTTTTATGACACAAATATTGTACTGATACTTAAATCAGGAAGAGATAAAATAGAGAAAGAAAATTATAGACCAATCTCCCTCATGAATATAGATGCAAAAATTTTAAATAAATTATTAGCAAAAGGACTACAGCAACTTATCTCAAGAATAATACACTTTGATCAGGTAAGATTTATTCCAGGAATGCAAGGATGTTTTAATATTAGGAAACCATCAGTATAATGGATCATATCAACAATAAAACTAGCAGAAACCACATGATCATCTCAATAGATGCAGACAAGGCTTTTGACAAAATACAACATCCATTCCTATGAAAAACATTTAAAAGTATAGGAATAAATGGAGCCTTCCTTAAAATAATAGGTAGCCTCTTTTTAAAGCCATCAGCAAGTATTATATGTAATGGGGAGAATCCAGAAGCATTTCCCATAAGATCAGGGGTGAAACAAGGGTGTCCACTATAACTCCTCTTATTCAATCTGGTACTAGAAATGTTAGCAGTAGCAATTAGAGAAGAAAAAAGAATCAAATTAGGCAAAGAAGAGACCAAGCTATCACTCTTTGCAGATGATATGATGATATACTTAAGAGAATCCAGGATAATCAAGTAAAAAACTATTTGAGACAATAAATAAATTTGGCAAAGTTGCAGGATATAAAATAAACCCACACGAATCCTTGGCATTCCTATATATTTCCAATGAAATTCAACAGCAAGAGATAGAAAGAGAAATCCCATTTAAAGTTACTGCAGACATTATAAAATATTTGGGAATCTACCTGCCAAAACAAACCCAGGACCTATATGACCACAACTACAAAACACTTTTCATACAAAAAAAGTCAGATCTAACTAATTGAAAAAATATCAATAGCTCATGGCTGTGTCGAGCTAATATAATAAAAATGACAATTTTACCTAAATTAAATTATATATTTAGTGCCATACCAATGAATTTACCCAAAAACTAGTATATAGAGCTAGAAAAAATAGTAACAAAATTCATTTGGTAGAATAAATGGTCCAGAATATCAAGGGAATTAATGAAAAGAAATGCTAGGGAAGTGTAATGGGAATGTAAATTTGGAAGATCTTCCCTGCCCCTAGGCTAAAGTGCACCTGAAGCCTGGGGTGGGAGGCTTGTTTTTCAGTAGATACTTTTTGATTGGCCAGTGGGTCAATAAGGTTGTTACATTCTCTGAGCCAGGAGAAGGCTATATAAGCCCTGATGTGTAGCTTTGTTTTGGGGGCTCACTTTGAGAAGTATTCTGTGATTTGATATGGATTCTGGGAAGCCGTTGTACAGAGCCCCCCGGCTTTGAAAAACCCAGATGTTGAAACCCAGATGTTGATTTGGTATGGATGTAATGGTTGGACAGTTTGGAAAGCTGTCTGCTTGATCTGTTTCTGTCTTGATAATTCTGCCTGTATACTTTGAAGTTCAGGGTGCTGACCTTTTTCCCCTGAACGAAGTAAACGATATATGTCTGACTGATAAAAGTAAGCTTGTTAACCCATTTTGAGTTGCTTTCCTTTAACAAAGCAGATCTAAGAACCTGTGTTGGCAGCAAACACTGAGGACACTTGGGGTGCTTGCCACTACAGGAAGGTGGATGTGGCAACAAGCACCCCAAGCACATCCTCAGGGTTTGCTGCCCATACAGGTTCTTGGATCTGCTTTGTTAAAGGAAAGCAACTCAAAATGGGTTAACAAGCTTACTTTAATCAGTCAGACATAAATCATTTACCTTGTTCGGGGGAAAAAGGTCAGCACCCCAAACTTCAAAATATACAGACAGAATTATCAAGACATTAACAGATCAAGCAGACAGCTTTCCAAACTGTCCAACCATTACATCCATACCCAGTCAACATCTGGGTTTCCACATCTGGGTTTTTCAAAGCCGGGGGACTCTCAACAACGGCTTCCCAGAATTCAGATCAAATCACAGAACACTTCTCAAAGTGAGTCCCAAAACAAAGCTACACATCAGGGCTTATATAGACTTCTCCTGGCTCAGAGAATGTAACAACCTTATTGACTCACTGGCCAATCAAGAAGTATCTACTGAAAAACAAGCCTCCCTCCCCAGGCTTCAGGTGCATTTTAGCCTAGGGGCAGGGAAGATCTTCCAAATTTGCATTCCCATTACAGTGGACTAGCTATACTAGATTTCAATCTGTATTATAAAGCAGCAGTCATCAAAACTTCTTGGTATTGGCTGAGGAACAGAGGAGTGGATCAATGGAATAGATTAGGCATATGAGATTCAGAAGTCAATGACTATAGTAATCTATTGTTTGATAAACCCCCAGACCCTGGTTTTGGGGATAAGAACTCACTATTTGACAAAAACTGCTGGGAAAACTGGAATATAGTATGGCAGAAACTGGGCATAGACCATTATCTAACACCATATACCAAAATCAAGTCTAAATGGATGCATGATCTAGGTATAAATGTTGATACTGTAACCAGTCTCGTAAAACAAGGAATAGTTTAATTGTCAGACTTGTGGAGAGGGAAAGACTTTATGACTAAACAAGAATTAGAGAACATTATACAATGTAAAATGGATAATTTTGACTACATGAAATTGAAAAGCTTCTGTAACAAAGTTAATGTAACCAAGATTAAGAGGGAGGTGGGAAATTGGGAAAGAATATTTACAACCTATGTCTCTGACAAAGGACTCGTTTCTAAAATATATAGAGAATTGAGTCAAATTTATAAGAATACAAGTCATTCCCCAATTGATAAATGGTCAAAGGATATGAACAGGCAATTTTCAGAGAAAGAAATTAAAGATATCTATAAGCACATGAAGAAATGCTCTGAATCACGACTGATTAGAGAAATGCAAATCAAAACAACTCTGAGGTACCACATCTCACCAGTCAGATTGGCTAAGATGACAAAACAGGAAAATGACAAATGCTGGAGAGGATGTGGGCAAATTAGAACACTAATACATTGCTGGTGGAGTTGTGAAGTGATCCAGCCTTTCTGGAGAGCAATCTGGAATTATGCCCAAAGGGCTACAAATACTTTTATATCCTTTGACCCAACAATACCACTCCTAGTGTTATATCCCAAAGAGATCATAGAAGTGGGAGGAAGACCTATATGTACAATAATGTTTATAGCAGCTCTTTTTGTGGTGGCAAAGAATTGGAAATTAAGGGGGTGCCCACCAATTGGGGAATGGCTGAACAAGTTGTGGTATATGCATGTTATGGAATACTATTGTGCTATAAGAAATGAGGAGCAGACAGTCTTCATATTTACCTGGAGAGGCTTATACTGGAGATGCTGAGTGAGAAGAGTAGAACCAAGAGAAATTTGTACACAATTACAGACACAATGTATGTTTGATGACCAACTTTGATAGACTGGACTCTTCTCAGCAATGCAATGATATAAGTCAATCCCAAAAGACTCATGATGGAGAGAAATATGTGCATCCAGAGAAAGAACTAGAAAGAACTGAGTTTATATCCAGGTGGAAGCAAAATATCTGATCTTTTTCCTTCTCTTGTTTGGTTTTATGTCCTCTTTACCATGTTTCATTCCATCTGATACAATCTGTCTTTATAACCTGACTAATGTATAATGTGAAAGTATTTACAGATCCTATACTTTATATATGCTGCCATGGCGGGGAGGGGAGGGAGGAGGGCAAAATGTGAAACTCAAGGAATTGTGGAATTGAATCCTGTAAAGTAAAAGGAAACAAACAAATTAATTAAAAAATTAAAAAAAAGAGGTTGTTCAATTTTAAAGCAATGAATTGCTTGACTGAGGAGTTAAGACCTCAAAGAACAGTTTGGGGAGTGGGAGCTGGCAAGTTTGTTTATAATGCCCAACTTTTATGGGAATTTGTCTGGCCACTGTTATTGAAATAATGAAATTGTACCTAGAGCAATATATATGGCAGTTACTACACCTTTGAACCAACTCAGTCTCAACAGACTCCAGCTTTCATTCAAAATGGGACCCTTCCTTGGGTACAGTTGATAGTCACTTTTTGGAATGTACAAAATAGGAGCATGACTCCAATCCTCATTATTTGGGGACTCTATCATGTTAATACAAGAAGCCCTGATTATGTGCCAGGCACTATGCTAGGTCCTGGGGTTAACAAACAGGGTGAAACAGCCCCTGTCCTCAAGGAGCTCACATTCTAAAGGGTTTAGTCAAGTAATTAAGTCAACAAGCTTCTATTAATTACTTGATGTGGTCCAAGCAAGTTGTGGTCTCTTGGGATTCCAAGAATGGAAAAAGAAAATAGACAATTTGCAAACAACTACACACACACACACACACACACACACACACACACAGAATGCATAATCACTACAAGATACAAGGGATAGGTCCTTGGGCTAGAGTCAGTCAAATATGGCCTTAGATACCAGCTACCAATAAATATAATAAAATATAAAAATATATTAAAAATAAAATAAAAATCTAAGAAAACCTCATATTTGCTATTGCCTGCAAGACTTCAGTGTAAATTTCTTTATTTTACAGATGTTGAATGGGGGTAACATTTGAAATCAAATAAGTTACAAGTTGTTAGGTGTTGAATATAATGTAATATATGAGATTAATTCAAAATCAGACTTTTTTTTTGTCTGGACAAAGGTTTGCACTATTTGGTTCAACGCCTGGCAAATGCCATCTTTGATTTGGTTCTGCATCAAGTTAATTTAATAACAACAGTAATAATTAACATTTATATAGTGCATGTAATGTGCTGGTCACTGGGGTAAGTGATTTATAGACCTCATATTTGATACTCAAAATGATGCTTAGAGGTAGGTACTGTTATCTCTGCTTTACAATAAAAGAAACAGAGGCAGACAGTTTATGACTTACCCAATATCAGAGTGCTAACAAATGCCTGAAGAAGAATTAGAACTTACCATGTTTCCCCGATAATAAGACCTATCCCGAAAATAAGCCCTCCCCTTACTGTGTAAGATTCCTCTAAAATAAGCCCTCCCCTGAAAATAAGCCCTATTGAGATTGCTACTGTAGTGAAGGTGATCCCCTGCGCTACACGCTACATTACAGTACCCTCTGTATGCACCGTCCCCCCCCGCCAGGTGAAACGCACACTGCGCTCCGAGCTGCATCCAATCAGAGCTGCAGCAGTGAGTGCTTCATCCTGTTCTTTAATGAATTCATTATTGAATAAAGGTACATTTTTTTGTTCACATTTACCTGTTTATTAAAATTGCTGTCAATGTTCATTAAAATAAGCCCTCCCCTGAAAATAAGCCCTCTGGTGTGTTTCTGTCCAAAAAAAAATAATGAGACAGTGTCTTATTATCGGGGAAACATGGTAGGTCTTCCTGTGTGCTGTGTCCAACTACGACTATATATCTATATATCTGTATCTGCAGTCCCACTATACCTATACAATGCATTACCAACTGTATTGTTACTTATAATTAGTATATAGGGAAAATGCTCCCTTCTACCTGGATGTGATAGGAGAATTTGTAGAATCTGTTCTTCAGACATGAAAATGCATTTTTTTTAACCCCCATGTCAGGCAATAAAATAAGTGGCCAGTTGATATACAAAAAAGGTGTTTTCTATTTTTAAAATTTTTTTGCTTTTTGGAGGGCAATGGAGGTTAAGTGACTTGCCCAAGGTCACAGGGCTAGTAAGTGTCAAGTGTCTGAGGCTAGATTTGAACTCAGGTCCTCCTGAGTCCAGGTCTGGAGCTCTGTTCAATGCACCACCCAGCTGCCCCAAGATGTATTTTTCTATTGGCAAATTACAAGATGTGTCATCTTTTCACATCGGTGAGGAATTAGGCACTAAGGGGATGGCTATAAATTTGGGAATGGGTGATCAAGTGAGGGCATGTGAACTTGATAGGATATAACTCTTTTAACAAAATACAGAATGATTTCGGAAACCTGGGAAGACTTGTGTGACCTGATAACGTAATGAGCAGAGCAATTTATATAGTAACAAATACAGTAACAATTTATATAGTAAGAAAAACAGAGTAAACCTCCCCCCCCAAAAAAAAAATTCTGACTTAAGAACTCCAGTGAACACAATGACAAACCACAACTTCATAGGATAAGTGATGACATACGCTGGCAACTTCCTAATAAAAGAACTCAGAGTGCAGGGTAAGACCTATTTTGGGGGGACATAGACAGTGCAGGAATGTTGTTTATGATTATACATGTTTGTAATGAGGGTTTTATTTTCCTTTCTCAATTTGAGGTGACAGGAGGGGGAATATTTACTAATTTTAAAAAATTATATATTAAGACCAAACAGAAGGAAACATACCCAATACTTTTCACAACTGTGAACATAAGAATTCTTAATCTGAGATAACAAGATTTTTAAAAAGATAGATGATTTTAATTACATAAAATTTAAATGTTTGAATAAAATAAATGAAAATCAAACTAGAAGGGAAATTGTACATTGTAGAATATATCTGACTGGGGTATATTGTCTCTCTGCACCATCTGTGAAGACTCCTCAGAGTGAGGAAAAGGGAAAAAGACTATCTTGCAACCAGAGACAGACTTTTTGTAAGACTGCACAGACCTGAGTCCTGGGTTTTAGCAGCAAGCACCCTAGCGTCCCTGGGGTGGCTGCCGACACAGCTTCTTAGATCTGCTTTTCTAAAAGAAAGCAACTCAAAATGGGTAAACAATCTTACTTTAATCAAACATATCACTTACCTAGTTTAGGGGAAAAAGGTCAGCATCCCAAACTTCAGAGAATACAGAGGTAACAAGCAGATAACAAACACAGAGAAACATATCAGCAGATAGGCCTCCAACTGTCTGACCATTACATCTATACCTAGTCAGTTACCAGAGAGGGAAGCATCAACATCTGGGTTTTCAAAGCTAGGGGTTCAATGGCTGCCCAGAGTCTCATTGGTCGAGTCACACAGCACTTCTCAAAGTGAGCCCCAAACAAATCCTCACATCAGGGTTTATATGGCCTTCTCCTGGATCAGAGAATGTCACCCTGCCCAATCACACAGCACCATGATGGGGGCATTCCTGAAAACCAAGCCTCCCACCACAGGCTCCAGGTTCACTTAGGCCTGTCAAAGGGCCTAGGGGCAGGGAAGATCTTAAATTCCCATTCCTATAACATGGGTTTCCTAAAAAATTACACAACTTAGGACCCTTCCCCCCTTCCCTTGCTGTCAATCAGCATTAAACCCTTTAGAAATCTGTCAGTCAGCATTAAGCCCTTTAGGAATCTCTTAGGACCCTTCCCCCTTCTTTACTTTGGCATTTGCCTAATAAGGATGTGTACACTTGGACTGGCTGTACCCTGTTTCCTTGTTCTTTGTCTTTTTTCTGGACCAGACTGTAAGCCTGCCTCCCAGCCAATGGGAGGAAGGGATGGTGGTGGGAGGGGACTTAACAACATTAGGGTATAAAATCTTGCTTTGCCTTCTGTGGAAGGATGCCCTCTTCTCTCGGGAACTGAATAAAAGTTTCCTGTTCTTACCTCAAGACACCATGGACTT
>NW_027186380.1:562376-656237 GCF_028583685.1 Petaurus breviceps papuanus
TGGGATTTTTACTGCTGTTATCTCCTTGCTGATATTGTGTCTAAAAATGTTCTATCAATATGCGAGGGCACATCGCCTGTACTTTCCTTCTCTTTTTTTACGCTTCCTCCTTTAAGACTCAGCCACATATTTGTTTGATAGAAGGAATATCCCTGTCTTCTTTTTTCCAAATAGATTATGTCATTTTGGAATTCATTGTTTTTGAACTGTTTGGCAAGATTCTCTTGGAATCCATCTAGTCCTAGAGATAATTTTTTAGGGAGTCCATTGATGGCTTGGTAGATTTCATTTTTCCAAGATTGGGTTATTTAAGTATTCTATTTCCTCTTCTACTAGTTTGGGCAATTTATATTTGTGTAAATATTCATCCATTTCAGATTGATTATCAGATTTCTTTGCATATATTTGGGCAAATTTGATCGTAAAGATTTTTAAATTTTTTTTCATTCCTTTCATTTTTGATGCTAGGAATTAGTTTTGCTTTTCTTTTTGAAAAATCTCCTTAACCAATGGTTCATCTTTTTTGTTGGCTTTTTTCATAAAACCAGCTGCTAGTTTCATTTATTAGTTCAATGGTTTTCTTGCTTTTTATTTTTGTTAATCTCTTTTTTGATTTTCAGAAACTCCATTTTGGTGTTTAATTAGGAGTTTTTAATTTGTTCTTTTTTCGTTTTTTAAGAAGCATGTCCTCAATCAATTCATTGACTGATTCTTTCTCTATTTGATTGATGTAACTGTTGGATATATAAATTTTTCCCCAAGGACTGCTTTCACTGCATCCCATAATGTTGCTAAGGTGTCTCATTGTTGTCATTACCTTAAAGGAATGATTATTTCTTTGATTTATTCTTAGATGCATTTACTCTTTTGGATTAGATGAACTTTTAATCGATCTTTTCGCTGCCCTTCATTAAATGTAATTTTTATTGTCTTGTGATCTGAATGGGATGCATTTTATATTTCTGCTTCTCTGCATTTGATTGTGAGATTTCTTGCTCTAATCCAAGGACATTTACTGTATGAATGCCTTGTACTGCTGAGAAAAATATTTTACTGCATTTTCCAAAGGCCCAATGATTGAAGTTTTCTAAAATTTATTACTGCCTTTAACTTCTTTATTGTTTATTTTTTTTAATCTAATTCTGAGAGGGGAAAGCTGAGGTCCCCTCACTAGTATCGTTTGTTGTCTGTTTCCTTCTATAACTCATTTAAGCTGTCCTTTCAAACTTAGATGCCATACCATTTGGTGCCTGTATGTTTTTGCTTCTAACTCCTTACCTTTTGCTCTGTGTATATCCTCTGCTTCCAATATATTTCTGGCAAACAGCATATTGTAGGATTCTGGTTTTTAGTTCATTCTGCTATGGACTTCCTCTTATGGGTAAGTTTATTAAATTCATTTTTATGCTTATGATAAATACCTGTATATTTCCCTCCATCACATTTTCCCCTTGGTTATCTTCTCTGTCTCACTTTACATGTTATCTTTCTTCACCAGTGATTTATTTCTGACCAATACATCCACCAAACTTCCCTTTCTTCTCTTTGTCCCCACCCCCCATCCCTGTCCCTTTTCATTTCTGTATAGGATGAGATAGATTTCTATAACCAAGTGAACATGTACCTTATTCCCTCTTTGAGTCAATTTGGATAAGAGTAAGGATCAAGCCCCCGCTTACCATCTCCCCCACCTTCCCCTTCGGTGTAACTGCTCTCCTCTGCCCCTTTCATGTGACATCATTTCCCCACTACTACTTCTTTTACTGGGAGAGCACAACTTCCCTTGGGCTGACCATGGTGTTCAGAAGCCAAAACGATGTTTTCATAAACACTATTTTATGCAGAAAGCATGCAAGGAAGGCTCTCACATGGTGGTTAGAAGAAGCAATTAAAAGAAATTTCCAAAGTGTCTCTGAAGAACTCTGTAATCAGTGGTGAGACATGGGAGACACTGGCAAAGGATGACCCTGCATGGCATGCCCACCTCAGAGAATGTGCTGTGCCATGTGAGCAAAGCAAAATTGCAGTAACTCAAAAGAATGGGAAGGTGCACATTGAGAGCCATTTCCACCTCATATGTTCAAATGCACTTTTTGTGCCCGAGCTCTGGTAGGGCCTTTTGGGCTCCTACCCTTAGTCTGATCATCCCTGGTCAGACACACCTTGACCCTGACATAGGGATGTCATTTGGTCCTCTTTGAGCACAAAGAACAACAAAAATGACCAGCCATGAAACTAAATATTATAATAAAGACATACATGCTATTGCAGGATGAAAGTCATCGTAAAGCAAAGGCATGAGAGGTCTGGCCCTGGCCCATCACACCAGGGCAGCCTCAAGCCCTCAAAGTGACAACAGCTAATTCTGCTTCACTTGGCTGGAAAGTCTCATGTCCCTCAGCTCAGTCCTGATGGCAATTACTGTGTCTTATGAATCCTTTCCATGTTAGGTCTAGAGAAGACTTGGTTTCAGCTTCTCAGGAAATGAGGTAGATCTTTTCTTTCTCTTTCCTCTCTTTCCTATAATCACACAGACATTCCTTTCCCTACCCAGAATACCCTCACCGTGTGAGCTTCTCACAAACTCCCCACTGAATGTGAGAAGGAAGGAATTCCCATCATCTTCTCTCTTTCTCCTCCCCAGATCCTCCTCCCTCACACTTCCAATGCATCCTTTCACACACATTGCACAGGGAGGCACATCCCATAGTAAGACCTTTTAAACTTTATTCCAGCTCACCCTGCCAAATGCGTTTCTCAACATTCCATTGGCCTCTTATTAACCATGGTTTCAAGTGTTGACTCTGACACTCTTGAAAGGTACAAGCCCTGAGCAAATCCCCTTTCTTTGCTTCAGTTTTTTTCTCTCACTTGAGGAAGGTTAGACTACAAGAATTGTGGAGTCTCCATCAAGTATAAATCTTGTCACATTTGGTGATGTAGGAGTTGGTGACATTCAAGGATGTGGCTGTGGACTTCACCCCAGAGGAGTAGGGCCTCTTGGACCCTCCTCAGAAGGAGTTGTACAAGGAGGTGATGCTGGAGAATGCCTGGAACCTGCTCTCCGTGGGTAAGGACACTTCCTCTGTTCCCTCTAAATGTGGTATCAGAGGCAATATCTTCATTCATGAGTGTGCTGGTTTTGAGCATTTATCAGTTACTAGAAAGGGAAAGTGCTGGTCTCCTGTGTCCCAGAGACAGGGTCCTCCTGCTGCCACATTTCGCTATAAAAGCTCAGTACCTTGTGTGAAGAGAACCAGGAGGTTGCCTGGTTGCCCCTGAAGCTGTCTCTTGCCAATTCTAGGTAGCTTGAAGTCCCAGATGAGATCAGAGTTGAAGAATTTCAGATGTGGAAGTCTTCCCACATGATGTAGTCCAGGCTGTCCCTGCACCTGAATTTTGTTTGCCAAATATCTAAAAACTGCTTAGGAAGCTTTTTCCTGCACCTTTCTCTTTGGGATGGGCCAAGTATTTAGGACACTCTTCTTTGTGAGAAGCCTCACTTTGTAGTTCCCAGCTATAGGTGGTAGGGCACATTTGTCCTTCTTCCTTTGCTTTGTCACAAATTCCAGCCCGGTTGGTGGGAAAGGAAGGAAGGGAATAAGCATTTCTGTTTACCAGCTCTTGTGCTAAGTGCTTTCTTTACAATATTAGGTGATAATATTACCCCCATTTGATATTTGAGAAAACTGAAGGAAACGGAGGTGAACTGAGGTATTCAGGAGGACACAGCTAGTAACTATCTGAGTCCTGACTTAAACCCTGGCATTCATGGCTGTAGGCCCAGGGCTCTCTTGACTGTACTACCAGCTGCCTTTAATTTCTAGGTAATGGAAACTATGCAGTGAGTCCCTCCCTCCTATGAAGAAGGTGCACCACCAATTTTTCATTCCCGTTTGGCCCTATGATCTATTCCTGTCTCTCCCCAAAGCTCCCAAACTAAATGCTATGGAAACTTTGCGTCAGGACTTCTGGGAATGAAGCGGTACTCCTTGCTTTCCAGCCCCTGTCACTGACAGGAATGACAGACTGGCCCCGAATCAGAATTTGGACTAACTGAGTTTCACTGAGTTCCCCATCAGGAGAACCTCACTGGAAGGGGCAAAGCCTCCCTGGAGAATTCCAAGGTTTTTATAGGTGAGGGAGGGAGGAGCAGGGGAGGTGACAGGCCAAAGCTGATTCAGCAGGGTCTGATTTTCAGGGGCTCAAGGCTGATCTGGCCCATCCTAGTTTGGGTTACTGCCTTTAGAAGCCTTCATGGGAGAATAAGGCAGATCTGTGCTAACATGATGGAGGGATTCTCAGAAAGGACTTGCTTTACATGCACACTCTTCTCCCTAAAGACACCTCAATGACAAGGTTTCTCCATCCTCATTCTGATTCCCTATGCCCAGGGCTGCCAGTTCCCAGAAGAGATCTGATCTCTCATTTGAAACAAGGGGAAGCCCCATGGCTGCTGGAGCAAAGAGACCTGAGGAGCTGCCATCCAGGTGAATCTGGTGAAAACAGGTCTATGAAAGCTGTGATGACAAGAGGCTTCTAGATGTGGGGCTTAAGCACGTAGTACATTTGGAGGCAAAAAGACCAGACTTGGAAATATTTTTGAGACACTTTTTAGAAGTGGCATCCTGAACAATTTAGTCAACCAATGAACCTCAGTTTCCCCATCTGTAAAATTAGGGATCTGGACACCATGCCTTTCAATGCCCTTCCAGTGATAAACCTGTGATCCCATATAAAGTCATTGTTTGGAATTTGGGGGCAGGAACTCTCCTGAAAGAGCAAAAGGGTTTAGGCTTTCCAATATGGGCTCTTTCTTAGACCTTCTTCAAATGAGTGAGAGTTTATTAAGAGCCTGCTCTGTGCCAGACCTTCTGATAAGCACCAGGCATATAAAGAGATACAGGGAACATCTCCTCTTCTCCTAGAGCTCACAAAGTGGGGGAGCAGACAACATACTAACAACAGTGTGGAAACCTGTTTTGGACTGGACATAGGGGAGCTCACTGAGAGAGGGAAGGCCCTAAGACTAAGGAGGACTAGAAAGGCGTATTGTGGAAGGTGGGCTCTGGCTGGGGCTTCAGGGAAGCCAGCACAAGCATTCTAGGCATGGGAATGGCACAGAGCGTCCCCGGAGAGTTGGGAGGTGGAGTGTCCTGGTCACCGGACAGAAGGAGGCCTGCACCCCTGAAGTACAGCATGTTTGGGGGGAAAATGAGATAAAAGAAAATGAGAAGAGGAAGAGGAGGAGGGCAGATGGTGAAGAGGCAGGTGATTAACAGCCCCAGAGAGGATTTACATGTGATCCTTTTGCTAGGGAGGCAGTTGTGTTGTTGTTCAGTCATTTCAGTCACTTCTGCCTCTTCCTGATCCCACTGAGTTTTAGGCAAGATACTGGAGCGGTTTTCCTTTAACTTTTCTGCATCATTTTGCAAATGAGGAAACTGAGGCCAAGAAATCTAAGTGACTTATTGCGGATGACACAGGAAGTAATGGTCTGAGGCTGGATTTGAACTCAAGACTTCCTGACCATTGGTCTATCCACTGTACTTCCTAGCCGCCCCAAGGGAGACAGGGACGTATGAAAGGATAGCCCTGCTACAGCGAGATTATACAGCCCCAATGTGCTGTGGACCCAGACAGCCTGGCTTTCTGGTTTTCCCTCTCTCCATTCAGCAGCATCTCAGTAGTAGCAAAGGTTGCTGCCTTACTTAGAATTAATCCAAGACTCGGCTATATGTAAATCACGAACCTGTTCCCCTCCCCTGATCTGTGAGGCTCCATCTTTGGCCTGTAATTGGAGATTCATTGGCCAGATTCTTTGCGGTGACAGGTACTTTTAATTTGGGGAAATGTGAAGTAAAAATTCCCAGGTGTCCCATTGCATGTGATGCTTCAGGAGCTAGAAAAGAAGTCTCTGTGATCTTCTCTCTGGGTCTGGTCAGGTCCCAGCAGGATTTGAACCTGACAAAGGTCACTCACTTTAGTGGTTATAGTGCAAGGGGCAGAAACAGAACTGGGGTCAGAACATGCATTTGCCAACTGAGAGACTAGAATATTGCGATTGTGGTAGAGTCTGGGGCCTGGAGTCAGCCCTGAGTCCAGTCAGTCACTCAACATGCATAGATTAACCAGTTATCTAGGCACTCAACTCAGCTTTTGGAAGGGAAAAGTCAGTCCCTGTTGTGAAGGAGCTTCCAATCCAGCATAAAAACATGGAGATGCTTTGAGAAGAAGCAACAGATTGGGAACATTGTTCTTAGCTGACTCACAGAAAAGAGGGTATTTGGGAATGGAAAGAAATTTTTTTTCAATGGGATATAGAATGAGCCTAATGATGGTTTAAGAAAAGAGAGGACAATTAGGGAAGAAAGAGTCAAAATCATAATGTGGAAAGGCTTACAAACAAAGGGCCCATTTAACTGTATATCAGAGAATCCACACTGGAGAGAAACCTTATGAATGTAATCATTGTGGAAAGGCTTTCAAATGATGGGGCCATTTAATTAGATATCTGAAAATCCACACTGCAGAGAAACATTATGACTATAATCACTGTGGAAATATGTTCACATAGAACTCCTGTCTTGATGCATATCAGAGATCCCACACTGGAGAGAAATTTTATGAATATAAGGAATGTGGAAAGGCTTACAGAAAGAACCTCAAACTTACTGAACATCAGAGAGTCCACACAGGACAGAAACCTTATGAATGTAATCATTGGGGAAAGGCTTTCAGACAGAGGTCCCATTTAACTGGACATCAGAGAATCCACACTGGAGAGAAACCTTGTAAATGAAATCAGTGCGGAAAGATTTACAAACTGAAATATAAACTTGTTGAACATCAGAGAGTCTACACTGGAGGGGAGCCTTAGCAATGTAATTAATGCACCAATCCTTTCCCACGGGGCTTGAATCTTGCTCAACATCAGAGAATCCACATTGGAGAGAAACCTCATGAGTATCTGGAATGTGATTAAAAACTTATGTCCACCATCTCCTTCCCAAAGAAATGTGCTGAAGGAAGTGTCTAAGAGACAGAATTTCTGGTCAGTGATTTCACTAATTAGGACTATTGAATATTTAGTAAAACAGTGGTCCTTAAACTCTGTCTTGTGAACTTGGAGGAATCACAGAGGGCTCTCAGCACTTATGTGCCCTCAGATAAGTGGACTTTGCCACCAGGTACAAATCAGCTCTAATGCTTAGACAAGATTGAATAAAGATTACAATGAGAGGTGGGCTCATCTTCACAGGGGTCTGGGGGACTTGACCCCTTTCTCAGTCCTGGACCAGGACACTCTTCACTTCCCAGGTTATCTCCTCTGGCTCCAGGCTCCCTGCTGGGGCCAGACCTTGGTCCTCTGCAACCTATGCTGGACAGGGAAAAGGATCCCAGAGTGGTAAAGTGTTTCCCTTTCCTTCCAGGGCAGGAGAGTGGGCTAGAGGGGGTTGCAAAGGGTCTGACCTTACTCTCTGGGCAGAGACTCCAATCCACCAGCAGGGCAGGGCTTGAGAAAGAAGATGGTCCCTCACTCTCCTCATCTTTGGTCCCCTTCCTCTCCCTCCTTCTCCTTCAGAGACCCAAGAGGCAGAAGGGTCTTGATATCCTAGATGAAATGAGCCCAGTCAGAGTCTCAATGGCTCCTGACCCAGAGTTCTCTGTCCAGCTGATTCTCTGCCTTCCCTGGCTCCTCTCTCCCCTCTCTAACACACTGATACATTATGTAGACAACAGAATGAGTGCTGGTTCTAGGGAGGAGGGGAGGTTTCTCCTGGCTCCCCTAACATATTCCATGTACCCCCAGGATGAAGCCTGCCCCTGGCTTGCTCCCTTACCTGCACTCTCCTCCCACCACAGTGAGACAGACCTTTCCAGCTCACTCTTCAAGCTCTCCTGGGCTGGTAAATCATCTTCACTGCTCTGAAAATGGTTCTGAGCAAGGTTGTTTGGAAGGGAATTTAGAAGATCCCAGGCAAGTTACTTCTTCACTTTGCCATCTTGGCTCCAGAAGCCGTCATGGCTTTTGAAATTTTTTTGCAGGAAATATGCTGTTGATACCTGAATTTTTCTTGAAAAGATCACTTCTCTTTCCCGTTCTTTTGTTTTCTTCTGTTGTTTCTTTGCATTGCTCACTTAAGAAAAACCTTATCCCACCTTACTGTTCTCTGGAAATATGCATTCATTTGGGTATTTCATTCCCTTTCTCTTTCTTACATTTATATTTCCTTCTTTCCTCAGCTAACCTAAGATCTAATCCCCTAAATCTATTCTTCACTTCCAATTTATATGCATATGCAATGTTATCTAGGTTATATCTGTAGGGTTTGACACTTTTCCACATTTCCTTCAATTTGAGTCTGAATTTTGTAATAAGAAGCTCATGATCTGGCCCTTGATCAGCTGCATGTCAAGTTTTGACTCATGTTATAGTCAGATTCCCCACCTCTGCCTTTTTTCCCTCAAAAATGTTTTCTGTTTTCATAGAACTGAGCAACTTTGGACTCTTTGGACTCAGTGTACTTGTCACTGTCATGTTGAATGGTTTGCCTTGAATTGCACTTGACTGTACCTTGGAATAATCTTGCTGGAGAGAAAACTTCTGGATCTAAATAACAAGGTTAGGCCTCTTGCTGAAGACCTGGTTATATTTCCCAGTATAAGAGACCTTATTCAGCATTCAAAATTACTTACTGTGAATAAACCCCTACAAATGTCATGGCATTCTCCTGTGAAATCCTGGTGTTTCTCATTATTGTTCAGGACTACATTCCTTTGTAGTCATATACTGCGATTTCTTTAGCTTTTAAACAGTTGATGGTTATTGACTTTGTTTCTTGTTTTTGCTGGCACAAAGAGTTCTGATATAATTTGAAAGCTGGCTGCAGTCAGTCTAGAGTATTAAAATCATAGCTGGACAAAGTGATTTTCTATGTAAGATAATTTGAAAAATATATTCAATAGAATTGATGTCATTTGATTGACAGCAATTTTTGTTTTAAATCTGTCTTGTCAAAATAATAAGATTTTCAAAAATATGTAATATTGCTTTTGTTATTATCTTTCAAAATTGTCTTTTATTATGATTTTGGGAAATTATTTGATCAGAAACATTGTGCATTTTAACAGTGATGCTTGGAGGGTGATTCTTAGGCAATCAACTCCACTTTTGATGTGCATGCTGTGAAATGGCAAATTAGACTATTAGAGAATGTGGTTATAATGTTTCAAAACTGCTAAGTGTTCAATGTATCTGGCTGAAAAAGAATAAAAATAACAACTTGCGTTTTGGGAAAAGTAAAAAAAGCTTGTAAATTCTCCTTATCTGGGAAGTTCTTTGGGGACTCACCAAATGCTTCTGGACCTTCTGTTTGGGCAAGGTCACCAAATCTTATCAGCTCTGCTTAAGAAATTGCTTAAATGGGGTGGCTAGGTGGCCTAGTGAATAGAGCACCTGCCCTAGAGGCAGGAGGAGCTGAGTTCGAATGTGACCCCAGACACTTGACACTAGCCATGTGACCTTGGGCAAGTCACTTAACCTCAATTTCCCTGCCCTAGCCCCTCCAAAAAGAAATTAAAAAAAAAAATAAAGAAGCTGCTTAAAGTTCAGGTCCAATTTTGAAGCAATGAAGTACTTGGCTGAATAATTAAGACCTCAAAGAACAGTTTGGGGAGTGGGAGCTTGCGAATTTTTTTATAATACTCAAGTTTATGGGAATTTGTCTGGCCACTGGTTATTGAAATTGAGAAATTCTATCTAGAGCAATATATATGGCAGTTACTACACCTTTGAAACAACTCAGTCTCAACAGCCTCCAGCTTTCATTCAGAATGGGACCCTTGGGTACAGTTGATAGTCACTTCTTGGAATGTGGAAAATAGCAGCATGACTCCAATCCCCATTATCTGGGGACTCCATCATGTCAATAGAAGAAGCCCTGATTATGTGCCAGGCACTATACTAGGTCCTGGGGTTAACAAGCAGGGTGAAACAGCCCCTGTCCTCAAGGAGCTCACTTTCTAAAGGGTTTAGTCAAGCAATTAAGTCAACAAGCTTCTGTTAAGTACTTGATGGGGTCCAAGCAAGTTGTAGGCTCTTGGGATTCCAAGAATGGAAAAAGAAAATAGACAATTTGCAAACAACTACACACACACACACTCTGCGTAATTGTTGCAAACTTTCAGAAATTTCTCGGCTTCACTAATGAAATGTTCCCCTTCCGTATATTATTATCTGAAAGGCTACAGGGCAGACAAGCAAGAGGATGTATTATGAAGGGAATGTTTTGGGGTCCCTTGACTTCAGGAGGTATGTATTTCCCTGTCCTATACAGTTACCTGCAAAGGTTACTGGGCAGATAAACAAGAGGATCTGTAATCTTTTTTGTTTATGCCTCCAGATATGGTCCTAGAATAATACCCTAATAAGTAACTAATCTTAAGCAAGGCTAAATAGTGAACAGGATTAAGGGAGGCTCCTTCTACATTATCTGCATTCCTTTGATGTAGGATCTTTCTACATTGTCTGCATTCTTTTGGGGCATCCACATCCTCTTGGGGGGCATAAAATCTCTGTGTGCTCCTGGCATCTTTGGCTTTGTATGTAATGGTCCTGTAATAAACAGACTATTGATTACACCCCCGCCTCCTTATTCTCACTGCTTGCTAGCCCACCAAGCTGGCCGCAGTAAGTGGTGCCCAAAACGTGGGGCATCGGGACTGCTGATTGAATCTCGAGTGAGGGACCCCCAGAATTTGCCGGCAGGAAGCAGGCCGCGTGAAATCCGAGGGACAATGGGTTTCTTTCCAGGTAAGGGGAAGGCTCTAGAAGGGCAGTCATCAGTGTGCTCTATTTTTCATAATCAGAGCTCACAGAGACATACTATGGGAGCAAGCTGAGTGAAGGGTTTAAAAGATGAAGGAAAAGATCTGAGAATATTACAACATAGTGTGTAAGAAAGGGATATCTGGCCTTAGATACCAGGTACTAGTCTAATAAAACCTCATATTTGCTATTACCTTCAAGACTTCAGTGTAAATTGCTTTATTTTACAGATGTTGAATGGGGGTAACATTTGAAGTCAAATAAGTTACAAGTTGGAAGGTGTTGAGCATAATGTAATATATGAAATTAATTCAAAATCAAACATTTTTTGTCTGGACAAAGGTTTGCAGTATTTGGTTCAATGCCTGGCAAATGCCATCTTTGATCTGGTTCTGCATTAAGTTATTTTAATAACAATTATAATAATTAGCATTTATATAGTGCATGTAATGTGCTGATCACTGGGTTAAGAGATTTATAGACATCATATTTGATCCTCACAACGATGCTTAAAGGTAGGTACTGTTATCTCTGCTTTACAATAAAAGAAACAGAGGCAGACAGAGTTTGTGACTTACCCAATATCAGAGTGCTAACAAATGCCTGAAGAAGAATTAGAAGTCAGGTCTTCCTGTGTGCTGTGTCCAACTATATATATCTATATATCTGTATCTGCAGTCCTACTATACCTATACAATGCATTACCAACTGTATTGTTACTTATAACTAGAATATAGGGAAAATGCTCCCTTCTACCTGGATGTGATAGGAGAATTTGTAGAGTCTGTTCTTGAGAGATGAAAATGCATTTTTTGTTTTTAAACCCCACATGAGGCAATAAAATGAGTGACCAGTTGATATACAAAAGAGGTGTTTTCTATTTTTAAAAATTTTTTTGCTTTTTGGAGGGCAATGGGGGTTAAGTGACTTGCCCAAGGTCACAGGGCTAGAAAGTGTCAAGTGTCTGAGGCTGGATTTGAACTCAGGTCCTCCTGACTCCAGGCTGGTACTCTGTTCAATGCACCACCTGGCTGCCCCAAGATGTATTTTTCTATTGGCAAATTACAAGATGTGTCATCTTTTCACAGTGGTGATGATTTAGGCTCTAAGGGGATGCCCATTAATTTGGGAATGGGTAATCAAGTGAGGGTATGTGAACTTGGTAGAATATAACTTTTAACAAAATATTTAGGGAATGATTTCAAAGAAACCTGGAAAGACTTGTGTGAACTGATACAGTGCATAATGAGCAGAATAATTTATATAGTAAGAAAAACAGAGTAAACCACCCCCCCTGAAATTCTGACTTAAGAACTCTAATGTACAAAATGACAAACCACAACTTCATAGGATAAGTGATGACCTATGCTGGAAACTTCCTAATAAAAGATGAAAAACTCAGAGAGCAGGGTCAGACCTATTTTGGGGGGAAACACAATGCAGGAATTTTATTTATGATTATACATGTTTGTAATGGAGGTTTTATTTTCCTTTCTCAATTTGAGGAGATGGGGGGGGAATATTTGCTAATTTTTTAAAAAATATAGTAAGACCAAACAGAAGGAAACATACCCAATACTTTTCACAACTGTGGACATAAGAATTCTTAATCTTAGATAACAAGATTTTTAAAAAGATAGATGGTTTTAATTACATAAATTTAAATATTTGTATAAAATAAATGAAAATCAAATTAGAAGACTGTAAGGCCGGTGAGGTCCGGAGCTAACAGGAATGCACATGGTCGCCTGGGGAGGGCACTGTGAGGGGCCAAAGGTCACATGAGTGCTGCCAAGGATGCACCAGGGGGCAGGACTCTGGCGTCCCGTCAGGGGGTCTCCAAAAGTGCTGAGTTGGCATCACGGGGTGAGGCCCTAGTGTTTCATCACGGGATGACCACATAGTACCGTGTGGTTTGGCTTTCCTCCTCCTCTTCCGGGTGGCGCATGATTGGCTTGCTGTGGCCCAGATGAGTGAAGGGGAGGAGCGGCTGGCAAGATAAGATAAGGGACAATGCAGGGAGAGGCAGAGGCAATCGGGAGTAGCTCGGGATGGAAGATGTAACCTCTAGTCCTTAATAAAGAAGAGTGTACCTTTCTTGGATTCTGTGGAGTCATTCTCCAGTGATAGCTGGAGCCGGAGACGCCCGAAGCCTGTTGAGGTGAGTATGCCTACCCACACAACGTAGCAGAACGCTACAGACTGGCGCCCAACGTGGGGCCTGAGGGGTAGAAGGACTCCACAGCCTTGCAGTAGTGAGCAAGAAGTCCGGAGTGGAATATCAGATATTATTATGGGGAACGTAGTTAGCCTTCCTGTTGTACATCCTAGTGATGTGGAGGTACACGCAAAACAGACACATGCGTTGGTGTGTGAGAAAGGGGTAAAAGTGAGGACAAGTGATTGCAGGCAATTCGTGCAGCTTTTATGGAGGACTTCTCCCTGGGTTGAGTACACAGGGGTAGATGTGAGCAGATGGCTGGTTGTCGGTAACCAGTTAGCGTGTTATGAAAAGGAACAACCCGGCTCTGTTAGAGATCCAGATTTCATTATTTACAGCATAGTGAAGGCAGCTCTTTATGGGCCTGCCCCGTCTGTGTGTGTGTCGGCTAACACACAGACCAGTCAGTCAGTAGGGGAATGTACTAGTAGCGATGAATCAGACCCAGAGAAAGACAGAGTGAAAAGGGATCGGAAAGGAAAAAGGTTGAAAAAGAGGCTGTATCCTAACCTAGAAAGTCTAACTGCGCCACCACAGCCGGAAGATAAGGAAGTAACTAACACAGGGAGTGGTTTAGCTGACTCAACAGACGCACAGCAAACAGCAGGGGGAGCGGCTCTGTTAGAGGAGGCGGTGCAAAAGGCTGTCTTGGCAGCCCTTAGTCGATTGTCCTGGAACAGCGCATTGCCGGCCGACCGCCCTTTCTTCAGGGGCCCCTCTTAAAGAGGCATGTTCGGAGATGCCTCAGCCTGGATCCACCACCTCCTGCTTACGCTGGCGCTACTAACACAGGCCCTGTTCACCAGAGCAAGAGCAAGGTGGCTGCAGCAGTACAACAAGCCTTCTTAGCAGGGGAGGATGTGACAGAATGGGCCGCTGCTTTATTCCCAGTGAATTTGAACGACCCAAATAGAGCTTACACCATGGTCCCCTTTAAGCTTCTTAAGGATTTGAAGGCGGCATGTCAGTCTCATGGGCCGAATTTTCCTTTTGTGTTACAAACTTTAACAACCTTAGCTTCCCGAATAGCATACACCCTGGAAGACTGGGAAACGATTTCCACTGCATGTCTCACTGCAGGGCAAAAGATTATATGGAAAGCAGAATGGCACAAGGAGGTGAGGGCATACGTACGCTCCCAGCCTCCCCCTCAGGGTCTTACCGAAGAACAAGTGTTTCAAGCAATGACAGGGACAGGTGCTTATGCTGACCCAGACACCCACAGGACGCATGGTGCCGAGGTCTATGCCGCCATAGGGCAATGTGCCATTGCGGCCTGGGGAAAGATTGATGGAACAGGAGTTAGTAAGGCGCAATTGTCCAATATAAAACAAGGGCCTAAGGAGCCATTAGCCGATTATGTTTCTAGACTGCAGCAGGCAGTACATCGGATAGTGGGCAAAGGCTCTCCAGCAGCAGAGATTGTTTTTCAACACCTACTTAGGGAGGGTCTAAACAAGGCCTGTAAAAGGGCTGTCGCTGCCTTGCCCATGTCGGCCCCTCTGGCTGACGTGTTGGAACGTAGACTATGATACAAATCAAGTAGAAATGTTGGCTGCAGCATTGAGACAAAAGGAAGTGGAGAGGAGATGCTATGGATGTGGAAGATTGGGACATGTCCGCAGTAAGGTTTTGACGCCACAGGGTGGCGGTATGAAGATGAAGAATGGTTGGCAATTCTCCCCTTTGTGGCTTTAAAGCCACCAATACTTCCCAGAATGTTACAAGCTTACACCCAAGTGTGTTTGCAATCTCCCTGCTTACCTATCTCTCCATGACCTGTCAAGGGTCCGAATATTTTTACTGATGCCACAAAAACAAAAAGGGCGGCTATATATTGCCCAGAATTATCTAAGCAGATGGTGTTAGATACTCCTTATACATCTACCCAGAAAAATGAGTTATGGGCAGTTATCCAGGTCTTATTACATTTTTACCTCCCATATAATATCATCTCTGACAGTCTATATACCATAAAGGTTATACAACTGCTTCCTCAGGCATACATGCCTCTCAAATTGGTGAGCTTCTATGTCAAGCTCGCACTTTATTGTTACAGTTATCTGCCCCTATTTACATCATGCATGTGCGCTCTCATACGGGTGGACTTGGGCCTATTTTTAAGGGAAATGAGAAAGCAGATGAACTGGCACGCCCCTTGTCGCTTGTAGTCCTTGAAGACGAGTCTATGAGTCGTGCCCAGTTGGCGCATGACCGTTTTCATCTTTCCATGCGGTCTCTGTGCCTCTATGGCATTCCCAGACAAGAGGCAAGGAACATAGTCAAAAGATGCACAGCTTGTCTCCCTTTTCAACCTGTGCCGAACATCTCAGCTGAAAACCCTAAAGGTCTTTAACCCAATGAGCTGTGGCAAATGAATGTAACGCATTGGAGACAACAGATAATCCATGTGTCTGTTGATACCAATTCTGGTTTTCTTATGGCTTCCTTGCAGTCTGGATAAGCCCTAAAACATGTCCTTGCACATTTATATTATTGTTTTGCTGTTGCCAGACCCCCACTCTATTTAAAGACGGATAATGGTCCGGCATATAGTTCTAAAGGGTTTGCCTCCTTTTGTGCCGAATTTTCCATCCATCATGTAACTGGTATTCTTTACAATCCCACTGGGCAAGTAATAGTGGAATGGGTCAATAGGACCCTAAAGACAATACTTCATAAACAAGAAAAGGGAGTACGGGATCCTATAGGCAGAGCTCCTTTGTGTAGGATTACCCAGACACAATTAAATATGGCCACTTATACCCACAACTACCTAAAATTTGATCAAGATACTTTGACACCCACTATGAAATTCCTTCATCAGTGGCCACGACAGGTGGGTGACGGCACCCATGAGCAAGATCCAAAGAAACTTGAGAGTAATTGGGTAGTATGGAGAAAAAAGGATGGTGCATGGGAAGGACCAGGTAGGGTGATAACGTGGGGACCAGGGTATGTTTATGACGTTCCAGATGGTGCCCATGAAGATGCTGGTTCTTGGGTTCCGACAACGTGTCTACACCCTCTTGCTGCTGTACAAAATGATGAAAGGAGTGACACCGAGCCACAATTGGACACAACTGACACCTGTGAAGGAACGAGAAAGAGACATAGCTGGTGATTGGCAGTGGGCTATACTCCTGAAACCTCCTCTGGTGCATCTTGTGAGCTGGGAAGAGCACACTCCAGCCTTCACAATGGAAGGCAATGTTTCCTCTCTGACGGGAGGACACCGACCTTCCAGATTCATACAAACTCAGATTGTTAATTTAAACTTTACATTTCTCACAGCTTCTCTGCTGCTACGTGTTTCCTTCAATAATGGGTCGGAGTGGTGTTTTAGCCTGGAGGGCCGCAACGTCACTTCAGGTTTCCATCCAGCTAATGACTCAATAACCATCCAGCGCAGTGTAACAGTTCCTTTATGGCAATACAAGCCGTGCGACAGCTGACCAGTGCTTTGAATAAAACTTCTGAATTACCCACGTGTCGGACAGGGGTCATGAACATGTGGTCTCCTCTGATTCCCTGTTCTACTGGCACTCCTAGGACAGTAAAAAAGAACAATGTGACACTGATTTTCTGGGACATAGTAGAGGACAAAACATTCACTCAGTTACCTGCTCCAGTGCCAAGCACAGCGAACGGTATCTGCCATCAATCGTTATGGCAACTTGGATTGGTCATGAATGGGACAAAAGTGTTGGTGGAGATTTGTAAATGTGCCTCATGCAAAGACCCTACCTTTGCTGAGTGGTTCCAAATGTTTGCCAATGGCAAAAACTATACCAAAGGACATACAGAGAATTGTGACATTTTTACTTATTGGTTTGAAGGGCAGCTTGTAGCACCCACAAATTAAGCATGACTCTTGTGCCCTGACATTTCTATAAACTACAGCCAGTCCTGGTACCATATGACGGTTCAGGGGTGTAAACTCACGGCATACATTGGAAAACATGCCATGAGTGGGCGGTTTAAAGTCATATTGCTAGTCAAACAACCCAGTTATGTTTTGTTACCAGTTAAGGCTGCTTCACCATGGGCTGAGACTGCGGCCGACAGTGTGTGGAAGCAGATTTCTGACACAATCCAAGTGAGAAGGAAATGAGATGGTATTGATCTATTCTTTGATGTTATTAACTTAGGTATCTCCATATTTTAGGAGTTCCAGATACAACAATTATATCAGCAGACAGGTTATATTGCTTCTGAGTTAAAAACATTTATGAGTAAGGAGTCTAAGGCATGGGACGTGTAGGCACGCATAGATGCTGCCCTGAACCATGAAGTCGCTGCCTTGAAAGAAGCAGTCTTAGCTATAGGGGAAGAGCTGGCGCTCCGTGAATTGATCGCGGAGGTACCTTGTCATTATAAATATAAGCCCTGGCTCTGTGTCATGCCTTTGCCTGTTAACGGTACACGCACATTCCCTAGCTTGTGGGAAAAAATTGAACGACACCTCCGAGGTGCCTTTTTGGCAGATAATGTCACCTCAGAGATGGAACAATTGAGAAAACTGATAGTTGATATTCATGCTGTGGTTGATAACTTCACAGTACCATCAGGAACTGCAAAAGATTTTTTGTCCTGGTTACATGGGAAGACTTTGTGGGCCTCTTTGTATGGGGTTTTGGCTTCTGCTCTCTATCTTTGCCTCGGTGTTGTTCTCTTGTGTTGTATGTGGAGATGGATTGTCGCTCTCTTTCTTTTGCATATCAAAGCCGATCTCCTACCCCTTGGTGGTCTCCCGCAAAACAAGAAAAGGGAGATGTAAGGCCAGTGAGGTCCGGAGCTAACAGGAGTGCACGTGGTCACCTGGGGAGGGCACGTGAGGGGCCAAAGGTCACATGAGTGCTGCCAAGGATGCACCACGGGATGGGACGCTGGCGTCCTGTCACAGGGTCTCCAAAAGTGCTGAGTTGGCATCACGGGGTGAGGCCCTAGTGTTTTATCACGGGATGACCACATAGTAAGGTGTGGCTTGGCTTTCCTCCTCCTCTTCGGGGCGGCGCACGATTGGCTCGCTGTGGCCCAGATGAGTGAAGGGGAGGAGCGGCTGCCAAAAGATAAGATAAGGGATGATGGGGGGAGAGGCAGAGGCAGTCGGGAGTAGCTCGGGATGGAAGATGTAACCTCTAGTCCTTAATAAAGAAGAGTGTACCTTTCTTGGATACTGTGGAGTCATTCTCTAGCAATAGCTGGAGCTGGAGACGCCCGAAGCCTGTTGAGGTGAGTATGCCTACCCACACAACATAGCAGAACGCTACATTTATTTAGCTGGTGACTGCCTCCTTGATGAAGAAGACAGCATTGAGTCTTCTGAATGGTATACTTTTATAGAGCTAGGTGTTACTAATCAACAAAAGGTGGTTCTAAGAGGGTGTAATGCCATTTCTAGTGAAGCCACCTTTAGTGCTGTTTCTAGTGAAGCCTTAAACAAAAACAAACCTGCATCTGGGGCAGGTTTACAGGTGAAAAGTTCCTTCACTATTGTGGCCTATTAGGTGATTTCTAGGGACCCTGGTAGGGGCCCCCTCTGGCAGGTTTAGGGGGCTTTGGTGTATAATTTCTGGTGGGCATTTCACTCCCCCCTTTTTCTCATTCATAGTTGAAACTCGGACTCAGCTGAGTCCAGGGGACTGTTCCCTTGCACTAGGGCTGTGGCACCCACTGCTGCTGATCCTGCCATACCAAGGCCAACTAAGATAAGGACTAAAATGGGGGCTGCCAGCAAAAAGGTGTTCTTGCATATAAGCAGTCAGAAGTTAATCTTGGATCCGAGGAACTTGGGGTGTACCAAAGTGCTGCCCAAGTCTGCAGGGGTGATGGTAATGGGTGAAACAGGGGGCCATCCGGGGTTCGAGCGCCACCAAGTGGTGGGTTGAGGACTGGGTTGGTACTGGTGGGAGTAAGATCCCTTGGCACCAGAGTGCATTGATCAAGACCCCGGGGTCCCTTCCTGTGACATAAAACCTGATTTCCCAAGGTGTTCCAGTTTTCCAATCCTGTTTGGTCCAATCCAAAACCCTGATGACAACTGGGTTACACGACTTAAGGGTATTACAATGAAATGAAATGTAGTGGTCACGGCTGCCACCAGAGACCCAGTCAGCAATGGTTACACAATCCCAATTGGCACAGTGATATTTCCCTGTGCCCCACACTCGGGGGACCCATCCTCAGGGCAGACATATGACGAGGTTGACAAAAGGCTGCTTTTCTGCCCACGTCTCCACAAGCAGCAGAATTGGTCCCCACAGAATACATGCCTGTATAGGGAAACAACATGAATCTGGGGCACAGTGATCAAAGAAAAAGGGTGGGCTGGCCATGAGTCACATTTTTGAAATTAGAGTCCCATCAATTGTCTTGGTAAGAGTCCAAGAGTGTAAGGTGGGAGAATAGGAGTTGGAGCCAGCCAAAGGCAAGAATGCCAGGAACAGGAGCGTCAGGACAGTCTCTTAATCTTCAGTTGTAAGTCACTGGCTGGCTCTGTTACCCACAGGTCTGGTGGGTCGGGAGAAGCCATCACCTTGATGTGTGAGGGGTGGATCCAGGCTTTTCTTCCAGCTACCTTAACAGTGGAGTGGTCTGGTACACCACTCAGACTGCATCCTGGATGTTTCAGAGAGCTTGGAGGGACTTGAGAAGTAAATCATTAACAGTCATACATAACAGCATTTGTCACCCAAATTACAAGAGAAGGTGGGGTGCTGAACAGAATTTCAAAAAGGGGAATGAATTTTACATATATGTATTCAGTTACAAATATTAACACTTGCTTAAATAATAGATCAAAATAGCAAGTTCTCTTCTGCTTTACAACTTGTTACATCAATTTTGCAAGTGGAGGTTTTAGTGGTTCTCTTAAAATCACACAAGAGATTTTTGAAAATTTCTTCTAAAAATATCTTCCTTCTTCAAAACAGTTTCAAGATTTATAAATGATCACTAAACTTTTGTGAAGGAAATTAATTGAAAACTTTTAAAATGATGTTAAGCAGTTTGCATAACTTTCTGTACATGTTTTAATTCTAAATGAAAAATAATATTAAATTTTCCAATAAGATAACACTCATGTCTTTTACTGATTACTTGCTCTGAGCATAGGGACCTGTTATAGAAGGAAAAAGCAGGGACAATGTGACATTCCAAATATGCCAGGAGAAACCTCCTTGGCTCTGTGTAAATTCAGGTACAGTTACAGATATTCCATCTCATGCAGCATCTGTTCCATCTCATAGCTAGACTCAGGAATAGGTGGGAAACATTCTTTTTCAAAGGAACCTCATGGATAAACTGAGCCAGGAGGGATCCCATCCCAGACAGAGGCTAAGATTGTCCCTTCGGCCTTTACCAAATGTAGACTTCCACCTGTTGACAGCACAGGATCACATTCCTCTGAGTAGCTAGTGGCATTTCCTCTCAGACACTAATTTAATGCAGACAACTATACCCAAATTCAGACTCAAAATAAAATTTAGTTATGGTCCCAAGTGCCTTTTATCTTAAACAACAAGTTTCACCAATCACAGCTTAGAGCCAGTTATAATTATTTCTATTCTCATGGGGCTGCAATAAGCAATAAAAATGTATCAGATCTTATAATGTAAGGAATTCCTTTTACCATCCTTCTAAAATATAAAAGCCAATTTATAGAAATCCTTTTTGATCTTTGCAACTTCTTAGCAAGTTAGGTTCATTTAAAAACTACATGACTGAAACAAGTTCCTTTCTCAGGATGAATGGCCCTGCCTGGAGATAGTTTCTAGGGGATTTGACAGTCTTACAACACAAGGAAAATGTCTATGACTCGTGAGCAGGAGAGACGCCTCTGAACGGACAGAGTGAGTCAGACGACTTTTCATCCAGTTAGTTTCCTCCTTTCCACACACAGTAAGAAATGAACAGTTTTAGGTTCTAGCATTAAAACATTAGCCCAAAATAGCTTAGTTAATAGTTTTACAAGTTTTTCTAAATAGCAGATATAATTACAAGTCAGGGTTAAAATAACACTACTGGTCTTACACAATGTTTTTCTTGTCACTCAGGTTTTACAATATACAGTATAGAAATACAACAATAATATAAACTGCGAGATGATGTTAATTGCATTTCCAAATTACATAGAAGAATGATTGATCTTGCCAAGTGAAGAGGCTGGATGACTTCTGACCTCATTTTCTCCTCTCTTTTTCTCATCTCCCCACTTTACAGATGAATTGAGACTCAGGGATAAATGATTTATACTAGGTCACACAACCAGTCAGTGCAGAGTTCGGAACACACTGTTTCTCACTGACAAGCTTTTTTTCTCACTTTTCTGATTTTCTCTTTTCATCTTTCTCTTAGCTGTACCTCTCCAGTTTTTCTCTTTTTGCTCTATATTCTGGGGTGTTTTCTCCATTCTCCATTGTTTTCTAGGAGTCCTTAGCAACCTTCTTTAATTTCTTGTCACTGGAACAAGCAAAGTGATTATTTGCAGCAAGGAGAGATCTCTTAGATGGTACTGAAATTGGGGCTTCATGGTACAGCTTCCTGTAGCAGACCCTGGTTATGGGGTGGTCAATTTGGGAGAAAAGGGGCAGTGATCAACTGGGGAGTGCCAGGAGATTGTAGCCTGGAGCATTGAGGAGAGGGTTTAGGAAACTTGAAGTAAAAACTTCAGGCTCTTGGGCTTCAGGGTACCTGGGGATCTAAAACTATTGCTGGTGGGAGCTAGGTCAAGTACCCTTTTCCTAAACTATTTAGGCTGTGGAAAGAATATAATTTTACTTTAGTAGCACAGATGTATCTCAGGCTTAGTATATGGGATAATGATTAACTTGTGTTTGTACATTTGTTTCATAAGCTTCTTTTCCCTTGTCTAACTGTTCCCATGCCATTCAGAAAAAAAAATCTATTCCAGGGATTTAACCTTTCAGGTAGGCAGATGACAAGCCCATGTAGCTCCAGTGTAGGTACAGTACCTTCCCCCCTTTTTCTTTTTGGTGGAGGTTAACTCAGATTAACTTCACTGCAGCCCTAGCTCAGTTATAGTCAGGACAACAGGGAGAAAAAAATCGTAATGGTTCAAACCTCTTACTGTCTCCTCAGCTCCATCAGAGCTGGATGACAGTGGAGGGCTCTGTAGCCCCAACTAAGAAGAACTGGGACCACAGAGAAGAGAATCTCAGCAGTTGTAACTTGTCACTGTGGCAACGGTCTGGTCAGAGCTGGATCACAGTGAGAAGGCACCGTAGCCCTTAGCCTTGTCAGAGGTAGGGCTACAGGGAGAAGAATCTTAGTGAATTTCTTTTTGACCTTTTGCCAAGTAAACTTTTCTTAGGTTTTCATTCCTTTAAAATTTCAGATCTACTTTAAGAGAAACTTCTACTTTAAGAGAAACTGCTTCTCATGCAACATAGATAATACAACTGTTTACCAGTAACAATCATGGTCTTAATTTTGAACTTTGAAATAGAACAATTGAATAACCAAGCTGGTGACCTTAAACTTCAGTTTTTGTAGTTACACAGAACTAAAAAATTTTTTTGGGTGCCAAATAATAACCAGAATGAATTTGATTGCCTGGATCTATATTCCCAATGATGTTGCATGGTTCTCTTCCTATGATCCAGGAAAGGGTTAAGTGTCAGTCCTATTTCAAAGTGCAGCTTGGAAACCTATTTCTCTTTGATCATTGAAGTGACCCTTTTTCTCTTAGATGGATCTTGGCTGGTTTTCTTTAAGAGACTATGAATCTTTCTAGTGTAGGTCTTACTGCATGGCTGCTTTTGGCTGCCTTTTTTTTTGAATCAAACACAATCACACAGACATACACAAAATGCAGCAGGGCAAAAGGAAGAAGCCTTCATCCTTTCTACCTGCCCAGAGCTCTGGGGCCAGTAGGCACGATAAAGGTGTCACCAGAATCCCAGAGACAGGATATACACAAAACAACACACAAAATACACGCTTTGTCTCTCTGGTGCTTCCTTGCACTGAGAGTTTGGATTTTGCAAGCGGGCCCAGGGGACCTCTCAAGAAATGGAGAAAGTGCACTCCCTCCCCTCAGGGACTCCAGGTGGAGCAACCAAGATTCCTCAGGAAGAGAGCAGGTCAGAATCAGCTGTGGATAGGATGTTGGGAGCCGGCCCATCTCCCCATTTGGTTTTTCAAGGGAAGGCCTGAATTAGGGTTTCAGGATGGACAGGCATTTTTCCAGTGACCCCTCTGTTTGAAGTAGGTACACTGATCTCGTTCAAGTGGTTGCCAATGGGATGGTTCATGACTGCCCTCCTCCCTCCCACAGGGGATGTATTTCTGCGGACGGCAGGGTCCTTTGTTCTGGGAGGGGAAAGTGCCTATTTTAGTGAAAACCACCACCACTGCCCTGGCCATGCATTCGTTCAGCTTTTGGTCTTTAGCAGTGGCTCGCTGGGCTGAGACTTGGGGCCAAATAGTACTGGGGCCCTCTTTGGCTAAGGGGGTTTCACCCCCCTGGGACACAGATATTTGTTGGCCCATAAATGCAAGTAGAGACAAAATGAGACAAAAAGTTAAGATTACAAAGGCAATTAAGATCACGGATGATGGTTGATCCATAAATATAGGCAGAAATAGGACGAGACAAAAGTTAAAGTCACAGAAACACAGGTAGACAGCACAATTAAAATTACAGACACCTAGTGACAAAAAACAAAGAGACAATTAAGATTACAGCAACATCTAGTGATAGATACAAAGAAAAACGTGAACTGAATAAAAGTAAAGGTTTCAGACAGAATTAAGAGATAATTATGATTACTGGATAGAAATGTAAAACAGGATACTCCGATGGCATCCCACAGAGACCAGTAAGGGCATCAACACCGTATCCAGTCCAGCCACTTACCATACAGGAGCACTCACAGGACAGAGAGAAGCAACAGAGCACTCGTGGACCGAATTGAAAGAATTTGGAAGGGACTCAGGTTCCTGGTTCACTCAGAAAAGCAATAGGAGCTTGGGGCTGAGGAATGTCACTCGGTGGCCTCCCCTAGGTTGGACTGCTCTCCCGGCTCTCCAAGGAGCCTGGTGCAGCTGTCAATACAGAGCCAAAGGCTATCTTGGTGGGACCTCCAAAATGAAGTGGACAACCAAGAAAATAGGACAGCAATGCCAATTGAAATTTAATAGAAGTGTTTATTTAGCTGGCGACTACCTCCTTGATAAAGAAGACAGCATTGAGTCGGCTGTTTCTAGTGAAGCCACCTTTAGTGCTGTTGCTAGTGAAGCCTTAAACAAAAACAAACCTGTATCCAGGGCAGGTTTACAGGTGAAAAGTTCCTTCACTTTGTGGCCTATTAGGTGATTTCTAGGTTCCCTGGTAGGGGCCCCTTTTGGCAGGTTTAGGGGGCTTTGGTGTATAATTTCTGGTGGACACTTCAGGATGAGGTAAGGAGAAGACTCGGACGAACCACTTTCAGTACTTTGTTTCCTACCAAGTAGTGGCTATGGGGCAAGTACAGATTAAACAGCCTAGTTGAGAGATGTATCAAAAGGTCCTACTGCATACAATGAAAGAAAAAGGCCTCATTGTTACTAAGATTCAGATACAGGAATTATTAGATCTACTGGAGATTACTTCTCCATGGTTGTCCAAAGAAGGCACATTAAACTCTGCAAAATAGAAAGTGTTAGGTGAACAATTGACAGAATATTAGACCACAGTAGGGCCACAGAAGTCCCAGTACAGTGCTTTCAACTATGTAATGTTCTTAAATTGTGCTTAGTCAAGACAGAGCACTACCGAGACATTTGGAGGTTCAATACAGAAACTCAGGTGGAGGAAGAGGAAGAAGTGAAAACAGGAGAATAAACATGGAGAGTAGGGCTGCTCCCCCATTGGGGCAGAGTGCCCTAAGGAGCAGTCCACCCCTCTGCTGTTTCAGTGCCCCTCTTATCAGAGCATGTCTAACCCTAATGAGGATGTAGTCAGGTGGTGAGAGTGCAGTACACTCACCCCCCTCCAAAGGACTATTCAACGGATGATTCACCAGGCTAAAGTGGGATCAGTAGAGAACTTAGTAACAAACAAGCAGATAAGCCCAGTCTCAGAAAATTTTCAGGAGAAAAAATATTATTTAAGACTCTTAGGGGCGGCCAGGTAGCACAGCAAGTAAGAGCACCGGCTCCAGTGTTGAGAAGACCTGGATCAAATCCGGGCTCAGACACTTAGCACCCACCCAGAAACACCTGGCCGTGTAACCTTGAGCAAGTTACTTAACCCCAATTGCTTTAGGGGCGGCCAGGTGGCTCAGTGAGTAAGAGAACCGGCTCCAGTGTCGGGATGACCTGGATCAAATCCGGGCTCAGATACTCAGCACCACACCCAGAAATAACTGGCTGTGTAACCTTGAGCAAGTTACTTAACCCCAATTGCTTTTAAAAAAAAGACTCTTAAAGACATTAGTAAAAGAATGAGGATTATTTATCACTAATAGTCAATTACATGAATTTTTGGAATGTTCTCCCTATTTAGTAAATTGGGAGCCAGCCAGGAGAGAGAGGAGGGAGGGACTAATGGAAGTGGGACTCCAGCATTTGCCCATTTCTGCCTTTTTTCTATGGAATATATTAATGATATGTTTAACATCAGAAACGAAAGTTCCAGGGGTGGTTTGAACACTTCAGTGTGATGCAGCTGTCTCTAATATTATCAACTAAGTCTTACTGGCTTCTGTCACTATCTGGAGAGCCAGCAACTGTTTAATCTTTTCAGGAGATCTACAAATTCTATGTGATCAATTCTGTTATTTTTTTGTATTTCTCTGTTTAGTGTATGTGTCTTTGTGAGAATGAGTGAGAGTAATTTGTCATTCTATAAGATTTAAAATGCAGCTGCACTGCCGAACTTTCCATGAAATGTTGTTTTCTCTTTCACTCCCCCTCTCCCCCTTTTTTTAAGCAATTGGGGTTAAAGTAACTTGCTCAAGGTTACATGGCCAGGTGTTTCTGGGTGGGTGCTAAGAGTCTGAGCCTGGATTCGATCCCCAGGTCATCCTGACACTGGGGCCGGTGCTCTTACTCCCTGTGCTACCTGGCCACCCCTTCTCCCTTCTTTCTTGCCAGAAAAATTAACAAGGTATTTTATTATTTTACAGCTTATAAAATGGTTATGGTAAGTGGAAGAGTGTAGGAGCAGTGTCAGGTTAGAATGAGAAAGAAATAAGGTATGTGTGGTTTTAAAAGGGGCTTTAATCAAAGTCCAGCAAAAGAGGATGACAGTAGGAAAAGCAAGAAAGTTTAAGTATGTAGCAAAGAAAGAAGCTGGGTAGAAAGCTTAAGATAGGTGTAAATTATTTGCATGAAAGTTGTGAACAGAAGTGTTAAGATTTTTAAAAGCTTGATGATCTCTTCCTCTCACTCAACTCTGGACAAGTTGGGTGCTGACAAGATGATGAGATAAGGGATTTTTCCCCTCGGATCTAAGAGGCAAACAGACGATCATTTGGGAATACAATTGTAGTTCAATTAAATTCACGTGAAAAGTAAAACTGTCACTCCTAATTTCATGCTAAAGATAAGTCAGAATTTATTATACTATTTGGCATTTAGGCAAAATGGGATATTTTCTAAGATAAAAAACATGAAGTTTGGAGCTCTAGAGAGCTCCAAAGGGGAGAAAGGAGACAGTGCCATTTCTGACTCTCTCTTTGCTGGAAGGGTCAAAGCTCTCACTTTCAAAGAAGTGTTTAATGTGTGGACACATAAATACAGTTAACTGGAGTAAAAGTTTTGTCAGCAAAAAACATTTTACAAAAATTCATTAAAGCCTCTCATCCCAGATTAGATTAAAAGAGAGTGCTGAAGATTAATAAGGAACTTAAGTTACCCTCCCCAATCTGGCAAAAGGGAGGAAATATACTAAAGTTATCAAGGACCCCACTAGCAACAGTCCTGAGGCACCCTGAAGCCCGCATCTTTAAGCAAGCAGATAGACTTCTCCAATTCAAACCACATATCCACTATCAGGCTCTGTAGCTGTGAGGAGAGGAGAAAAATCTCTGCTCGATAAGCCCAATTTTTTATCATTAATTTTTGCAAGTGATGATTTGGAAATAAAATTGATGTCATAAAGTCATGGGGGATCATTGTAAGCCAGAAATAGTGTTAGATAAGCAAATTTTTAATCTGAATTTTTTTTGGAACTAAAAGACAAAGAACTTGTTTAAAAACAGTTATGTCACTTACATCTTATAATGTTTATATCTGCCATATAGAAAATCAGGTGTTTACACATCTACCTGAAGTTAGAGAGGAGGTTTCAACTAAAACAATTTGATTATCAGTTATTTGGAACTTGTAAGATTATTAATTGAGTTATTTTATTGTTTTAGTGCTAAAAACTTAAAATTGTTGATTGAATAGTGTATGTAGAAAGGAGGAGACTGGGTGAAAACTTTATTTTGGATTAATTCTGCCCCTTCAGAACATTCTTCCTCCATGTGTGAGAGTTAGCAATGCAACGGAATAAACATTAACCCCCCAGTCTCTCCTGTTGATAATCCACATCAATCTTACCTATGTTGCAAAACTGCCAAAAGCCCATGGAAACTATCTGTAGAGTCAAGGTCATTCATCCTGAGAAAGGAACTTGTTTTAATTGTAACTTGCTTAGAAAGTTGCAAAATATTAAAAAGTTTTTTGACAATTTGGCCTTTATACCAGGACAAGTTAAATTTGAGAAAGAAAAATGTTAAATGACATTCTTTATGTAGGAGAAACCTAGTAAATCTTTAGTGTCTATTACAGCTCCATGGGAATAAAAATTTTTAATTGTAATTGGCTATGAACCATGATTTGGTGAAAGAAATTTTTTAACTATGTAAGGCTCACCTGAAGAAGATTCTAATATCAATAGCTTTTAAAATACTGTGATTAGACTCATTTACTATACCTTTTCTGAGTAAAACACCTTTTAATATCTAAAGCATTCTGTGATCAACTAGAAAATTAGTAAGTTAATAATACTTTGGGGATTTATGTTACTTAAAGACATTTTGCTATACCTTTTTGACTAAAACACTTTGTGATATCTAAAGAATTTCACAATTATCTAGGAATTCAGTTTTTTTTTATCATACTTTGGGAATTTATGTTACTTAAGAAAATTTTTATACCAACTTAATCTTAATCTCAATTTTAAAAGTTTGTTTTACTCTAAAGTATACACAGAGCTATTAGGTTATAAAATTTTAACTAATTTTTTTTTCTCTCACAAAAGTTTGATGATCATTGATAAATCTTAACACTAGAAATATAGCTTACTATATTGATTCTAATTCTAAAGTTATTATTACTCACTTTATTCCTGCTTATTATACAAAGCTTTTAGCTATGATATTACTGTCAAATGATTTTTTCCTTTTCCCTTTAATATTGAGTCAGATAGCAAATATTCAGTGTACATACGCCAACATATTTGATACTGTTAAACTTAAACACATTCAGAATACAAATATTTTAAACATTTTTCATAAATTACAAGCTCTTATAAGATAGAAGCCACTACCTATATTGCAATTCATTCTTCACTTCCTAGGCCTCTTTATTTAAATAACAGGACTATGAATCAAAAGTTCAATTTTTTCCAACTTTTTCCTCAAATATTCATGGAATTACATTATCTTACTCTTATTTTTATCAAAATGCATAGGCTCTATGTAAATAATTCCATGTTACTAGGGAACAAGCTAGATAGATTTATTAAAAACTACACTCAGTGTGTTGCCTTTATTACTTCTCCACTACTTGTCATTGACCACATGGGATGGAAGTAACTCATTATTCTCCCTTTCGTACGTTGTCATATAAACATATTATAATAGATACTTTTTTCTTCTTTTACTTTTGCTTCCCTTCAGACAGGGGGGCACAGTAAAAGAATGTGCTCAACCATATGTCACAGTTTTTTTTGCTTCAATGGGCATTCTGATACAATTGAATGTTGATAATGTTCCTGCCATTAACAATTTATTTCAACCTTTCTGTGATCATTTTAAAAATAATATTAATTACAGGCATACCCCTTATAATAAAGATATTACGACCCAGTTGCTAAAATAAAAAAGGGGGAGCAATTAGCTACCGCTTAATACATGCAAAATGCATTAACTAAATAAAGACATTGCTATAAATGAGTATACACCGGCAGTTAAAAAATGTGAAAGGTGCATACTCCCCAAAATGAAGGGAATGTGGTGTTTCTTACTCTGGGGGGGAGAGGCTGTGGTTATATATTTTCCAGAAGCCAGGGAACGACCAGTGAGGGTGCCAGAACAGAAATGTCAGGGTGTGTACTCTGAATCACCCAGAAAGATGAAAACGCTCCAGCAGCAGAAGAAGAACTCACAGAGACTCACATGGGAATAAAGAAGAGGTGTTCTTGGGGCGGCCAGGTAGCACAGCAAGTAAGAGCACCGGCTCCAGTGTTGAGAAAACCTGGAGATCAAATCCCGGGCTCAGACACTTAGTACCCACCCAGAAACACCTGGCCGTGTAACCTTGAGCACGTTACTTAACCCCAATTGCTTAGGGGTGGCCAGGTGGCTCAGCGAGTAAGAGCACTGGCTCCAGTGTCGGGATGACCTGGATCAAATCCGGGCTCAGGTACTCAGCACCACACCCAGAAATAACTGGCCGTGTGACCTTGAGCAAGTTACTTAACCCCGATTGCTTTAAAAAAAAAAAAAAGAGGTGTTCTAATGCAGCCACTACACAAAAAAGCTGTGCCCCCATGGGGCAGATCGAGCATTTTTTATATCCACCCAAAAAACTGAAACCTATTATCCCAGGATTTGTGTTTCTTGCTTTGATCACTCTGCTTTCTATACAAACTAAACTGGTTCCATCCTGATTTATGTTTCGAGACACCTACCCCTGTCGCGTCACTTATTTCATATATAACTGTAATTGTAACTACATGTATTTGACCCCCTCAAGCCTTCCTTACTTTTACTAATGTAAATCATTTACAGATGATATAAGTCCTTACTACATTTATTGGAATATACCCTGCTTTAACTGTTCTCTCGAAAAATGTATTAGTGGTTATGATGTCATTATACTGTTTGTAGAACCACCCTCTTTTGGTTTCGGACTTCTGGGGAACCTGCACAAAATCGATTTCTAGACTTTTACTCATGGGACTATTTGCAACTGTGTCTTCTATTCTCCTTCTCCAATGTACTTATGGATACACCTGTGTATATATCACTCCTCTGTATGGAATATTGTTTGCATTCATTGTATTCCTGTTCGAGGTATAGCTAATAGGGATTTGTACTATTATTTTGTCTACTATCATTGATAATTTCAACCACTGTGTCTTTGTATTTAGGTAATAAGTTAAAGTAGACGCTTTCAGCAAAAATTAGATGCTTTCAAGGAAACAGTAGAATGTGTGAAAGACAAGCTTGCAGAAACTGAGTTTTGTTGAAGTGTGATTATAGATTTCATCCTGTTTGTACTACACCTGTGAAATATAATATGCTTGATTATGATTGGCAAAAAGTTAAAAATCGTATGTTAGGGATTTTTAGAAATACCCACATAGGAGCGGATTTGGCACCAATTGATTTCCCATATCAATGAGGTCTCCCTGGATGAAATTAAGGTAGACAATTTGGCACAACAAATTTGGGGTTCGTTTAAAGAGTTAAGTCCTTTGCATTGGCTATATACATTGCTGTCACCCCTTCTTCCCCTGGTTATATTGTGTCTTCTTGCGGTTTGCATTATTCCCTGAACAAGCTGAAAAGGCCCTCTCAGCAGAAGACGCTGCTAAATAGGTCTGGTTCCGTTCCCCATCCCCAGGAAGGCTCATAGGCATGGGCTTCACATCCCTGTGAGAAGCATGGCACGTGCTCTCTGCTTGTGTACAAGGATGCTCGCAGTGTTCTCAGGGGAAACTAGCATAATGTTGCAATGTAGTATTAACTAGAAGCTTTGGGACAACTCCATCCTGTCCTAGTGAGGTTTGGAATATCCTGCCTGGTACTTGTACTCTGATAACAAGGATAGAGTGCATGGCCGTCATGTATGAGGCAAATGGGAACTAGGGCAATGGTGTAACCCAAAGATAGTGGCTTATGATGACTACACAGTTCCACACGATATCTACTGTACTCGTAGCTGAATAAAGTTGACTCAGTTTTCTATCATACTGGAGTCCTGTCTCATTTGTGATTGTCAGCCTCTGGGTAAGTAACTCTTTTATCTATCTCTTCACCTAACTTTTCCTTCTCAGCTCTGCTGCTGGACGGCAGGGCTCCTCTCTACTACTATCTCAGACTCTGCCACAGAAGGGCGGGGGTCCTTGGGTGGGCTTGGCTCCCTGCACACAAGGAGGCCTACTTCCAGACTGGGTCAGTGTAGGGGGACAAGAGAGAGGTCTGTGGGCTTGGGGAATGGGTTTAGGCAGGAAGGGCGTTGCTGAGCATTCCAGATGAGGGAGAGGCTGTCCAGCAGGCCAAGAAGGGGCCCAGAGCCAGTCTAAAGGGACTTCAACTTGTACAGCCTGCAGGAACACGTGGTACCTGACAGCCTTCACCTGCAACCCAGTTCTGGATTGAATACCCGGGGCAGACTGATGGGATTGGCCCCTAGATGTGGGTTCCAAGCACAGGGCAGATACTGGGCCCTAGGCTGGGTATTAGGGAAGGAAAACAGTCAGAACAAACAGCAACTGTGGTTCTGATCCCAGGAGCAGAGGGGTTTTCAGTAGGAACTTCCAACCCAATCTGATACTTGTGGAAGAATAACTAGAGAAAGAATCACCTAGAAAAAAAGGACTCTGAAGTTCTGTCAGTCTTGAGCATCATAGTATTCCAATTGCCTTATAGTGATTGAATCCATCAGTAATTTACTGAAATGCCACATGGAGCAAGCCCACAGAGCTATTTCTCAGACTGAAACACAGGTCAGGAATTTGCAGATGTATGGTGGGGAGAAGAAAAGGAAAGCAGACGGTTTTGGCAGTACTGAAAGCTTGCAGGTCCCTGGCAGGAGCTTTGCCTGAGAACCTGGAATGACACCAAACACAACACCCCAAGAAAGTAGCAGCAAGAACATTCTGGACATTCCCTCCATGATGTGGAGAGAGCCTGGCCATGATATCAGATTTGTGGGCACAAAGGAGCCTCGAAGACTAAGTAAAAAATAAAGAACCCCAGCATAAATGTTACCTTGGTGACAGGGATGCACAAAACACAAACCCAGAAGGACAGAATAACTTCAAAATGTCACCAAGCAAAGTCTGAAAGAAAAGCACAGTGTCAGCATAATTTCAATGAGAATTTCTGGAAATTAGCATGTAAGAATTAAAATAGCAAAACCATTTTTAAAAATTTAATGAGAAAAGGAGGGGAAAACGGAAAAGAAATGAGAACTGTGGCAGACTCAAAAAGGGAATTAAAGTCTAGGCCCCAGAGTTATAGAACTTGCGCAAGTAACATACATATATATGTATCTATATAAAATACATGTATTCTATAATTTTTATGACATATATGCACACATGTAAATACATATATACATAAATAAATATAATTATATATAAATACATATACATAAAATATTTGTAAAATATTTTATATAAAGATATTTTAGTATTTGTAAAATATTTCATATATAAAATATTTGTAAAAAACACTGCCAGGTCTCTTTAGAACTAGAGGTCCATCTAGAAGTAGAAACAATCTACTGTTCCCCTCTGGAAAGAAATCCTGACAAATGAAAATTCATAGGACCATCCTAGCCACAATCCAGAGTTTTAAAGTCCACGAAAAAATACTGCAAGCATCCAGAAAGAATCCAGACACCTAGGAGTCACAGTCAGGATCTCATGATTTAGCTACCCCTAGTACAAAGGACTAGAGAGCTTGGAATATTCCTTAAGACAAAGGCTATCAGTTATCAACCAAGAATGACTTACCTACCATAAATGACTAAAATTGTATGTGGGGGAAAATGGCACTTTAATGGAGTAGAGGACTGTCAGCCATAAGTGATGAAAAAAGTAGGGCAGCACACAAACTATGAAGTGCAAAGACAGGAGTCAAGAGAAATACAAAAAGGGAAAATAATTAAGTAAAAAATAAGGATAAATTGCTTGCATTCTAATGTGCACAGCTGATACACAGGTCTCCTTAGAACCAGGATCAGGGGTGATAAGCGTCATTGAAGGAAGTCTTGGAGTAGTTATTCTATGTCTTAATGGTCTTGAAAATGTGGCAAGGAAAGGTCAGGGAAAGACACCAGGTTGGGGACCAGGGAGAGTGAGGTAAAATGGAGATTTGGAAGGAGAAATCTCTCTGACAGAGGAGGATCTGGTGGTCAGAGAAGCTGTCTCCTGTGAACTAGTCCAAGGAAGAGTTCTAAAGGAGAGATGATGAAACAGGCTACACACTTCCTAAGAGGGGAAGGATTGCTACAAGCATCTCCATGTCCCAGTTGACTTGGAAATGCAGCCAATGGAATGGCCAGAGAAGAGAGAGTCCTTGTGCGAGAGGATGAGCATACAGGGCATCTCAGGGTCAAGCCCCAGAAATAACTCCCATGATCTTGGGCATGTGGTTTTTTGTTGTCCAAGAGGATCTTGCCATTAGGGAGGTGATGGCATGACATGCAAGTGAATTGGATCGAAGTGAGGGAGGGCTGTGCAAAGTCACCAGCAGCCCTCCCTGGGAACTCACAGAGTGGTCCCACCCCTGGTTCTTGTGCAAGACCTCAGGGAGGCCCTGAGTAATGGCTTCTGGTCATGTGCCTTCTTGAGCATGCACAGTTTCCCCCTGAGTCCCTGCTGCCCTGGGCCTGGGGGTTACTTAACTTGACCTCTTGGAGCAGGTCGTTGGGGTGGGCATGTGTCCTGCTCCAGGTAAGCAGGCATGTGAGCCAAGCCTGGGGGAGGCTGGCAGTGCCCTCTGCACTGGCCCCGTGCTTGCAGCTCCTGGGTAGGCAGCCCTGCATCACATGATTTATTAGGGTTATGTTATTGATGTGTGGCCAATTTTGCTGATGATTTTCCTAACACCAGAGCAATTCTCTATTTCTGGTATAAATGTCATCTGGTCATAGTGCACAGTTCTTGTGATTTTTCTTGCTGTTATTTCCTTGCTGGTATTGTATTTTAAAATGTTCTATCAATATTTGAGGGCACTTTGTATTTTCGTTCTTTGATTTTATGCTTCCTGGTTTAGGTCTCAGCAACATATTTCTTTGATAGAAGGAAGCACTCTTTGTCTTCTTTTTTTCCCAAATAGTTCACATAGTTTTGGAATTGATTGTTTTTTATGTGTTTGGGGAAATTATCTTGGAGTCTATCTATTCCTAGAGATTTTTTCTTAGGGAGTCCATTGATGGCTTGTTAAATTTCATTTTTCTGAGACTGGGTTATTTAAGTATTCTATTTCCTCTTCTGCTAATCTGGGCAATTTATATTTCTCTAAATACTCATCCATTTCGGATTGATAATCAGATTTCTTGGCATATATTTGGGCAAATTAGATCCTAATGATTGTTTTAATTTTTTTTCACTCCTTTCATTTTTGATACTAGGAATTTGTTTTTGCTTTCTTTTTTAAAAATCTCCTTAACCAATGGTTGATCTATTTTGTTGCCTTTTTTTCATAAAACCAGCTGCTAGTTTTATTTATAAGTTCAATGGTTTTCTTGCTTTAAATTATTTTAATCTTTTTTTGATTTTCAGAAATTCCATTTTGGTGTTTGAATAGAATAAAAGTGAAAACTTCTCAGGTAACATTCCAGAAATCTGAACAGAATTGTAATAAAGTACCAAAGACTTAGTAACCTGGGCTGGGAGCCTGGGACCCTTGCCTTACTTCCCTGATCATAAGTTGAAATTTTTGGTAAGCTTAGCTAAGCACAGGAGGGGAAACACAGACTTTGCAAATTTAACCACAGGCCCAAATATTCCAGACTTGTTTCCAGTGACCACCATCTGACCTGTACAAATATAAAATTGGAAATCTTGTTGCAGAATTCCAGGCAGGTCACCATGTCCTAAAATCTCCATGAATCATAAAATATTGTCTGCTTTCATATCTATATTGATACCGAAGACATATTTTGTCTGTTTTCATGTCTGCTAGACATGTACCTTCTGCTTTTTAATATTACTGACATTTCATCTGCAAACACCAGCAGATTTTTGCAGTTAAGATTGGGCACCTCAGTCCTAATTAACTGGAACAGGACAGGGCAAAATGGGGGGAAAGGGGTGGTCTTTTGGGTATATAATCAAGTTTTGCATTTTGTATTTTGCCTCTCCTACTAGACTGCCTCTACTAGTGAGACCAGCCATCTTGCAAGAAGAAATAATTAAATAAATCCTTTGTGTCTCTACTTGGAGATATCTCTAAATATTTTATTTTGGGCAAGGGTCATTCTTGTCTCACATAGTGTTTACTTGGGAGTGTTTGATCTTTTCTTTTTCTTGTCTTTTTAAAAGCACGTCCTAATAATTGATCTATCCTTTCTCTATTTGATTGATGTAACTGTTTGGATATATAAATTTTCCCCCAAGGACTTCTTTCACTCCATCCCATAATGTTGCTATGGTGTCTCATTGTTGTCATTACCTTAAAGGAATTATTATTTCTTTGATTTGTTCTTGGATGCATTTATTCTTTTGGATTACACAAATTTTTAGTTGACCTTTTCACTGCCCTTCATTGAATGCAATTTTTATTGTATTATGATCTGAATGGGATGCATTTTATATTTCTGCTTCTCTACATTTGATTGTGAGGTTTTTATGCTATAATCCAAGGGCAATTTTTGTATGAATGCCATGTACTACTGAGAAAAATAATTTATTGCATTCTGCAAAGACCCAATGATCAAAGTTTTCTAAAATTTATTACTGCCCTAAACTACTTTCTTGTTTATTTTTTAGTTAGATTAATCTAATTCTGAGAGGGGAAAGTTGAAGTCCCCCCACTAGTATCGTTTATTATCTATTTCCTTTTATAACTCGTTTAAGCTGTCCTTCCAAACTTAGATGCTATACTATTTGGTGCCCGTATGTTTCAGCTCCAGCCCCTTACCTTTTACTCTGTGTTTTTCTCTGCTTCCAATATATTTCTGGAATTCATAGGATTCTAGTTTTTATTTCTTTCTGCTATCCACTTCTCTTTATGGGTAAGGTCATTAAATTCATTTTTATACATATGACAAACACCTGTATATTTCCCTCCATCACATTTTCCCCTTGGTTATCCCCTCTGTCTCAGTTTTCATGTTATCCTTCTTCACCAGTGATTTATTTCTGACCAACACCTCCACCAACCCGTCCTTCCTTCTATCAGTCCCCACACCCCGTCCCTGTCTCCTTTAATTTATGTATAGGATGAGATAGATTTCTATAACCAGCTGAGCATGTACATTATTCCTTCTTTGAGTCAATTTGGATAAGAGTAAGGATCAAGCCCTCCCTTACCATCTCCCCCACCTTCCTCTTCAGTGTAACTGCCCTTGCCTACCTCTTTTATGTGAAATAATTTACCCCCTTCAGCTTCTGTTACTGGGAGAGCACAAATTCAAATCATGTTGTTCATATGGTAAAACGATGTTTGCAAGGAAGGCTCTCACATGGTGGTTAGAAGAAGTGATTAAAGGAAATTTCCAAAGTCTCTCTGAAGAACTCTGTAATCAGTGGTGAGACATGGGAGACACTGTCAAAGGTCGACCCCGCATGGCGTGCCCACCTCAGAGAATGTGCTGTGCCATGTGAGCAAAGCAGAATTGCAGTAACTCAAAAGAATGGGAAGATGTACACATTGAGAGCCATCTCCACCCCAGACGTTCACATGCACTTTTTTTGCCCACTTCTGGCAGGGCCTTTTGGGCCCCGTTAGTCTGATCATCCCTGGTCAGACACACCTTGACCCTGACATAGGGATGTCATTTGGTCCTCTTTGAGCACAAAGAGCAAGAAAAAAAGCCAACCATGAAACTAAATATTATAATAAAGACATACATGCTATCGCAGGATGAAAGTCATCATAAAGCAAAGGCATGAGATGTCTGGCCCTGGCCCATCACACCAGGGCAGCCTCAAGCCCTCAGAGTGACAACAGCTAATTCTGCTTCACTTGGCTGGAAGGTCTCATTTCCCTCAGTTCAGTCCTGATGGTAATTACTGTGTCTTATAGATCCTTTCTGTGTTAGGTCTAGAGAAGACTTGGTTCCAGCTTCTCAGGAAATCAAGGAGATCTTTTCTTTCTCTTTCTTCTCTTTTCTATAATCACACAGACATTCCTGTCCCTTCCCAGAATACCCTGTGCCTGTGATCTTCTCACAAACTCCCCACTGAATCTGAGAAAGAAGGAATTCCCATCCTCTTCACTCTTTCTCCTCCCCAGATCCTCCTCCCACACACTTCCAATGCATCCTTTCACACACACTCCACAGGGAGGCACATTCCATAGTAAGACCTTTTAAACTTTATTCCAACTCACCATGTCAAATGCGTTTCTCAGCATTCCATTGGCCTCTTATTGACTCATTATATGGTGGTTTCAAGTGTTGATTTTTACACTCATGAAAGGTACAAGCACTGAATAAGTCCACTTTCTATGCTTCAGCTTTCTTTTCTCTCATGAGGAAGTTTCATGAGGAAGACTACAAGAAATCTGGAGTCTCCTTCAGGTCTAAATATTGTGACATTTGGTGATGTAGGCATTGGTGACATTCAAGGATGTGGCTGTAGACTTCACCCCAGAGGAGTGGGGCGCCTTGGACCCTCCTCAGAAGGATTTGTCCAAGGAGATCATGCTGGAGAATGCCTGGAACCTGCTCTCCCTGGGTAAGGACACTTCCTTTGTTCCCTCTCAATCTGCTATCAGAGGCAATATCTTCATTCATGAGTATGCTGGTTTTGAGCATTTATCAGTTACTAGAAAGGAAAAGTGCTGGTCTCCTGTGTCCCAGAGACAGGGTCCTCCTGCTGCCATTTTCCTATAAAAGCTCCATACATTGTGTGAAGAGAACCAGGAGGTTGCCTGGTTGCCCCTGAAGCTGTCTCTTGCCAATTCTAGGTAGCTTGAAGTCCCAGATGAGATCAGAGTTGAAGTATTTCAGGGGTGGAAGTCTTCCCACATGATGTATGTAGTCCAGGCTGTCACTGGACATAAATTTTTTCTGACAAATATCTACAAACTGCTCAGGCAGCTTTTTCCTCCACCCCTTCCTCCTTGGGAGGGGCCACGTATTTAGGGCATTCTTCTTAGAGAGCAGCCTCAGTTTGTAGCTCCAGGCTGAGCCTGGTAGGCAAGTTTGACCTTTATCGTCCTCGCCCCGCCCATCCTGCTCAGACCAGGCTCAGTTCCAGGCTGGACTACATTTCCCAGAAGGCAGGTCTTCTACACCGGAAGTGGCCCTCCCTGGGACCTCAAGGAGAGCCCTGGACACTTGGCTTCTTGCCGAACGTCCGGGAGGCCCCAAGGAGCTGCTTCCGGTCACGTGCCTTCTTGAGCCCGTGCAGTTTCCCTGCTGCCCAGGGGCGGGATTAGGTTATGTGAGCTCTGGGGGCAGGAGGTGCAGGTGGGACCGTGTTCCTGCTCCAGGTAAGGGGGCTTGTCAGGTGAAGCCAGGGGGAGCCTTGAAGCGCCCTCTGCCCTGGCCCTGTGCTTGCAGCTCCCTGGTTCGGTGGCCCCACAGCCCCGCCTCCCTCCCGGCTCCTGCCCCAAGCCTGTCCGGGCGCAGGCTCTTCCCAGACCGGGGTCACCCTCCAGGTTTACCCTGGGCCCCCGCAGCCCCGCTCCCGGCCTCCCCTGCAGCGCCAGGTGAGCCAGGATCGTCCCGGGACCCCAAGTCCCTGCCCGGCCCTCAGCCCCCGGGCCGCTTCCCTCCCAGATCCCCGCCCTGGGCCCCCACCTCCTAGTCCTGCAGAGCCTGGGTCATCCTCGTGGCACCACAGGGGCCCGGAGCCCCAGTAACGGGGACCTTGTTACCCCCAGTCCCTCCCACGGCTCCGGGCCCCAGGAAGACACTGCCCTCCCTGAATGGGGTGAACTCTCCCCGAGTGGGACAGCCACCCTCCTATCGGACTGACCGCGCCTGGTTGGGTTCCCAGTTTATGGGGCAGTGACCTGGATGTCCCGGTCACCTCCCAGCCGAGGCACGATCTTCCTTTTAGCCCCGTCATTCAGAGCGTGGGCTCTGTCTCCAAGGCCATCCTTGGGCCCTGGGCAGTTGGTTCTGAGTCCTGACAGAGCTTTTCCAGCCTCTTCCCTCTCAGTCCTCCCCCCTCCCTCCCCAGCACCACGGGGGGCGGGGGCGGGCATGGCCTTTGAGTGCCCCCGCCCCTCATCTCTCTTGGCTCCAGGACTTTGGGGCTCCTGCCTGACTGCTCTCCCCTGCAGTGTCTGGGGGCTCCTCTGAGCCTCCTGCCTCTTCAGCTTCCTTTCCTGCTCTGTGTCTTTCCACCAGAGGGAAGGACTGTCTTTGAATGCCCAGCCCTGAGCGTGATATCTGGCTTATTCACCCCTGACTGTGAGAGGCCCCCCAAAGTCTTAGGGGCTGCTAGGGGCCACCCTGCTACTTTTAGGGACTTGTTTACACACATATGTATATACACGCATACACGCATGCATGTATTCATACACATGTACACAGACACACACATATATCTATCTATCTACATTTCCTGATTGCAGAAAAACAAGCCTATAAAATCCAGTCCATTAGTCAGGCAGTGATGGGGAAGGCATCACCAGTCTGCTGCCTTGGTACTATCTGCTATTTGTAACATTGCAAATGCAGAGGAATGTTAAGGGGTCCCTTGAACTTGTCTTTTTGGGTTGTGATATCATGTCACACCCATCTCTTCTGTTCCTTTTAGCCCTCATGGGTCAGTGATTAGGGAGGGACTGAGAGGCAACCCCCCTTTTGCTGGCCTGGGCCTGTCCAAATGGCCTTTCATCTCTTTACAAAAGTTATCAGTCAAAGGTGGTTCCTTCTTGAATCCCTTGAGAATCTGCCCTTATAAGAGCCTCAGCATGTTGCCACCTACTTATGTTATCAGAAACTTCTTTTAATTCTCTTTGTCCTAAAATTTGACTTCCTAATTCAGGTAAAAGGCTGAACAAAGAATTGACCTTTCAACAAACGAGAATTCCCAAGGTCCTTTGGACTTTCCTTGAAGAGTAAGTTGTGTTGTTGTTATTAATTTTATTATTTTAAAATAATTTAATTTTTAATTTATGGAGCAAAACAAGCATTTCTATAGCATAGTATAATAAAGAAGATGATTGTACGTAAAGCTACAAATCTTCTGCAAATACCCGCAAATAGGCCAACTTGATATTTCTTTCTAAATACAACAAAATGATTCTGGAAAATTTTTTTTCTTTGTTTTTCTTACCTCAACCCCAGCCCTGGACGTGACCACCATTAGACAAACACCCATTTATATATAGGTATATATGGATGCCTGTGTAAAAATTATTCCATATATGCTTCTTTTTGTCAGTTCTTTCTCTGTAGCCCAACAATGCCTTTTTTCATATGTCCTTTATAGTTAATTTGGATATTTATAGTACATAAAATACCTTATTCTCTTAAAGTCCTTAATGTGACATTCTTCTTACTGTCTACAGTGTTCTCTCAGTTTCACCCCACTATTTTCTAAAATCAGTGAGCTCCTCATCTCTTATAGCACAATAGTTTTCCATTGCAATCATGTACCACAGTTTCTTTGGGCATTCCCCAACTGATGGGCATCCCTGCAATTTCCAAGGTCAGATTTGGGAGAAAGGTTCCAGTGAAAAAGAATTCACTGAGGTGACATTCTCTTTAGCCATTGAGAGCTTTCCTTTAGGTGAAATCACAAGGAAGGACCTTTGCCATAGGCATGGAGAAGAGGAAAGGTAGAGGTATTGGGGGGGTAGGCTTATATAGACAGAAAGCTATACAGCCTGCAGATGTTCAGGATGATGATGTAGTCTTAGGGTTTATGGCAGTGAAAGATTAAGGACAGGTGTGTATGGAGAGGCACAGGTTAAAGGTTAGGGACAAGGGGGACACAGGATAAGGGAGACAAAAACAGGTCTTTTGGTACAAGGTGAGAAGTTTTATGGTTTTTCAGGTTAAGGGGGAAAGGAGTTTAGGATGTTCTCAAGTTACAGGATGAACTAGAGAATGAGGCTCCCTCAGGAGGGGCCTCACAAAGTACTGGAAAAGCCAATCTTAATATCCTTTTTACCCCCCAGGGCACCATTTGTATCCACTTCACAGTCAGATCCCAGGCACTGGCTCCCTGTGTGTGGGCTCCCTAGAGGGATTCCAGGCCTAAGCTCTTCCAATGAGTCCCAGGAGTCCTCCCCAGCTGCTGGTTAGCCCCCAGGACCCAGTCTTCCTGCTTTCCTAGGCTCACTGTCCCCCTAGAGCCCTTCTGTCACTGCAGTGTCCCTGAGCTCCCTCCTCTGAGCTGAGTTAGAATGTCTTCCTTCCAGCCCCCACCTGTGCTCCCCTTCCTCAGGCCTCCTGCTCACTTGCCCCTCCCCCCCTTCTATCAGAGCCCTCAAGCCCCCTGCCAGGGGGCTGAATCCCAGACTGGATTTGATCTCCCAACCTCAGGCTTACCCTGGTCATTCCCTGGTGGCTCCATCCCAGAACACTCCCCACCCCCAACCTTCCTAAGCTTCCCTCCTCCTGAATCAAGCAGTCAGTCTGTTGTCCATATAATATGTGTGTGTTAGTTTTGAAGAGAGGGGGTGCAGGGAGGGCAGAGGACCAGCTGGGGGGAGAGCTCTGATTCAGGAGCCACTGAGGCTCTGCCTGGTCTCATTCCACCTGGGATCCCAAGGCCCTTCTGGCTCTTGGTACTCTGCAGGAGAATGGGGGAGAGGAAGGGGCCATCTTCATTTCCAGGCCTGACACTTCCTATAAGTTGTATTCTGTGCCCTGAGGTCAGGACCCCACCCTTTCAATATCCCCAAAGCCCAGCCTCCTGCCCTAGACGAAAAGGGTAAGTCCTCCCTCCAGAGGACCAAGACCTGGCCCAAGCAGGGAGCCTGGAGGCAGGGGGAATGGCCCCTGGGAGCTGCAGATCCCCAGCCCAGGGGAGTGCCCTCTGTCCTCAGAGGTGACCAGCATGAGCCAAAGAGGCCATTTCCAGAGACAAACATGATCTTCTGTGTGGCTCCTGTCAACTGTTAGCCAAAGGTTTGGTCCAAAGGAGCAAACATCATCAGTATCTACCTGAACTGGGGGTTTGTCCCAAGTGTAACAGCATGGGGTCCCCCTTTCCCAAGGTTTGACCAAGGAATGAACAGAGTCAGGCTGTCCATGTTCTATAATGGGCTTATTTATTCTCATTAAGCCAGACGGTCAGAAAAAGAATTCTGAACTCAGTCAGCAAGCTGAAGGAAGCCCTTTATACCCTTAGAGCAGGCCCAGCTCAGGATGCCTGTGTCAGCGACAAACTAGTCTCCTCACCTGGGTTAACCCTCATATGAGAAAGGAATTTCTCTTTTTTTTGCCTTTTGGAGGGGGGAAGGTCTGGCAATTGGGATTAAGTGACTTGCCCAAGGTCACACGGCTAGTTTTTTGTGTTAAGTGTCAGAGGTTGCTTTTGGTCTCAGGTTCTCCTGACTCCAGGGCTGGTGCTCTTTTCACTGTGCCACTTAGGGGCCCCAGGAGAAAGGAAATTCTCAGTGGGACAGATTGTAAATACAATGAGATATGAGAATGTCAGTGTCCATTTTAATTATAGTCCAGGATGTCTGTGTTTCTCTGGTCATTAACTTGACTCTGTGTGTGTCTATGAGTCTATGAGGTGTGTATATGTATGTCTGTGCATGTGACTGTGTGTGAGTGTATGTCTGTGCCTGTGACTGTGAGTGTATGTCTGTGTGTGTATATCTGTGTGTGACTATGTCTGTGGGAGTGTGTGTGTATGTGTGTGTGAGTGTGTGTATATCTGTGTGTGTGACTGTGTCTGTGTGAGTGTGTGTATGTCTGTATCTGTGTGTGAATGTGAGTGTGTGTATCTGCGTGTGTGACTGTGTCTGTGTGAGCATGTGTGAGAGAGTGTGTGTATGTCTGTGGGTGTATGTCTGTGTTTCTCTGGTCATTAACTTGACTGTGTGTATCTATGAGTCTTTGAGGTGTGTGTGTATGTCTGTGTGTGTGTGTGACTGTGTCTGTGTGAGAGTATGTGTGTGTGTCTGTGTGTGAGTGTGTGTCTCTGAGTGTATTTCTCTGTGTGTATGTCTGTGTGAGTGTGTGTATATCTGTGTGTATGTCTGTGTCTGTGTGTGTATCTGTGTGACAGTGTCTGTGAGTGTGTGTATGTCTGTGTGAATGTGTGTGTGAATATGTGTATGTATCTCTGTGTGTGACTGTGTCTGTGTGAGAGTGTGTGTATGTCTGTTTCTCTGGTCATTAACTTGACTCTGTGTGTGTCTGTGAGTCAATGAGGTGTGTGTGTATGTCTGTGTGTGTGACTATGTGTGAGTGTATGTCTGTGTGTGTCTCTGTGAGTGTCTATGGGTGTGAGTGCATGTGTCTCTGTGTGTCTGTTTTGTGTGTGTGTGTCTGTGTGTATATGTCTCTCTGTGTGTGCCTGTGTTGGTGAGTGAGTGAGTGTGTGTGTGTGTGTGTGTGTCCCCTAATTGACCAGTCTAGGTTTTAGGCCTCATTCATAATCGTTCTCCAAGACTGCAATTGTATGTCCCTTTAGAAATCATTTTTTCAAATTAAAAACATAACTTATAGGGTGATCTTCCCCAAATTCCCAAATGAGAATAATTGGAAACATAATAACATGAATGTTCCAGTTTTAATACATGAAACCAAATTGCCAAGAAACATAGATTCAGTTGGTTATGTTAGTTAGTGTAGACATAAAAGCCACCTTATCCATGTCTCCCTCTGACCCTGTAGGCTGAATGCATTCAGAGGGAACAAGAGGGTAATTCTGATCCACTTACATTGAATTCTCATTCTTTCAGCTCCTAAACACATCCCCTGAAACACAAAATTTTACATTAAGGGATGATCTGGCCTTAGAGGGTCAAACATCCTGATGATATTCCTGGGACCTGACTTTCCAGGAGTCCCAATTTAAATTGGGAGAAATGTGCTGACACACCTGACCGCATTTCTGCACAGCCTCCATTCTGTAGCTCAGCAGGACTCAGTTTCCCTGTGCATCTCATCCTTCCCTGGAAATCTCCAGGTTGCCTCTTCCTTGCTCTCCCCCGCCCACATCCTAAAGTCCCCAGTCTTTCCTCCAATAAGGAATCAGGTGGTAGTGATGGGGAGGAGGAGCTCTCAGAGCTGGCCAGCCTGGTGGGTGAGGCCCCAGGTGCAATCAGATCCCTGGGGTGGAGTGGGGGCTGGGAGGGGTCTAGGACAGGAGGGGGCTCATCCCAGTGGCCAAGGCATTCCAGGTGATGGAGGACAGGGTTTGGGGAGCAGGGGCAGGTAGGGAGCTGAGCAGCTGGCCCTGGGTGTGATTGGAGGAAAGGGCCCATCCTGGAACTAAAGGGGTTAAGCAGAGGTGGGAGGACCCTCCCAGAGGGCTCTGGCTGAAAACTGGAACTTGTGCTGAGATTTTTCCACCTTCTTCCCTTGCAGCTGAAGGGTTCCTGCCTTCTTCCCTCCAGCTGAGATCCCTGTTGCTTCTGGAAACAGCTGTGGGTGCAGGTCCGTGGCAGATCTGAGCCAGTCCCTCATCCACACCCATAGCTCCGGACTTCTGCTGGTCTAGCCCTAGGGTTTCATCCTCCTCATCTGACCACGTGGTGAGTGTCCTCTGGCTTCAGCAGGGACCATGCCGCCCTCCCAGGCCTGGCTTTTGGATGAGCTTGCTGGCACTGGCTCTTTCCAGATGCCCAATTACTTTCCAGACTTCCAGAGTCACCCTCCTTGGGTTTATCAATGGGTCACTCTTTTCTAACATCCAGAGTTTAGACACAGGGACACCACAGTCTTGTCTCCCTTCCCCCAACTTTTCATTAGAGAATCAGTTCTTCCTTCAGACCAATCCCCTAAAAGGACTGGAAATTCTTGCCTGCCCTGTAGATCCCACTTTGGATGCAGGAAACAAAGCTCCTGCCCCACCTGCCTCACCTGGACCTGCAGTCCCTGGGCTGCTTCCCCATCAGATCTCAGGCCCTGGCTCCCCATGTCTGGGCTCCCTGGAGGGATTCAAGGCCTAATCTCTTCCAGTGACTCCCAGGAGTCCTCCCCAGCTGCTAGTTAGCCTCCAGGACACAGTCCTCCTGCTTTCCCAGGATCAGTGTCCCTCTGGAGCCCTTCTCTCACTGCAGTGTCCCTGAACTGGGTTAAATTGTCTTCCTCCCAGCCCCCACCTGTGCTCCCCTTCCCTAGGCCTCCTGCTGACCTGCCCTCCCCCCCTTCTATCTGAGCCCTCAGGCCCCCTGCCAGGAGGCTGAATCCCAGACTGGATTTGGACTCCCAGCCTCAGGCTTCCCCTGGTCATTCCCTAGTAGCTCCATCCCAGAGCCCTCCCCACCCCCAATCTTCCTATGCTTCCCTCCTCTTGGATCAAGCAGTCAGTTTGTCCTGTAGACAGTGTGTGTGTGTGCATGTGTGTGTGTCTGATTCAGGAGCCATTGAGGCTCTGACTAGGCTCATCCCACCTGGGATGGAAAGCCCCTTCTGCCTCTTGGTTCTCTGAAGGAGAAGGCCCCAGGGGCAGGGCCTGACCCTTTGTTAATCCCTCTGTAGGCTTGCCTTCTGACCTAGAAGAAAGGGATAAGATTCTGCCCCTCTGGGATCCTTCTCTCTCCCCAGCTCAGGCTGCAAAAGACCAAGGCCTGTCCCAAGCAGGGAGCCTGGAGCCAGAGGGAATGGCCCCTGGGAGCTGCAGACGCCCAGCCCAGGTGAGTGCAGTCTGTTCTCAGACTGGACCAATATCAGCCAAAAAGTTCATTTCCATAGACCTAGAGGATTGTCTGTGAAGCTGGCAGTCTCCTTGCTAAGGATTGTTTGCTTACAAAAATAGGCAGGAAATTGAAAAAGGCCGTAACAGCACTACCCTGCTCTCTCCTTCTGTGTTTTGAATTGATTCTTGGCACTTTGGCATCACGAGCGCTAACTACCCCCACTCCCCCATCCCAATTGCTGCCCTATTGTAGGCTTTTTGTAAGGTTTCCCTCCTGATCCCTAAGGCACAAGGCTGACCTATTCCCTCATTCCTCTGTCCTGTAGGGGTCTTCTCTTTGCTCCCTCCATTCATGACTAGCACCTCTCTCCCCATTCCTGTAGAGCTCTCCCCCCTCCCCTTTGCTTCTTTGGCCAAGCTCTCCCTGCCAGACCTTGAAGGCAGGATGCTCTGCTTGTCCTCCAGAGTGTGAGCTGCACCAACACTTTAAGTGTCTGGGGCACACTGACCCCTCCTGTCTTGTAGCTGGTTTGACTCTCAAGGGCACAGTGAGAGGGCCATGAGGGTTAAAAGGAACAAATATTATGACCTGGGTTGTGCCACAAGTTTCCTGTTTCCAGAGTGCTCTGGTCCAGTGTTTCTGGAAAATATGACAACTCAAGAAAACAGGTGAAGTTGACTTCTGGGTCACACTCACTGGTTCAAAGGCCCTCAAGCAGAGCTGTTGGTACCAGGCCAAAGAAAAGAGTTCCTTCTTTAGCTGTTAGTGTATTAGCATTTGTGAAGGGCCTTCCCTTGTTAGAGAGGATATAGGGAAAGAGCTAAGGTTGGGGAACTGTTCAAAGACCTGGGAGTTTTCTTTTCCAATGTGGGATGGGGGCCTCAGAAGGAGATGCTCAGTTCTTGTCAGAGAGGCATCAGGCTCAAAAGCAAAGACAAAATGGAGTGACTTATTTTCTCCCCAAATCCAATTTTGACCATCTTCCCAACAATCATATATGGGAGGTGTTTTTGTTATCTTTATTTCAAAATTCAGGAAAGTGAGAACAAACGAAGTTTCAGGGACTTGCCAGGGTCACACAACTAATAAGTGTCTGAGACTGGATTTGAACTCAGACCTTCATGATCTTTTCCCATTTCGTAGCTTCCCCCAGCATTGTCTTGTGTGCGCATCTTCCCATAATCCCTCCAGCACTGACTGTTGCCATTTTTTGTCATTTTTCTCAGTTTTGCAGAGTATGAAGTGAAGCCTCAGTGTTGTTTTGGTTTGCTTGTATTAGTGGTTTGGAGCATTTTTTCCCGTGGTTGGGAAAACTTGGCAGTTCTTTTGAGAATTCTTTGTTCATATCCTTTGACCATTTATCTATTGGGCAATAACTATTTGTTCTTTTTTAATATTTTAGTCAGGTCTGACTCTTGGTGATATTCCTTGGGATTTTCTTGGCACAGATATTAGAGTGGTTTGCCATTTCCTTTCCCAGGAAGTTAGGCAGACAGGTTCAAGTGACTTCCCCAGGGTCACATTGCTGATAAGTGTCTGACATTGAACGAAACTCAGGTCCTCCTCACTCTTGACTTGGTGCTCTCTCTACTGGCAACCTAGCAGTCATTGGATATTAGCCTTTTTAAAAATAATATTCCATTTTTCCCCAGTGACATATAAAACCTTTTTAACATTCATTTTTTCTGCTAAAATTTGAATTTCCATGTGTGGACCTGACTTTTTCCTCTTGCCTTTCCCACAGTGTGTAAGCAATCAGAAATAGAATACATCTGCAGTCATGTAAAGTATTTCCATATTAGTCATTTTGTGAAGAAAAAAACAACTTCAACCAAAAAGGAAGAAAGTGAAAAATAGCAGGTTTTAAAGTCTGTTCGTTCTCAGTTCTTTCTTTGGACAAGGATAGCATTTTTTTTTTTAAGCAATTGGGGTTAAGTAACTTGGTCAAGGTTACATGGCCAGTTTTTTTGGTGTGTGTGTGGGTGTGAAGTATCTGAAGCCAGAACCAATCCTGGGTCCTCCCGACTCTGGGGCCTACGCTCTTACTCACTGTGCCACCTGGCCTCCCCAAGGGATAGCATTTTTCATCCTGTGTCCTTTGAGATAGTCTTAGATCATGGTGCTGTGAGAACAGCTAAGTTATTCATGGTTATTCAAATGACCATGTTGCTGTTCCTACGTACGATGTTCTCCTGGTTCTGCTCACTTCACTCTGCATCAGTTTATGTGAGTCTTTCTAGGTGCGTCTGAAGTCATCCTATCATTCCATTGCAATCATATACCCCAGTTGTAAAGACATCCCCATTAATGGGCATCTCCATAACTTCCAGTTCTTTGCCACCACAAAAAAAGCTGTTCTGAATACCCTTCTTCAAATTGGTCCTTTTCCCTAAAAAAAAAAAATAATCTCTGGGATGCTGATTTGTTTGTGTTACTGTTAGGTAAGACAGCATGCAGAGTGTTATAGCCCTCTCAGTACACTTCTAAATTGCACTCCAGAATTGTTGGATCAGTTCACAACTCCACCAATAATGTATTAGTGTCCCAGTTTTCCTGCTTTCCTCCAGTATTTATCATTTTCCTTCTCTGATTTATTAGTCAATTTAATAGGTGTGAGGTGGTACCTCAGAGTTGTTTTAATTTGTATTTCTCCAATCAGTATGAATTTAGAGCATTTTTATAGCACTATAACAATAACCTGGCCTTCTTCTATTAGTCCCCACACCCCATCCCTGTCCTTTTTAATTTCTGTATAAAATGAGATTGATTTCTATACCCAACTGAGCATGTAAGTTATTCCCTCTTTGAACCAATTTGGATAAGAGTAAGGATCAAGCCCTCCCTTACCATCTCCCCCATCTTCCCCTTCAGTGTAATTGCTCTTCTCTGCCTCCTTTATGTCAGATAATTTCCCTCCTTCTACTTCTGTTACTGGTAGAGCACAACTTCAGTTAGGCTGACCATGATGTTCAGATGCCAAAATGATGTTTGCGTAAAGACTATTTTATGTAGAAAGCATGTAAGGAAGGCTCTCACATGGTGGTTAGAAGAAGTGATTAAAGGAAATTTCCAAAGTCTCTCTGAAGAACTCTGTAATCAATGGTGAGACTTGGGAGACTCTGTCAAAGGACGACCCCACACAGTGTGCCACCTCAAAGAATGTGCTGTGTCAGCAGAGGCCCAGGAGTTGACCCTGACCAGTGCAGAGTCCTGGAAGAGGCCTGATCAACGTGGCAGCAAGTTGACCCACCAACCACAAGAGCCACCGCCGTGGCTATCACCAAAGGGTTGGAAGTGGACGGAGCAGGGTAAGAGTCAAATGCAGGGCCTCTGGCAGGGGCAGCAGCTACCCCTGGGACTACGAATCCACAGCCTAGAAACTTAAAAAGCCTCTATCTGGACCTCCAGGGACCAGGATGTCAGAGTGAACCCTTGCTGCTCCAAACCCCCTTTGACCCTGAAAACATAGTAATTATTGCCCCACGTCAAAACCTTAAACTGTAAGGCTTGGGAACCCTAGAAGAAAGGCGTGGCTAGGGCCCTGCCTCAAAATGGGTAAAAAGCAGACTGCAAAGACAAAGACTCTGGAATCCTACTATAGTGAGAGGGAGGAACCAAATTCAGAGGGAGACAGTGTTGACTCCATACCCATAGCTGAATCCTCAACAGGGAACTCAACAACTCAGGCACAGAAAGCATTCTTAGATGAGCTCAAAAGGAACTTTGAAAACCAAATTAGAGAGATAAAAGATAAAATGAATAATTGCTTTGCAACCCAAATTGCAAAATTAGAAAAACATTACAATGAAGAAAACAGCTCCTTAAAAAGAAAACTGTGTGATATGGAAAAGGATCTCCAAAACTAACCTAGGAAAATAATTTGCTAAAAGCTAGAATCAACCAAATTGAAGCAAATAACTCTATGAGGAACCAAGAATTAGTCAAACAAAACATCAAGAATGAAAAATTGGAAAAAGAGGTAAAATATCTCAATGGAAAAATAACTGACCTGGAAAACAGATCCAACAGAGATAATCTGAGAATCATTGGCCTACCAGAAAATCATGATGAAAAAATGAGCCTGGACAACATCTGCCAAGAGCTCAACAAGGAATACTGCCCTGAGATACTAGAACCAGAGGATAAAATAGAAATCAAGAGAATTTACAGGTCACCTCCTGAAAGAGATCCCAAATAGAAAAGTCTGAGAAATGTTGTGGCCAAACTCCAGAACTATCAGGTAAAGGAGAAAATAGAACAAGTGGCCAGAAAGGAACAATTCAAATATTGTGGACACACAGTGAGGATCGCACAGGATCTGGCAGCCTCTACACTGAAAGATAGGGGGAAGTGGCATACAATTTTTCAAAAGGCAAAAGAGTTCGTGTTACAACCAAAGATCACCTACCCAGCGAAACTCAACATAGTCTTCTAGGCAAGAAGATGGTCATTCAATGATATAACGGACTTCCAGACCCTCCTGATGAAAAAGCCAGAGCTCAATGGAAAATTCAACCTCCAATTATGAGACGCAAGAAAGACATAGAAAGGTAAACAAGGAAAACACACACACACACACACACACACACGCACACACTCTGTTATTTAATAAGAGGAAACTGTCTATAGACAAGTAGAGGGTATGGGTATAAATTACACAAAATGACGATAAAAGAAAACCTTATTAAGGGCTACAAAGAGACTGTAATGGAAGAAAAGGAAAGAATGAAGCAGAAAAAGGTAAATTATGCCACACAAAGAGGCATAAAAACAATATAGTAGAGGGAAAGAAGGGAGGGAGATGAGCATTATATGAGGTTTTCCTTCATTGATTCTGGTGCAAGGAGGGAATAACACAACCAGTTAAGCATAGGACTCTATCTAGAAGAGAAACAAAATGTATCATAATAGAGGGAAAGAGGGGAGAGAGAGGAGCTTTGCATGAGATCTGTTCCTGTCAATCTTTGTTTGAAGAAGAAATAACATACTACATTAAGTATAAAAATCTATCATATCCTACAGGCAGTGGGGGGGGAAGGGTTAGAAAAGGGAAGATGGTTAGAAGGGAGGGAAGAAGTAAGGGGGAAAGAGGAAAAGGGAGGGGGGTTGATAAGGGAATACTGAGGGTGGCAGTGGTCAAAAGGAAAACTCTTAAGGAGGGGAAGGGAGAAGGGGAGAAAAATGAAAGTATAAACAGGAGAGGGAATAGGATGAAGGGAAAGAGACAGATAGTAATCATAACTGAATGTGAATGGAATGAATTCTCCCATAAAACAGAGGTGGATAGCAGAATGGATTAAAAATCATAATCCTACAATATGCTGTTTACAAGAAATGCATCTGAAACAGAGGGATACACACAGGGTAAAGGTAAAAGGCTGGAGTAAAATATATCATGCCTCAACTAAAATAAAAGCAGGGGTAGCAATCCTTATCTCAGATAAAGGAAAAGCAAACATTGATCTCATTAAAAGAGATAAAGAAGGAAACTATATCTCGCTAAAAGACACCATCGAGAATGAAGCAATATCATTATTTAACATATATGCACCAAGTGGTATAGCATCCAAATTCCTAGAGAAGGTAAGGGAATTAGAGGAAGAAATAGATAGCAAAACTATACTAGTGGAACTTGATAAATCCAACCTCAAAATAAACAAGAAAGAAGTTAAGGAGGTGAATAGAATCTTAGAGAAGGTAGGTATGATAGATCTCTGGAGAAAACTGAATAGGGATTAAAAAGGAATATACCTTCTTCTCAGTGGTACATTGCACATACACAAAAATCAACCATGTACTAGGACATAAAAAACTCACAGTTCAGTGCAGAAAGGCAGAAATATTAAATGCATCCTTCTCAGATCATGATGCAATAAAAACCATATGCAATAAAGGGCCATGGAAAGACAGACAAAAAATAATTGGAAACTAAACAATTTAATCCTAAAGAATGAGTGGGTCAAACAAGAAATTATAGGGGCGGGCAGGTAGCACAGCGAGTAAGAGCACCGGCTCCAGTGTTGAGAAGACCTTGAGATCGAATCCCGGGCTCAGACATTTAGCACCCACCCAGAAACACCTGGCTGTGTAACCTTGAGCAAGTTACTTAACCCCGATTGCTTTAAAAAAAAAAAAAAAAGAAAAATTATAGAAACAGTAACTTCATTCAAGAGAATGACAATAATAAGACAATATACCAAAATTTGTGGGATGTAGCAAAGGTGGTTCTTAGGGGAAGTTTTCTATTCCTCAGTGCATACATGAATAAATCAGAGAAAAGGACATCAATGAATTGGGCATACAATTGAAAAAGGTAGAAAAAGAACACATTGAAAATCCACAGTTAAATACTAAATTAGAAATAATGAAAACCAAAGGAGAGATTAATGAAATTGAAATTAAGAAAACTGTTGAATTAATAAATAAAACTAAGAACTGGTTTTATGAAAAAAACAAAACTGATAGACCCTTTGCCAATATGATGAAAAAAAAGAAGTAAACCACATTATGAGTATCAAAAATGAAAAGGGTGAATCTACCTCCATTGAAGAGAAAATAAAACAATATTAAGGAATTATTTTGCCAAATTATGTGCACATAAATTTGACAGTCTTAGTGAAATGGATGAATATTTACAAAAATGTAAGCTACCCAGATTAACTGAAGAGGAAGTAAATTACTTAAATAGCTCCATCTCAGAAAAAGAAATTGAACAAGTCATCAGTGAATTCCCTAGGAAAAAATCTCCAGGGCCAGATGGATTTACTAGTGAATTCTATCAAACATTTAAAGAACAGTTGATTCCAATACTCTACAAACTATTTGGAAAAATTGGGAGAAGGAGTCCTACCAAATTATTTTTTTTATAAATAAACATTCTACTTATACCTGAATCAGGAAGAGATAAAATGGAAAAAGAAAATTATAGACCAATTTCGCTCATGAATATAGATGCAGAAATTTTAAATAAAATATTATCAAAAAGACTACAGCAACTTATCTCAAGAATAATACACTTTGATCAGGTAGGATTTATTCCAGGAATGCAAGGATGGTTTAATATTAGGAAGACCATCAGTATAATGGATCATGTCAACAATAAAACCAGCAGAAACAACAGGATTATCTCAATAAATGCAGAAAAGGCTTTTGACAAAGTACAACATCCATTCCTATTAAAAAGACCAGAAAGTATAGGAATAAAAGGAGCCTTCCTTAAAATAATAAGTAGCATCTATTTAAAGTCATCAGCAAGTATTACATGTAATGGGAATAAGCTAGAAGCATTTCCAGTAAGATCAGGGGTGAAACAAGGGTGTCCACTATCACCCTTCTTATTCAATTTGGTACTAGAAATGTTAGCAGTAGGAATTAGAGAAGAAAAAGAAATCAAAGGAATCAAATTAGGCAAAGAAGAGACCAAGCTATCACTCTTTGCCAATCATATGATGATGTACTTAGAGAATCCTAAAGTATCAAATAAAAAACTACTTGAGACAATAAATAAATTTGGCAAAGTTGCAGGATATAAAACAAACCCACATAAATCCTTGGCATTCCTGTATATTTCTAATGAAATCCAACAGCAAGAGATAGAAAGAGAAATCCCATTTAAAGTTACTGTAGACATTAGAAAATATTTGGGAATCTACCTGCCAAAACAAACCCAGGACCTATATGACCACAACTACAAAACACTTTTCACACAAATAAAGTCAGATCTCACTAATTGGAAAAATACCAATTGCTCATGGCTGAGTCGAGCTAATAGAATGAAAATGACAATTTTAACTAAATTAAATTATATATTTATTGCCATACCAATCAATTTACTAAAAAATTACTTTATAGAACTAGAAACAATAGTAACAAAATTAGTTTGGAAGAACAAAAGGTCCAGAATATCAAGGAAATTAATGAAAAGAAATGCTAGGGAAGGTTGAGTAGCTATACCAGATTTTAATCTCTATTATAAAGCAGCAGTCATCAAAAATACTTGGTACTGGCTGAGGAATAGAGCAGTGGATCATTGGAATAGATTGGGTACACAAGACACAGCAGTCAATGACTATAATAACCTACTCTTTGATAAACCCAAACACCTGAGTTTTGGGGATAAGAACTCATTATTTGACAAAATCTGCTTGGAAAACTGTAATATAGTATGGCAGAAACTGGGCATAGACCATTATCTAATACTGTAAACCAAAATCAAGTCTAAGTGGGTGCATGATCTAGTATAAAGGATGATACTGTAAGCAAACTGGGAAAGCAAGGAATAGTTTACCTGTCAGATTTATGGAGAGGGGAAGATTTCATGACCAAACAAGAATTAGAGAGCATTATAAAATGCGAAATGGATAACTTTGATTATATGAAATTGAAAAGCTTCTGTACAAACAAAGCCAATGCAACCAAGATTAAGAGGGGAGTGGGAAATTGGGAAAGAATTTTTACACCCAATGTCTCTGATAAAGGCCTCATTTCTAAAATATACAGAGAATTGAGTTAAATCTATAATACCTAGGGTTGTTTCCCAAAGAGATCATAGAATTGGGAAAAGACCCATACGCACAAAAATATTTATAGCAGCTCTTTTTGTGGTTGCAAAGAATTGGAAATTAAGGGGATGCCCATCAATTGGGGAGTGGCTGAACAAGTTGTGGTATATACATGTTATAGAATACTATTGTGCAATAAGAAATGAGGAGCAGATGGACTTCATATTTACCTGGAGAGGCTTATACGAACTGATGCTGAGTGAGAAGAGTAGAACCAGGAGAAATTTGTACACAATTACAGACACAACGTATGTGTGAAGACCAACTTTGATAAACTGGACTCTTCTCAGCAATCCAGAGTCATAAGTCAAACCCAAAAGACTCATGATGGACAGAAATGTTTATTTCCAGAGAAAGAACTGAGATAGAACCCAGATTGAAGCAAACTACCTGCCCTTTTTCATTTTCTTGTTTGGTTTTGTATCCTCTTTCCCATTCTTCATTCCATCTGTTACAATCCTTCTTTATAACCTGACTAATGCTTAATGTGAAAGTATTTGCATATACTGTACTTAATTATATGCTGCCATGGAAGGGGGGGGAAAGGAAGAGGGAGAGAAAATTTGAAACTCAAGGAATTGTGGTAATGAATCTTGTAAACTAAAAGTAAACAAACTAATAAAGACCAAAAAAAATCTATAAGAATATAAGTCATTTTTCAATTGATAAATGGTCAAAGAATATGAACAGATAGTTCTCAGAGGAAGAAATTAAAGATATCTATAAGCATATGAAAAAATGCTCTAAATCACCGATTAGAGAAATACAAATCAAAACAACTCTGAGGTACCACATCTCACCAGTCAGATTGGCTAAGATGACAAAACAGGAAAATGATAAATTCTGGAGAGGATGTGGAAAAATTGGAACACCAATATATTGCTGATGGAATTGTGAACTGATCCAACCTGGAGATCTGGAGAGCAATCTGGAACTATGTCCAATGTGCTATAAATTTCATATCCTTTGACCCAGCAATACCACTTCTAGGGTTGTATCCCAAAGATATCATAGAAGGGGGAGGAAGACCCACATGTATAAAAATATTTCTAGCAGCTCTTTTTGTGGTGGCAAAGAACTGGAAATTAAGGGGATGCCCATCAACTGGGGAGTGGCTGAACAAGTTGTGGTATATACATGTTATAGAATACTATTGTGCAATAAGAAATGAGGAGCGGATGGACTTCATATTTACCTGGAGAGGCATATACAAACTGATGCTGAGTGAGAAGAGCAGAACCATGAGAAATTTGTACACCATTACAGATACAACGTATGTGTGATGACCAACTTTGATAGACTGGACTCTTCTCAGAAATGCAGGGCTATATGTAAACTCCAAAAGACACATGATGGAGAAAGATGTCTACATTCAGAGAAAGAACTAGAAAGAACAGAGTTTGAATGCAGATTGAAGGAAACTACTGCTCTCTGTCTTTTTCTTGTTTGTTTTTGTTGCCTCTTTCCCATTGTTCATTCCATCTGATACAATCTTTCTTTATAACCTGACCAATGTCTAATGTGAAAGTATCTGTAGATCCTATACCTGATTGTATGCTGCTGGGGGGGAGTAGAGGGCAGAGAAGGGAGAGAAAAGAACTGGGGAACCGAATCTTGTAAACTCAAAGTAAACGAACAAATTAATAAAGACCAAAAAAAGAAAAATGTGCTGTGCCATGTGAGCAAAGCAGAATTGCAGTAACTCAAAAGAATGGGAAGATGTACACATTGAGAGCCATCTCCACCCCAGATGTTCACATGCACTTTTTGTGCCCGACCTCTGGCAGGGCCTTTTGGCCCCCCTTAGTCTGATCATCCCTGGTCAGACACACCTTGACCCTGACATAGGGATGTCATTTGGTCCTCTTTGAGCACAGAGAGCAATGAAAATGACCAGCCATGAAACTGAATATTATAATAAAAAAATATATGCTATTGCAGGATGAAAGTCATCATAAAGCAAAAGCATGAGATGTTTGGCACTGACATATCACACCGGGGTAAACTCAAGCCATCAAAGTGACAACAGCTAATTCTGTTTCACTTGGATGGAAAGTGCCTGAGTTCAGTCCTGAGGGTAATTAATGTGTCTTATGCACCCTTTCTGTGTTAGGTCTAGAGAAGACTTGGTTTCAGCTTCTCAGGAAATCAAGTAGATCTTTTCTTTCTCTTTCCTCTAATCACACAGACATTCCTTTCCCTACCCAGAATACCCTGTGCCTGTGATCTTCTCACAAACTCCCCACTGAATCTGAGAAGGAAGGAATTCCCATAATCTCTCTTTCTCCTCCCCAGATCCTCCTCCCTCACATTTCCAATGCATCCTTTCACACACACTCCACAGGGAGGCACATCCCATAGTAAGACCCTTTAAACTTTATTCCAGCTCACCCTGCCAAATGCTTTCCTGAACATTCCATTGGCCTCTTATTGACCATGGTTTCAAGTGTTGACTCTGACACTCTTGAATGGTACAAGCCCTGAGTAAATCCCCTTTCTGTGCTTCAGCTTTCTCCTCTCACTTGAGGAAGGTTAGACTACAAGAATTGTGGAGTCTCCTTCAAGTCTAAATGTTGTGACATTTGGTGATGTAGGAGTTGGTGACGTTCAAGGATGTGGCTGTGGACTTCACCCCAGAGGAGTGGGGCCTTTTGGATCCTCCTCAGAAGGAGTTGTACAAGGAGGTCATGCTAGAGAATGCCCGGAACCTGCGCTCCCTAGGTAAGGACACTTCCTCTGTTCACTCTCAATCTGCTATCAGAGGCAATAACTTCATTCATGATTGTGCTAGTTTTGGAGCATTTATCAGTTACTAGAAAGGGAAAAGTGCTGGTCTCCTGTGTCCCAGAGACAGGGTCCTCCTGCTGCCTGGTTTTCTTGTAAAAGGTCCATACATTGTGTAAACAGAACCAAGAGTTTGCCTGGTAGCTCCTGAAGCTGTCTCTTGCCAATTCTAGGCAGCTTGAGGTCCCAGATAAGATCAGTGTTGTAGCATCTTAGGTGTGGTAGTCTTCACACATGATACAGTCCAGCCTCTCCCTGAACATGAATTTTGTCTGCCAGATCTGCTCAGGCAGCTTTTCCCTACACCCTTTCTCTTTGGGATGGGCCACGTTTTTAGGACATGTTCTTAGTGAGAAGCCTCAGTTTGTAGCTCCCAGCTATGCCTGGTAGGGCATGTTTGTCCTTTATCTTCCTTGACATTGTGCCAAATTCCAGCCCAGATGGTGGCAAAGGAAGGAAGGGAATAAGCGTTTCTGTTCAACTGCTGTTCACCAGCTCTTGTGCTAAGTGCTTTCTTTACAATATGATGTCATTAGGTGATATTATTATTCCCATTTGATATTTGAGAAAACTGAAGGAAACAGAGGTTAACTGAGTTGTTCAGGAGGACACAGCTAGTAACTGTCTGAGTCTGGATTTAAACCCTGGCATTCCTGGCTTTAGGCCCAGGACTCTCTCCACTCTACTACCCGCTGCCTCTCATTCCTAGACAATGGAAACTATGCAATGTGTCGCTCATCCTATGAAGAAGGTGCACCATGACCTATTTTTTTTATTCCAATTTGGCTCCATGATCTTCTCCCCATCTCTACCCAAAGCTCCCAAACTAAATGCTCTGGAAACTTTGCTTCAGGACTTCTGGGAATGATGCTGTGCTCTTTGCTTGCTAGCCCCTGTCACTGACAGGAATAACAGAGTGGCCCCAAATCAGAATTTGGACTAACTGAAGTTCATTGAGTTCCCCAACAGGAGGATCTCATTAGAAGAGGCAAAGAAGGTTTTTATAGGTAAGGGAGGGAGGAGCAGGGGAGGTGACAGGCTAAAACTGACTCAGCAGGGTTTGATTTTCAGGAGCTCAAGGCTCATCTGGCCCATCCTAGTTTGGGTTACTGCCTTTAGAAGCCTTAATGGGAGAATAAGCCAGGTCTGTGCTAACATGATGAAGGGATTCTCAAAATGGAATAGCTTTACATGCACACTCTTTTCCCTAAAGACATCTCAATGACAAGGTTTCTCCATCCTCATCCTGATTCCCCATTCCCAGGGCTTCCAATTCCCAGAAAAGATCTGATCTCTCATTTTGAGCAAAGGGAAGCGTCATGGCTGCTGGAGCAAGAAGACCTGAAGAGCTGGCATCCAGGTGAGTCAGGGGAAAACAGGTCTATGAAAGCTGTGATGACAAGAGCTTCTAGGTGTGGGGCTGAAGCAGGTGCTAGATTTGGGGGCAAGAAGACCTGACTTGGAAATATTTTTGAGACACTTTTTAGAAGTGGGATCCTGAACAAGTCACTGAATGGCTGAACCTCAGTTTCCCCATCTGTAAAATGGGGGATTTGGACACCATGCCTTCCAGTGCCCTTCTAGTGATAAATCTGTGATCCCATATAAAGTCATTGTTTGGAATTTTGAGGCAGGACCTCTCCTGAAAGTGCAAAACGGGTTAGGCTTCCCAATATGGGCTCTTTCTTAGACCTTCTTGAAGTGAGTGAGAATTTATTAAGGGCCTGCTCTGTGCCAGACCTTCTGATAAGCACCAAGGATACAAGGAGAAACAAGGAACATCCCCTGCTCTCCTGGAGCTCACAGCCTGGGGGAGCAGACAGCATGTCAACAACAGTGTGGAAACCTGTTTTGGACTGGACAAATTGTAGCTCATTGTGAGAGGGCAGGCCCTAAGACTAAGGAGGACTAGAAAGGTGTATTGTGGGAGGTGGGCTCTGGCTGGGGCTTCAGGGAAGCCAGCACAAGCATTCTAGGCATGGGGCTGGCACAGAATGTCCCCAGAGTTGGGAGGTGGAGTGTCCTGGTCACCGGACAGAAGGAGGCCTGCACCCCTGAAGTACAGCATGTTTGGGGGGAAAATGAGATCAAAGAAAATGAGAAGAGGAGGAGGAGGAGGAGGGCAGATGGTGAAGAGGCAGGTGATTAACAGCCCAGGGAGGGTTTACATGTGATCCTTTTGCTAGGGAGGCAGTCATGCTGTTGTTCAGTCATTTCAGTCACTTCTGCCTCTTCACGATCCCGGCTGGGGTTTTAGGCCAGACACTGGAGTGGTTTTCCTTTAACTTTTCTGCATCATTTTGCAAATGAGGAAACTGAGGCCAAGAAACCTAAGTGACTTACTGAGGATGACACAGCAAGTGAGGATCTGAGGCTGGATTTGAGCTCAAGTCTTCCTGAGCTTTTCTCTATCCACTCTGCTTCCTAGCTGCCCCAAGGGAGACAGTTAGGGAGGTATCAAAGGATAGCCCTGCTGCTGTGGGATTATACAGCCCCAATGTGCGGTGCACCCAGACAGCCTGGCTTTATGGTTTTCCCTCTCTCCATTCAGCAGCATCTCAGGAGTAGCAAAGGTTGCTGCCTTACTTAAAATAATTGCAAGAGCAGGCTTTACATAAATCACAGACTTGTTCCCCTCCCCTGATCCCTGAGGATCCATCTTTGACCCATTTTTGGAGATTCATTGGCTAGATTCTTTGAGGTGACAGGTACTCTTAGTTTGGGGAAATGGGAAGTAAAAACTCCCAGGTGTCCCATAGCATGTGATGCTTCAAGAGCTAGAAAAGAAGTTTCTGTGATCTTCTCTCTGGGTCTGGTCAGGTCCCAGCAGGATTTGAAACTGACAAAGGTCACTCACTATAGGGGATATAGTGCAAGAACCAGAAACAAAACTGAGGCCAGAAAATGCATATGCCAACTGAGAGACTAGAATACTGGGGCTGTGGTAGAGGCTGGGGCCTTGTTTCACCCCTGGGCCCAGTCAGTCTCTCAACATACATGGATTCACCAGTTTTCTAGGTACTCAACTCAGCTTTTCAAAGGGAAAATTGAGTCTCTGCTGGGAAGGAGCTTCCAATCTTGCATACCAACATGTAGATGGTTTGAGAACAAGCAACAGATTGGGAACATGGGTCTTAGCTGATTCACAGAAAAGAGTGTTTGGGAATGGAATGAAATTTTGTTCAATGAGATATAGAATGAGGCTAATAATGATTTAAGAAAGAAGGAGAGGAAAATTAGGGAGGAAAGATAATATATACATATATATTATATTTATGATATATTATATATATATAATATAATAGGAATGATAAAAACACAGACACACTTCATAGATATTGCAGGTTTGATTCCAAAGCACTCAGATAAATTGAGAGCAATAAAGCAAGTCATATGAATTTTTTTTTTGTTTCCCAGTGCATATAAAGCTTGTGTTCACACTCTTCTGTTGTGTATTATTATATATGATACAATAGTGTCTAAAATATCAATGTACATGCCTTATTTCAAAAATACTTTATTGCTACAAAAATCTAACCATTATTTGAACTTTCCTGGAGCAATAATCTTGTTACATGTGGAAGCTCTTGCCCAGAGTTGATGGCTGCTGATGGATCAGCCTGGTGGGTGCTCAAGGTTCAGGATGACTGTGGCAATTTCTTCAGATCAGGTGGTGGTGAAGCTTGCCACAATAATTGATGCTTCATTTCACTTGAACACTTACAGCCCACTATGGGATTATTAATTGGCCTCTTTTCAATATCATTGTGTGTCAAGGAATAGGAAGACTCAAAGAAAAGAAGGGAAGAAGTAATGTGGTGTCATAAAATAAATTTCCTTGTGGCAGCTAGGTGGTGTACTGGGTAGAGCACTGACCCTGGAGTCAGGAGGACCAGAATTCCAATGCAGCCTCATACACTTGATACAATTACTAGCCATATGACCTTGGGCAAGTCACTTAACCCCAATTGCCATGCCATCCCCCCTTAAAAAAAAGCAAACATAAATAAACAAACAAATAAATTTTCTTAATAGCAAAAGAAAATAAAAGTTTGATGGAGAAAGGCCCTCCAGTACCATGGACAGAGCATGCCCACTTGCAGAGTTGAAATTGTGGTCTCATATACTCAGAAGTTGGTCAGGTCACTCAGCCATTCTAAGCTCATGGCCTGACTTGTGAATATAATGAGAATTCTGGTCCTGTTATTGTCACTGGTGTTCTTGAGGATCCAATGTGATTGTCTCTGAAGGTCTTTGTAAATCAAGTTGTGCTGCAGATGTAAACGAATGGCATTTTAAAATGATTGATTCTGTCCATTGAACTTTTATGAATTTTGTCTTAGCCTGGGGAAGTAGGATGAAGATCAGTTAGTTTACTATATTCCAAAGGAGGGGAAGGATTATAATTATGTATATGTGTACATGTTTCTCTGTATATATATTTTATTGTTTGTTTCTGGCAGAAGGAGAGATTAGACCTAAAATGGAAGAGACCTCTGAAAAGCCAATCATTTCTGTGAACAAAAATCAGGAGGAGACTGTCAGGAGTGATGGTGCCTGTGAGGTCACTGGGAGAGAACTCTGTGCTCTTTTTCTCAGCGTCCACATAGGAGAGAAACCATATGATTGTCATCATTATGGGAAGGACTTGAATCAGCAGTCATCCCTTACTAACCATCAAAAACTTCAGCCTGAAGAGAAACCACATGAATGTCATGAATGTGGTAAAGTGTTTAGTGAACATTCGTCCTTCCTTATCCATCAGACAGTCCACACTGGAGAGAAACCTTACAAATGTAATCAATGTGAAAAGGCTTTCAGATTCAGCTACAGTCTTGCTGTACATCAGATAGTCCACACTGGCGAGAAACCCTATGAATGTAATCAGTGTCGAAAGGCTTTTAGGAGAAAATCTGATCTTGCTGTACATCACAGAATCCACACAGGGGAGAAACCTTATGAATGTAATCAGTGTGGAAAGGCTTTTCAGTGCAGCTCTAGTCTTGCTAAACATCTGAGAGCTCACACTGGAGACAGACCTTACAAGTGTATTCATTGTGGAAAGGCTTTCAAATTCAGCTCTTATCTTGCTGTACATCAGAGAATCCACACTGGAGAGAAACCTTACAAATGTAAGCAATGTGGAAAGGATTTCAGATTCAGCTGTCATCTTGCTGTACATCAAAGAAGTCACACTGGAGAGAAACCTTATGAATGTAATCAATGTAGAAAGGCTTTTACACGGAGAGACGGTCTTATACTACATCAGAGAATCCACACTGAAGTGAAACCTTATGAATGTAATCAATGTGGAAAGGCTTTTACACGGAGAGACAGTCTTATCCTACATCAGAGAAGCCATGCTGAAGAGAAACCATATGAATGTAATCAATGTGGAAAGGCTTTTACACGGAGATGTAATTTAACTGTACATCAGAAAGTCTATACTGAAGAGAAACGTTATGAATGTAATCAATGTGGAAAGGCTTTCCAACGGATGTCCAATTTAACTGTACATCAGAAAGTCCATACTGAAGAGAAACGTTATGAATGTAATCAGTGTGGAAAGATTTTCAGATTCAGCTGTCATCTTACTGCACATCAGAGAAGTCACACCGGAGAAAAACCTTATGAATGTAATCAATGTGGAAAGGGTTTTAGAGAGAAAAGCTATTTTATTGTACATCAGAGAATCCACACTGGAGAGAAACCTTATGAGTGTAATCAATGTGGAAAGGCCTTTAGATTCAGCTCTCATCTTTCTGTACATCAGAGAATCCACACTGGAGAGAAACCTTACAAATGTAATCAATGTGGAAAGGCTTTCACACAGAAGTCCTGTCTTGCTGCACATCAGAGAACCCACAGTGGAGAGAAACCTTATGAATGTAATCTGTGTGGAAAGACTTTCACACGTAACTCCACACTTGCTCTCCATGGGAGAATCCACAGTGGAGAGAAACCTTATGAATGTAATCTATGTGGAAAGGCTTTCAGAGTGAAATATAAACTTGTTGAACATCATAGAGCCCACAGTGGAGAGAAACCTTATGAATGTCATCAATGTGGAAAGACTTTCACACACAGCAGCAATCTTGCTGTACATCAGAGAATTCACACTGGAGAGACACCTTATAAATGTGATAAATGTACAAAGACTTTTAGTCACAACACCAGTCTGGTAGCACATCAGAGAGTCCACACTGAAGAGAAAGCTTAGGAATGTAGTTAATGCACAAATCCTTTCCCACAGGACTGGAATCTTGCTCAACATCAGAGAGTCCACACTGGAGAGTATCTGGGACGTGATAAAACTTTATGTCCACTATCTCCTTCCAAAGATTTATGATGAAGGTAGTGTCCAAGGACACAATTTCTGGTCAGTGGTTTCACTAATTAGGGCTAGTGAATATTTAATAACAATGGTCCTTTAGCTCTATCTTGTGAACTAGGAGGAATCACAAGAGGGGTCTCAGCACTTGTGTGCCCTCAGATAGGTGGATGTTGCCAACAGGTACAAATCAGTTCTAATTCTTAGACATGATTGAATGAAGATTACAGTGAGAGGCGGGCTCATCTTCACAGGGGCCTGGGGGACTTGACCCCTCCTTCAGTGCTGGACCAGGAGACTCTTCTGTTCCCAGATCAGCCCTGCACACTGAGGTCTGAACGAAGCAGGGAGCCTGCTTCCCCTCTGAGCTTGTGGACTAAAGCACCCTCTCCCCAAAACCCCAAACTAACATCCCTTCCCCAGGTGAGCAGCTCTCACTTCTCCCAGCTGGGCAGGTCTTGCCCAGATTTCTGCTTCTCCTTGGCCTGCCCCCTGGACCTCCCCAACTTTGCCCCATCCTTGGCCCCACCCTCACATTCAGAATTGTCCTTTTAACAATAGGGAAAATTTACAAGGCTCTTTGGTACTTACCTTGAAGAGTAAGTTGTTAATGTGGTTATTAATTTTATTATTTTAAAGTAATTTAATTTTCAATTTATGGAGCAAAACAAGCATTTCTATAGTACAGTATAATAAAGAACATTATTGTATGTGAAACTACAAATCATCTGCAAAATACTTGCAAATAGGCCAGCTTGCTATTCCTTTCGAAATACAAAAAAATGATCCTGGAAATTTCTTTTTTTTCCTTCATTTTTCTTGCCTCAACCCCAGCCCTGGAGATGACCACCATTAGACACACACACATTAACATATAGGTATATATGGATACATGTGGAAAATAATGCGATATGTACTTCTGTTTGTCACTTTTTCTGGATGCAGACAGTGCCTTTCTTCATATGTCCTTTGGAGTTAATTTGGATATTTACAACAGACAGAATACATTATTCTCTTTTTCTTTTAAGCAGTCGGGGTTAAGGAACTTGCTCAAGGTCACACGGCCAGTTATTATTTCTGGGTGTGGTGCTGAGTGTCCGAGCCCAGGACTCGATCTCCAGGTCGTCCCAACACCGGAGCCGGTGCTCTTACTCGCTGAGCCACCTGGCCGCCCCTAAGCAATCGGGGTTAAGGAACTTGCTCAAGGTCACACGGCCAGTGATTTCTGGGTGTGGTGCTGAGTGTCTGAGCCCGGATTCGATCCCCAGGTCGTCCCAACACTGGAGCCGGTGCTCTTACTCGCTGAGCCACCTGGCCGCCCCCATACATTATTCTCTTAAAGTCCTAAGACATTCTTCTTACTATCTAAAATGTTCTCTTGGATTCACTCCATTATTTCATGCAAGTCCTTTTTTTTCTGAATTCAGTGAGCTCCTGATCACTTATAGCACCATAGTATTCCATTACATTTATATACCACAACTTCTTTGGGAATTCCCCAACTGATGTGTGTCCCTGTAATTTCCAGTTCTTGGCCACCACAGAGAGAGCTGCTGTGAACATTTTAGAACATATGGATTCCCTTCCTTGTTCCCTAATCATCTGGGGAAACAGCCCTAACAATGGGGTTGCTGGGTCAAGGTATAGGCAGTCTCATTGGGCATAATTCCAGATCTCTCTCCAAAGTGGTTGGATCAGCTCACAGATGCACCAACAAGGAATTTTCTACTTCAGGCCCCATTTGGAATACAGGAACCAAACCTCTTGCCTGTCCCTGTTACCTGGACCTGCAGCTTTACTGTCATTGAGGTCAGATTCTTGAGAGTGGTTCTAGTAGAAGAATTCACTGAGGTGACATTCTCTTTAGCCATTGAGAGCTTTGATTTAGGTAAAATCGCAAGGAAGGACCTTTGCTGTAGGCATGGGGAAGAGGAAAGGTAGAAGTATTGGGGGGTGAGTAGGCCCATATAGACAGAAGACAGAAAGCTATACAGCCTGCAGATGTTCAGGATGATGATGTTTTAGGGTTTATGGTAAAGATTAAGGACAAGTCAGGGTGGAGATACACAGGTTAAAGGTTAGGGACAAGGGGGACACAAGATAAGGGAGACAAAAGCTGTTCTTTTGGTCCAAGGTAAGGAGAAGTTTTACGGTTTTTCAGGTTAAGGGGGAAAGGATTTCAGGATATTCTCAAGTTACAGGATGAGCTAGAGAATGAGGCTCCCTCAGGAGAGGCCTCACAACGTACTGGAAAAGCCAAGTCCTAATATTCTTTTTATCCCCTAGGGCACCATTTGGATTCACATTGTGATCAGATCCCAGGCACTGGCTCCCTGTGTCTGGGCTCCCTTGGGGATTCCAGTCCTAAGGTCTTCCAGACAGTCCCAGTTAGAGCCCAGGACACAGTCCTGCTTTCCCAGGTTTGCTATCCCCTGGGAGCCCTGTCACTGCTGTGTCCTTGACCTCCCTGCCATGAGCTGGATTAGAATGTCTTCCTCCCAGCCTTCATCTGTGCTCCCCTTCTGGCCTCCTGCTCCCCTGCCCCTCTTCCATCAGAGCTCTCAGGTTCCCTGCCAAGGGGCTGAATCCCAAACTAGATTTGGTCTCTCTCAGGCTCCCCCAGGTCATTCCCTGGTGGCACCATCCCCTAGCCCTCCCCATCCCCAGCTTTCCTAAGAGTCCCTCCTCCTGGATCAGGCATTCAGTCTGTTTTCTAGATAATGTATGTGTGTTAGAGAGGGGAAAGGGGGTACAGGGAGGGCAGAGGAACACCTTGGGGGAGAATTCTGGTCTTGTCCCACCTGGGATTCCAGGCCCCTTCTGCCTCTTGCTTCTCTGGGGGAGAATGGGGAGGGGAAGGTGAAAGACCAGAAGGAGCCTGAGAGGGTGGAACTGTCTTTTCCAAGCCCCACCCTACCTCTGGGGTGGAGTCTCTGCTCTGAGTGGGAGGAGGGGGGCTAACCCTCTGTAAATCCTCCTTAGGATACCCTCCTGCCTGGGTGTAGAAAGAAAGGCCCTCTGATCCTCTGGGATCTTTCAGACTCCCCAGCTCAGCCTGCAGAGGGCCAAGGCCTGGCCCAAGCAGAGAGCCTGGAGCTAGAGGGAATGGCCCTGGGCAGCTGCAGACCCTCAGCCCAGGTGAGTGCTCTCTGTCCTCAGACTTGACCAACATCAGTGGGAGACAAAGAGGCCATTTGCATAGACCTAGAGGATTGTGTGTGAGGCCGGCAATCCTCTACCTACATATTGTTTCTTTTCAAAAAATAGGCAGGAAATTGAAAACAGTAGTAACAACACTGCCCTGCTCTCTTCTGTGTTTTGAATTGATTTGGCGCACTTTGACATCACAAGTATTAACTACCTCACTCCCCCATCCCAATTGCTGCCCTACTGTGTGGTTTTTTAAGTTTCCCTCATGACCCCTGAGGCACAAGAATGACCACTTAACTCATTCCTGTGCCCTGTTAGGGGTCTTCTCTTTGCTCCCTGTATCCGTGCCTAGCACCCCTCCCCCCATATCCCTATAACTCTCCCCCCTCCCCTTTGCCTCTTTGGCCAAGCTCTCCCTGCCAGACCTTTAAGGCAGGATGCTTTGCTGGTCCTCCAGGGTCTGAGCTGCACCACCAGTTTGTCTGGTACACACTGACCCCTCCTGTCTTGTAACTGGTTTGACTCTTAAGGGCACACTGAGAGGGCAGTGAGGGTTGAAAGGAGCAAATACTATGAGGTGGGATTGGGGGGCAGAGTCCTGGGCTCCTGCATGCTCTGGTCTAGTGATTCTGAACAGCAACTCAAGAAAACAAGTTGACTTCTGGGTTACACTCACAGGTTCAAAGGCCCTTAGCAGAGCTAGTTGGAACAGGCCAAAGAAAAGAGTTGCTTCTTTAGCTGTTAGTGTACTGGCATTTGTGAAGGATAGAGAGAGGATGTGGGGAAAGGGCTGAGTTTGGGGAACTGTTCAAAGTCCAGGGAGTTTTCTTTTTGGGGGGGGGGAGGGGGGGGAAGGGGAGTACAGGAGACACTCAGTTCTTGTGAGAGAGGCATCAGACTCAAAGGCGAAGACACAATGAAGTGACTTACTTTCCCCCCAAATCCACTTTTGACCATCTTCACAGCTGCCCTATATGGGAGGTGTTCTCATCTCTATTTCACTGTTCAGGAAGTTTCACTGAGGCAGACAGATTCAAATGACTTACTGGGGTAACACAGCTAACAAGTGTCTGAGGCTGGATTTTGACCCAGATCCTCCTGACTCCTGGCCTGGTGCTCTGTCTACTAAGCAGACTAGCTGCCTTTCGTTATTAATCTTTTTAAAACAATATTTCATTTTTTTCCCAATGACATATACAAACATGTTTTTATTTCTGTTTTGAGGTCCCAATTTTCTATTATTATTATTATTATTAGTGTTCCAATTCGCCCACATCCTCTCCAGCATTTGTCATTTTCCTGTTTTGTCATCTTAGCCAATCTGACTGGTGAGATGTGGTACCTCAGAGTTGTTTTGATTTGCATTTCTCTTGTATTCTTATAGATTTGACTCAATACTCTGTATATTTTAGAAATGAGTCCTTTATCAGAGACATAGATTTTAAAAATTCTTTCCCAATTTCCCACTTCCCTCACAATCTTGGTCACATTGGCTTTGTTTGTACAGAATCTTTTCAGTTTCATATAATCAAAGTTATCCATTTTGCATTTTATAATGCTCTCTAATTCTTGTTTGGTCATGAAATCTTCCCCTCTCCATAAATCCAACAGGCAAACTTCCTTGCTTTCCCAAATTGCCCACAGCATGGTCCTTCATACCTAGATCATGCGCCCATTTAGACTTAATTTTGGTATACAGTGTTAGATAATGGTCTATGCTCAGCCTCTGCCACACTACATTCCAGTTTTCCCAGCAGATTTTGTCAAATAGTGAGTTCTTATCCCCAAAACTGGGGTCCCTGGGTTTATCAGAGAGTAGATCATTATAGTCATTGGTGCTGAGTCTCGTGCACCCAATCCACTATTGATCCACCGCTCCACTCCTCAGCCAACACCAGGTAGCTTTGATGACTGCTGCTCTACAATACAGATCAAAATCTGGTATAGCTAGGCCCCCCTCCCTAGCATTTCCCCTTATTAATACCCTAGACATTCTGGACCTCCGTTCCTCCAAATGAATTTTGTCACTTTTTTCTAGGTCTATAAAGTAATTTTTTGGCAAATTGACAGGCATGGCACCAAACATACAATTTAATTTAGGTAAAATTGTCATTTCTACTATATTCGACCCAGCCTTGAGCAATTGATGTTCTTCCAACCAGTTAGATCTGACTCCATTTGTGTGAGAAGTGTTTTGTAGTTGTGTTCATACAGGTTCTGGGCTTGTTTTGGCAGGTAGATTCCCAAATATTTTACAATGCCCACAGCAACTTCAAATTGAATTTCTCTCTCCACCTTTTGCTGTTGGATTTCACCAGAAATACACAGGAATGCCAAGGATCCATGTGGGTCTATTCTATATCCTGCAACTTTGACAAATCTATTCATTGTCTCAAGTAGTTCCCTACTTGATTCTCTAGGACTCTCCAAGTATATCATCACAACATCTGCAAAGAGTGATAACCTGGTCTCTTCCATACCCAATCTGACTCCATTGATTTTCCCCTCCTCTCCAATTGCTACTGCTAAAATTTCCAGCACCAGATTGAATAAGAGAGGTGATAGTGGACACCCCTGTTTCACCTCTGACCCCACTGGAAATGCTTCCAGCTTATCCCCACCAAATACAACACTTCCTGATGGCTATAAATAGGTGCCACTAATTATTTCAAGGAAGGCTCCATTGATTCCCACACCTTCCAGGTTTTTTTTTTTTTTAATAGGAATGGATGTTGTACTTTATCAAAAAACCTTTTCTACATCCATTGAGACCATCATGTCGTTTCTGCTTGTTCTATTGTTGACACACTCAACCACACTGATGGTCTTCCAAATATTAAGCCATCCTTGCATTCCTGGAATAAATCCCACTTGATCAAAGTGCACTATTCTTGTGATAAGTTGCTGTAGTCTTTTTGCTAATACTTTATTTAAAATTTTTGCATCTATATTCATGAGGGATACTGGTCTACAATTTTCTTTTTCCACTTTATCTCCTCCTGACCTAGGCATCAGTACCATGTTTGTGTCATAAAAAGAATTTGGTAGGACTCCTTCACCAACCTTCCCAAATAACTTGTAGAGTACTGGAATCAACTGTTCCTCAATTGTTTGATAGAATTCGCCAGTAAATCTGCCTGGCCCTGGAGATTTACCTCCAGGGAGTTCACCCATGGCCTTCCCACCTCTTTTTCTGAGATGGGTTTATTTAAGCAATCCACTTCCTCTTCAGTTAATCTGGGCAACCTATACTCCTGTAAATATTCATCCATTTCACTAAGACTGTCAAACTCATGTGCATATAATCTGGCAAAATAACTCCTAATTACTCTTCCAATTTCCTCTTCACTGGAGGTAGACCCACCCCCCTCATCTCTGATATTGATAATTTGGCCCTTTTCTCTTTTTTTTTTAATCACACTGGCCAGAGGTCCATCAATTTTAATTATGCTTTTCACAAAACCAGCTATTAGTTTTATTTATTAATTCAATAGTTTTCTTAATTTCAATTTTATTAATCTCTCCTTTGGTTTTCAATATTTCTAATTTAGTATTTAATTGCAGATTTTCAGTTTGTTCTTTTTCTAGCTTTTTCAATTGCATGCCCAATTCGTTGACCTCCCTTTTATCTAATTTATTCATGTATGCACTGAGGGATATAAAACCTCCCCTAAGAACTGGTTTGCTGCATCCCACAAGTTTTGGTATGTTATATCATTATTGTCATTCTCTTGAATGAAATTATTGATTGTTTCTATGATTTCTTGTTTGACCCACTCATTCTTTAGGATTAAATTGTTCAGTTTCCAATTAGTTTTTAGTCTATCTTTCCATGGCCCTTTATTGCATATGATTTTTATTGCATCATGATCTGAAAATGATGCATTTAATATTTCTGCCTTTCTGCACTGAGTTGTGAAGTTTTTATGTCCTAGTACATGATTGATTTTTGTGTATGTGCCATGTACTGCCAAGAAGACAGTATATTCCTGACTTGAGGCCCAGGGCTCTCTCCACTGCACTTCCAGCTGCCTCTAATTTCTAGATAATGAAAACTTTACAATGGGGCCATCCTCCTATGAGGAAGATGCACCAAGAGCAGATTTTCTAATTCCACATTCGCTCCATGATCTCTCCATCTCCACAAAGCTCCCAAAATAAATGCTATGGGACCTTGCTTCAGGACTTCTAGGAACCTTCCTGTGCTCCTTGTTTGCAAGCCCCTGTCACTGGCAGGAGTAATAGACTGGGTAATAGTCAGAATTTGAACCAACTGAGGTTCATTGAGTTCCGCAGCAGGAGAATCTCACCAGAAGAGGCAGAGACTCCCTGAAGGAAGAGTTCCAGGGTTTTTATAGGTTTCAGAGAGTGGGGAGCAGGAGAGGAGACAAGGCCAAAGCTGATTCATCAGGGTCTTGCTTTCAGGAGCTCAAGGCTGATCTGGCCCATCCTAGTTTGGGTTCCTTGCATTATAAGCATCACTGGGAGACTAAGCCAGATCTGTGTGAACACGATGGAGTGATTCTCAAAGTGGAGGAGCTTTGTATTCACACTCTTTTCCCTAAAGAGAACTAAAGTACAAGTTTTCTCCATCCTTATCCCTGATCCCCCATTCCCAGGGATGCAAGTTCCCAGAGAACATGTGATTTCTTATTCTGAGGAAAGGGAAGCCCCATGGCTGCTGGGTCAAGAAGGCCTGAGGAACTTCTTTCCAGGTGAGTGACAGGAAAGCAGGTATGTGAGAGCTGGGATTACAAAGGCTTCTAGGTGTGGGGGTGAAACAAGTGCTAGATTTGGGGGCAGGAAGGCCTGACATGGAATTCTCTTTCAGACACTTTTAGCTGTGGGTCCCTGGACACGTCACTGAACCACTGAACCTCAGTTTCCCCATCTGTAAAATGAGGAAGATGGACACCATGAAATTAACCTCTCTTCCAGTGATTAATCTGCCATCCTGTAAGCAGCCATTATTGGTATTTAGGGACAGGAACTCCCCTGAAGATGCAAAAGCGTTTAAACTCTCCATGTTAGGCTCTTTTTTTAAACCTTCTTCATGTCAATGAGCATTTATTAAGTGCCTGCTATATGTATGCCAGGCCCTCTGCTAAGCACCAAGGATATGAGATAGAAGCAACATGCCCTGCTCTCCTGGAGCTCTGAGACTGGGTTTGGGAGGGGGGACAGCCAACATGCCAACAACAGTGTAGAAACCTGTTATGGACAGGACATACTGGAGCTCACTGAAAGGAAGGCTTGAATATAGAGGGGGACTGGAAAGCCTCATTGTGGAAGGTGCTTCAGGGAAGCTAAGGTGAGGACTCTAGGAACGGTCCGGTGAGGAAAGCCTTTGGAGGTATGAGGTGGAGTGTCCTGTTCACAGAAGCAAGTGGACGGCCATACCACTGGATTATAGCATGTTTGCTGGGGATATATGCTGAAAGAAAAGAGAAGGGTAGGAGAAGGGTAGATGATGAAAGGCTAGGTGATTAACAGCCCTAGCGAGCTTTTATATTTGATTGCTAAGAAGTGACAGGAGGTTGTTGAGTACTTTGTGACATGGTCAGTACAGAAATTTAAGTAGATGAACTTTGACAAGTGGGTGGAAGAATGACTGGTTCTGGGGGAGACTTGAGGCAAGTGACCCAGGCAGCAGTTTCTTGCAATATCTCAGGCGTGAGGTGATTGGAGCCAGAACCAAGACAGGAGCAGTTTGGGGAAAGAAGGGGGTGTACAGGAGAAATGTTACCAAGGTGGAATCACAGACCTTGGCAGCAGATTGAATATGGGGGTCAGGAGGGTGAATGTGTGAATGTCAGGGTCATTGTATCAGAGGCTGCAGAGAAGCCAAGCAGGTCGAGCATGAAGAAATGGTCAGTGGATTTAGCAGCTTTGAGATTTTGGTAGTTTTGGAGAGAGGAGTTTCCATTGAACAATGAAATTGGGAGCTGGACTGCAGAAAATTTCAGAGAAAGCAAAGGAAAGGACTTAGAAACACCAGTTTTAAATGTTTAACCAAGTTGTTTAGCCAAGAAATGGAGGAAAGATATTGGAAAACATCTCTTGTGGTTGAATGGTTCAAAGTGTCCTTGTCTTGAGGATTAGAGAGAAATGGTTTTATTTGTGGTAGTTGGGAAGGAGTCATTAGTGGGGGGAGACGGAAAAGTAGTGATGAGACTTGGGTTGCATCTATAAGAACTTAGGCAGATGACTTTGCCCATCTCTTTGGTTTTCCGAACAAACACAACTTAGGTGATCTCTAAGGTCAATTCTAGTTCTAAAACCTAAATGCCTTTAAGTTTCTTCTAGATGCATGGAGCTTCTCATGCCAGTTTCAATATCCCCACCCGTGGGAACCTGTAGAGTTCAAAGAGGGTTCCCATTTGGACAGACAATGAATATGTGGCTCCTCCTATGATAGCCACAGATTTGTCCTTCCCTGAAGAACTGTAATTGGGGATTATGTGACTTGATCCTGCCAGCCACATCAGGGAGCTCTCCATGGTTCTTGCATCACTGTGGTAGGCATTATAGATGTATCCCAGGGCAATGTTGGATAGCAGAATGGGGTTCTTGTTGATCTCCACAGAAAACTTCAGAGCCAGTACTTGCTGGTAATTTTTGTGCATCCATCTGTAGTGAAGGATAGATTATCAGAAAATTGCCGTTATTGTGAATTAAGTTCCCTCCAGAGCCTAAACATACTGTATGACTATAGTGCCAACTCTAAGTGGTTTCTTATGCCAGATCTCAATTGACACACAAGACCATGGAAGTGTGAAAAATCATGGTCCAGGTGAGGTTAATCAATGCAATCAATCCATTTATTAATACCAGAAGCAAGGCTTTTTTATAGAGTAATGAAATAAAGAAGGTAATTATAGGTCACTAAGTTTTCTAATACTGCTTTATTCAGTTTCAAGATGCCAGACGGTGATGTCAATTAGGCCTTGACGATAATCCTGGCTTTGCTGTTTCCAATACCCAATGAATAGCATCTACGAATGTCTAAAAATCATGCAAGGCAGCTAACATCTTCTGGCTGGAATCTCAGAAGATTGGATCTCAGGATATTGAACAAGCTCTGATTTACAGCTACATCAATGGGAAAACCTGTGCTGGCCATACGGAATAGCTGCAGTAGCAGCAACACTGTGAAAACCCAGAGCTAACTATCAAGGACCAGCCTGATTCCTGCATCAGATATTTTGGCTCCCTTTATCTCCCCCTTTTTTATTAAATAAATTAAGGACACGTATCTCAGGGCCTAAAGCCTTGATATCATGGGACATCATTTGTAATAATACATAGTACAAGTATACAGAAAATTACTATAACAATTATTATAAGAAGCAAGTGCATACCAAGAGCCAGTATGATCTGAAATGGAGAAATTTACTTAAATGTATCAATAATTATCTTTGCTACTTCTTCTGGGTCAATCCCAGGAATTTTACTAAGTTCGATATCTTTGACAATCTGATGGAAAACCTTTATTTCCAGATGTTGATATTGGAATCATGCCACGCTCCCATTAAGGGACTCTAATCCTGTATCAGGTAATGTTGGTCTGGGAGGAGTAATATCATCTGAGGGTGACACAAATAGATGTACATTTGCCACTTGTAGAGATAACTGAATCTTAAATGTCAACCTCATCTCCTATATATAGACAATATAGACTATTCTAATAAATCAGTTTTTTGTCTAGGTATCCTGATAGATTTTTTTCTGAACTTGAAGTGTTTCGGATAATTTTTTTTGCTAGTTCTTCAGCAGTATGAGTTGGGGACTGTAAAGACACAGCCCAAAGTGTATCAGTTGAAACTAAATTAACTAAAGATATGATCCCTAATAGTAGCCCTATGAAATACCTTTTACATTTAAAAGCCTCACTGAATCAAACTCAAACTAAGCTATGCTCTTCTGCAGATTGGTATGAGATAAGTTAGTGGAGAAAAACCTCTAATTATACAACTTTTACAAGTGTGTGAGATGACAACTTTTACAAGTAACATTCTAATATAAATCCTTACCCTAAAAGGTTATGTTTATGCATCTGAGTTAATAATGATTTCAAAGATGCAAAGAAATAATACAATAATCAATACAGGTAATATATGTAAAACCATAGACATCAAATTAAAAAGAGGTAACTCTAACAATGCTGATATTATTGTGTTGGCAACGTTCCTGGATCAATTCCAGAGTAATGACTATTCTGGATGTTTTCTGATATAATTTGTAATATTTGATTTATGCCAAGCACCAAAAGGTTGGGCATGTATTTTGTCCCCAAAAAACCATTAGAATCAAAGCTAATATATGGTAAAGGAGTTACACAACTATATGTATATTCATAATCACATCTAAATAACATTAGAATATTTAAGGCCTATAACTCATCACCTAAATACAATATTAATTGTTCTAATACATTGTGTTCTTTGCAATGTAACCCCTTGGACAGAGTCTACAGTCAAAGCAGCAATGGGGCCAGCCTTGACATGGAATCTGACTGGATCCAGGAAGGCAACTCTTGCTGCAGACAGAATGAGGAGCCTGAGAGCACAGAGAGAAAATAGGATGGAGCAGAGCACAAAGATCATCGTATCCTTCAATTTTCTTTTGGGAAAAAATCTCTTCTGATTTAGTTGGATCAGAATAATGGTCCACAAATGGTATCTGAGATATTTTTTCAGGCTGTTATCCCATTCATCTGGGGAAATGTTACTGTACAAAGGAAGCAGAATGGCCCTAAAGCCAAGTCTGAGCCTAGCATTAAGTTTTCACATGTGTCCACTGAAGAGTTCACAGAACTGAAAGCTAATTCAATACTCCAAAAAAATGTATTCTGTAGATTCTATTACATATTATGTGGGGAAATCTAATTCCTCTGTTTTGAACATGTTGATGGGTAGTTTCATGAGTTACAGTTTTCTATCCTGTGATTTACACATGACACTGTCTCACATTATTATGCCTTTGCGTAGGTCATCCTGATGCCTGGAATGTTCTCCCTTCTCAACTTCACATCAGAGAATCTCATTCTTCATTCAGGACAAAGTTCAAATACCACTTTCTGCACGAAGCCTTGCCTGACTTTAACTGCTTGGTCTCTCTAGTCCTAACCACTTCTTGTGTATAGTTGTATTTATTCCAGAAATATACTTTTCTCCGTTAGAATGTAACCTCCTTGAAAGGAGGGCTTTCCTCATTCTTTGCGTCTGTATTCCCAGCACCTATCACAATGTCTTACTCATAGTAGACACTCAAAACATTCATGTTCATTGGCTGATTGTTTGTAATTGCTAACATTTTTTCCACATGCAGTGCATCACCTCTCCAAATGATGGAAGTTTCATTGATACTCAGTTCTTTTCTTGATGGACCTGTGGTATCAACAGCACCAATATTCACCAAGGAAAATGAGTTTGGGGGAGTCTCTTGCCCATTTAGAATGTCATAGGCATCAAAAACAATGATGGATTTTTTTTCTTTTCCATGATGGACCCAGAATCGAACCTTCTTGATATAATACAAAAGCTAATAAAAAAAATCTACCTTGCTTGATCTTGCCAGGGAAAAGGTAGATTATTATTAGCTTTCAGCCTTCACTTACCTTAAGATATTAAGATAGAATTCTCATAACCTTGCTCATTTCTCCTGAACTAAGCTTGAGAATTAATATTTATGTTAGTTCTTTGACTTGGTCTTCTGTTGCTGTATACCCGCAGAGAAATATAATGCACTTAGTTCTTGCATCTTGGAGAATTAGAGGCAATCCATTTGTCAATAAGCATTGAGGTGACAGCAGTGTGCCAGGTGAGAAACAGCTTGATATAGTGGTTGCAGAGTTGGCTCCAAAGCCAGTTAGACCTGGCTTCGCCTTTTACCTCGGACACTGCTAGCTGTGTGACTTGAGACAAGTCACTTAAGTTTTCAATGCCCCTCAAGTAACCCTTTAAAACTATAATTGAAAAAAGTGCCAATCTGCAACAGTCTGAGAGATTTATCATCTAAAAGTTCCCTATACCATTAAAATCATAGATCCAGTCCCTATTACTATGTACCTGGCACAGTATGTGGTTCCAGGGATAAAGAGATGAAAATGAAAGTGTACCTACCCTGATGGAGTTTCTATTCTGTAAAGGGGGAAAGTATAGATATAAATGCATAAAGGAAAATATAAAATATATGCAAATAAAAGCGAATGATTTTGAGAGGGTACCAGCAGCTTAGAGTATGGGAAAAGCTTTAGTTAGGAGGTGATGCTTGGGCTGAATCTAGAAAATAGCAGTGGGCTCTAAGGGGCAGGGCTGAGGCTAGATTTCATGTGTCAAAGGCACAGAGTTGGGAAGGTATGCTGTGTACAAAGAGCCATCAGCAAGTAGACCAGCTTGGCTAAGCCAAAGAATGCGTGAAGGAGAAGAGTGTGGGATAAGCCTAGAGAGACAGCTGAGAGGCAGATGGTAAAGGGTGTTTAAGGTCAAATAGGCCACTTTATATTTTATCATTGATATAATAGAGAGCTACTGGAGCTTCTGGAATACAAGAGTAACATGATCAAACCCATGCTTTGGGAATATCACTTGGGCAAATAGTGAAGACGGTGAATTTCAGAAGGGAGATACTTGAGTCAAGGAAACCAATTAACAGGCTCTTGCAAAAGTCTAGGCAAGAAATTATATGGGTCTGGATTAAAATTGGGAGAAATGCAAAAGGTGTTACTGATACAAAAATGATAAGACTTGACACCTAATTGGACATGGGGGATGGAGGGTGAAGGAGAGTGAAGAGTCATGGATATCTCCTAGGTTGCAAACCTAGGTAGCTTAAAGGATATCAGTCCCCTTCAAGAGAAGCAGGGAATTTAGAAAGACAAGTTTCTTCAGATCAGTTGTTGTAATGCCAAGCAAAGGCAACTTCCCAAGGTTCAAAATACCAGCATAGATGCTCTCCATTTTATTCAATGACAAATTAAGAACAGAGAGAATCAAAATATAACATAATTCAAAATACAGAATTTACCAAGTGTAATTCAATCAAGTACTACCCCACCCCTGGACATTACATTCATTTATTCAACCACAAAATCCCTCTTCTCAAATGGAGATTAGTTTCCAATCATAAGTAAAGTATATTCATTTGTTCAATCACAGAGTACAAAAATCAAAAGTTCCCCACCCTTGGATCACAATTGAATTTACCCCAGAGTTACAACAAGCTTAAGTACAGCATTTAATACCCAAAGAGAGGGCTTTTCTTCATCTTGACAAGAGGCAAGTTCTCAGCAATCTTTGTTCCTGGGGAGACAAAGCTTAGCAAGGCCACAAGATACATCGCCAGTGTCTTCATTAATTCATTCTATGTCTGCAGAACAGTCCTAGGACCCCTGAAAACATGAGCAAAACCCTCTTCCAGGATTTCTGTAAACATACAACAAGAAAATCCTTTTTCAGGGCTTCTGAACCAACAGCAAGATTCCAGAACCTCTGCAACAGCAGAACTGTCCTTCACCAGTGGACAGAATTCACTCTCTGTCTGCAGAACAGTCTCAGGAGCTCTGAACCAACAGCAAGGTTCCAGAACCTCTGCAACAGCAGAACTGTCCTTCACCAGTGGATAAATCTGGCAAAACAACATCAAAAAAGACAGATAAAGTACCAGCTTAACAGCCATGTCTCCTCAGTCCTTGGCAGCTCTGGGTGGCAGCTCTCAAAAGTCCTGGGCAATTCAAACTGGCCCTCAGCAATCCTCTCAGTCTCTCTCTGCCTCCAAGATGCTGCTTCCAAAAAGTTCTTCTGCCTCTCTCTTTTTTTGTGTGTTTCTAAATTCACGTCACCAGCTCCTCCCAGTTCAGTACTCTCTTTTCACATCAACAAGTCCATCCCACAAGTGGGATTCACAAGCTCTGGGTTTTAACACAATCAATCCAAAAACCAAGCCAATACAGGGGGATCTTTAAATTCCATTACTATTACAGTTGTACATAGCAACTGAGGTCAACTGAATCCCACACTTTTTATATTGATCTTCATAAAGCCTGATTCATGAACTGAAGTTAAACTCATTATTTCAGAAATACTGGATTTCCCATCCTCGCAAACTTTACAGGGTGACTTGCATATGATGTTGTTGAGTCATTTTTTAGTCATGTGAAACTCATGACTCCATCTGAGATTTTCTTGGTCGATACTGGAGTGGTTTGCTATCCCTTCTCCAACTCATTTTACACATAAGGAAACTGAGGCAAATAAGCTTAAATGATTACCCCATGATAGCCCAAATGATTAGCCATCACACAACTAGTAAGTATCTGAGGCTGAATTTGAACTCAGAAAAATGAGTCCTGACTCCAGGCCGATAAATCTTGGTTGAATTGAATACAATCCCCTCTCTCAAAACTATCATTCCGTTTGAGCTTGGGAGTTCATTCTCACATCAAAAGTCTGAGACAGCCCTGCCTAAACTGCCTTCAATATAAAAGCTCCATACAACTCTTAAAATCATTGACTCTGAGCTTCAATTGTTTATTGAAGATTAAATGAATTGGGTTGAATATAAGGAATAGCTTTCAGATCATTAGCAATAGTTGTCCCCAAAATAGAAAGTGATTCTTCCATGTTTGCCATACTGGAAATGTCCAATGAGGAGTAAGGTGCCCACTTGAGAGCAATGTCATGGAGAGGAATCCTTATGGGTCATGGGGTTGGATTCAATGACCCATGAAATGCCCCCGAAACCTTCAGATTCTTCTGAAAATTGTGAATGTGCTTAAGCCAAGGGCTACATTTGAGAACAAAAGTACTTATTGGCTTTCTTGGCAACCCATTCTCCTTAACCTGCTACTGTATGTCAGTCAACAAGAATGTGTTAAAAGCATACAGTATACCAGGCATGGTGTGCTGAGAACTGCAGGCAAAAAGAGTCCCTGTAGTTGAGGAATTTAAGTTATAACTGGGGAAAATAGCATGGATATAACTAGATACATACAAGATCATACTCATTATTCTGTCTGTATCTATGTCATTGTAAATGTATTTAGCTGCTCACCTGCCATGGCTGGATATCCCAGATCTCAGCACATGTCCTATTCCCAAAAGGCCCTTCTTTACTATCACAGGAGATCAGATCCTGGAAGGCATGAGCAGTGCTGTACACAGCAATGTAGGTGCCATAGGTCTCACTCAGGGTATTTGAGGTCAGTGAAGAGATGCTGTGGTCTTGCAGACATTCTTTACCCATGCAGAATTTGGATCCTTCTAGTTCTGTCCTGTTACCCAGTGTAATATAATACCAAGCAAAGGCAACTTCCCAGGTTCAAAATACCAGCATAGGTGCTCTCTATTTTATTCAGTAACAAACCCAGAACAGAGAAGATCAAAACATGACATCATTCAAAATACAGCATTTACTAAGTGTGATTAAATAATCTCCAAGTACTACCCCACCCCAGGACCTTCCAATCATTCAATCAATTACAAAGTCTCTGTTCTAAATACTTCTCCACCCCTAGGCTATACCTTAATTAAGTCCACCACAAAGCCCCTCTTCTCAAATGGAGATTAGTTTCCAAACATAAGGTCAAAAGTTCCCCACCCCTGGATCACAATTGAATCTACCCCAGAGTTACATCAAGTTTAAACACAGCACTTAATACCCAAATGGAGGTCTTTTCTTCATCTTGACACAAGGCAAGTTCTCAGCAATCTTAGTTCCTGGGGAGACAAGGCTTAGCAAAGCCACAAGATACATTGCCAGTCCCTTCATGAATTTATCCTCTGTCTGTAGAACAGTCCTAGAACCCCTGAACACATTAGCAAAGCCCTCTCCCAGGATTTCTGTAAACATACAACAAGAAAATCCTTCTTCAGGGCTTCTGAACCAACAGAAAGGCTCCCAGACCCCTGCAACAACAGCACTGTTCCTCACCAGTGGACAGTATTCACTCTGTCTGCAGGACAGTCTCCAGACCCCTGCAACAACAGTATTGTCCCTCACCAGTGGACAGTATTCACTCTCTGTCTGCAGGACAGTCGCAGGCCTTCTTAGCGAACAGCCAGGTTCCAGGACTTCTTCAACAAAAGGACAGTCTTTCACCAGTGGACAAATCTGGCAAAATAACATCAAAACAGACAGACAAAGTACCAGCAAAACAGCCATGTCTCCTCAGTCCTTGGCAGCTCAGGGGGCAGGTCTCAAAAGTCCAGGGCAATTCAAAGCGGCCACCAGCAATTCTCTTAGTCTCTCTCTCTCTCCACGAGGTGCTGCTTCCAAAAAGATCTTCCGCCTCTCTCTAGTGTCTCTCCAAATCTACATCACCAGCTCCTCCCAGTTCAGGACTTTCTTTTCACATCAACAAGCCCATCCCACAGGTGGGATTAACAAACTCTGGGTTTTAACACAATCAGTTTGAAAACCAAGCCAATACAGGGGAATCTTTAATTGCCATTACTATCACACCCAGGCAAGGAAGTCCCTGAGTAGGTCACTTACAGTCAAATATTTTTTTCCCAAAATGTTTTTATATAGTCATTCTCTGGAGTCTCATCTACATGCAGGTGGCAAAAACCCTGGAATCTTTCCCCTTTGTCTAGAAATCACAAGAGTTTGGGAAATGTTTGGGCAGGAGAGAGGAACGTCACTCTCATCTATGTTTTTCCTTATCCATATCTTCCCTGTGACATCTCTTCCTGAGAGTCCCTTTAACATGAGGGAAAAGATGAAACTGTTCAGAATCACCACAATGACTTTGGCTGAGATAGTTCCCATTGTTCATGCAACACAATGGAAATTTTCATGAAAATTTGAGGTGGCAATATTCATGAGGAACTCTCTGCAGGCGCCAGCCTTCTTCCACTCACCACTCAGTAAGTAGCTGTCCTGGCTGCCAAAATCTTCATCTTGAGCCACAATCCCCACCCAGGTCCAACCCAAGTATGGCAACACTAAGGCCACACCATTAGACCAGGATTGGTCATTGGGTATTATCCGTAAAAAAGAAGGAAACTGAGTTTTGTCACTGAGACTGATGACACTGGATGCATAGCTGACCTGGAAAAGGAAAATATTCCTGTAGATGAGCTAGTAAGTCACTTTCAGAAAGAAGGCTTTAATAATACTGAGATTAATGTGAATAGTTACTACAGATACCGATAGAATTTAGAGTCTATACAGCAAGAGACCACTAGGTGGCACAGTACATTGCAGGTAGAATGACAAAACCGAGCTTAAAATCTGTCCTGGTTGTTTGACTATCTGCAAGTCATTTAGATTTTGGTCTCAATTTCCTGATCTGTAAAATGGATAGAAGACTTACCTCCCAGGACTGTTGATGAGAGGACATTTGTAAAGTGCCTTGCAAACCTCCAAGTGCCATATAAATGTTGCTGCTGCTGTTACTATATTGGGTTGTGACATTTGATTGTAACCCCCAACCCAGAATTGGCACCGTGGATACTCATATGGTGCTGCAGTCTAGAGACTCTTCTCACACCGTGGCTCAGGCCCCATTCAGGGTCTGCCCTAGGAACAGCAGTACATAGCTAATGTCCTAACGGTGCCCATTTCCCAAACGGCTGCACTGTTTGGGGATTTCTCTGACATCTGCACCATTCTGCAGGAAACTCATTATTGAGAAAACCTCATCATCCTGCAAGATCCAATCACCCTTGGCATCCACACCTCATCACTACATTCTACCACCCTCTTTGGAGGGCAGACTCATGAATAACAATGCCTTATTTGCAGCCCCCAAAAGGTTAAATGAAAGGCAGTTTTGACATTGCCAGATAATAGATCTTTCTATTCCCCAGGACCATTTAGTCCACATATGACAGCTAGGTGACCTAGAGAATAGGGTGCTGGACTTCGAGTCAGGAAGGTCTGCATTCAAATCTAGTCTCCAACATTTACTATCCTTGTGCATCTGGTCAAGCCACTTAAACTCTCTCAACCTCAGTTTCCTCTTTTGTAAAGTGAGAATAATAATAGCACTTACCTCCCAGGATTATGAGGAACAAATGAGACCGTATTTGTGTGGTGTTGTGAAAACCTTAAAGTCTATCTGCTAAATATAATCATCATAACTAACAGTAATATAAAACAAGGTTCAGGTTTTCTCTATTTGGCAACACTGTTTCTCACGGCTCCTCATTGGCTCTTGCACTTGAACTTGGCCCATGAATGTCACTGTTCGGGAGCTCTTCATCTTCCCTATAGAGGTTTGCTCCTGGGATTCCTCCACTGTCCTAGCAGGAACCCTGCTGCCCTCCTCCTGCCATCTCAGTGGCCCCGTTTCATTTTTCCTTCTCTCTTGGGGTTGCATGGCCCCCTGAAGAGGGCCCCAAGATGTTCAGATGCCCCCTCCGAGGAGCAGAATCCAAGTCTCAGTAACCCCTCTCTTATCAGCATGTCTCAGTCCCGATTGTTTCAACTCTAAACTGTCTGCTCTGCTCTGCTCATCCCTTTCAAGGACAATCTCAACAGCTCTTGACTGCCTAGAACTTAGTCATGCAGCCTCCACTGCCAAGACTCAAGTAATCATTTTCAATATACCATTGATTCCCCATGGCAAGTGTACCTGTTCCTATCCCATCAGGGAAATTTTATCAATACTAAAACAAAGTTTCAAATGTTGTGCCAATGACAATGTTCATACCATCTTTTGTAAGACATTTCCAATGTTTGAGGGAAAAGAGTTTGTCTTCTTGGCCCCTAACGCTTTCTGCATAAGCCTCTTATTTCTGACTCAGAGTCTAAGCCCTCACATGTGTTACCTTCTACTGAGGGAAAAGAGACCAGGCTAGAGTGGGATCGTCCCTTTGAATAATGAGAGTAGCTAGTGTTTATGTAACACTTTGAGGTTTGTAAACACTTTACAGAAAGTTACCTCATCTGATTTTATTGGCATAGAGAACTTGCTTTACCTATGCAGATCAATACCTTCTCTCTGACATAGAGACAGGAATAGCTTTGCAGTCCCTAAGAGGTTAAATGATTTGCCCAGGGTCAAAGACTTAATATGTGTCAGAGGGAGGACTTGAGCCCAGGTCTTCAGGAATCCAAAGTTGACTCTAACCACTTGCTACATTGTCTCATGGCTAGCAGAGCACCATAAAATTATTTGGGATAATTGTGCAAAGTCCTGTGATTCTCCTTCTATATCTGGACTCTACTTGGTGTGTCCCTCCTCCCCTTCCACTTAGCTTTGGACCTTTTGCTCATAAACTCAGACTCTGATTTCCCTTAGCTACCTGGACTGTGTTAGCTTGTGGATTTTTGGTTTTGACATTAGCACTGGATTACTAGTGGTTCATTTGACCCATAGACTAGGGAATTATGCTTGAATTATGTCCATTTCCATCTATGTATGGCCATAAGTTAATGAATGAATATGACGGGATTTATTAAGACCTCCCAATGTGTCAGGCAGTGTGCTAAGAAATGGACATACAGATACAAAAAGCAAGACTATCTCTGCCCTCAAAAAGTTTACCTTCTAATAAAGGAGAATAGTGTACATACAGGGGAATGGATGGTGGAAAAGGAAAAAAGTTTTCATCTAAGGAGTCAAAGAAATGGCAAGTTGGTGTTTATGGCAGAGAAAACATACCCAGGAAGGACATATTCAAAGGCTCTCACTGGTGGAGCCAGTCTACACATTTACATCCCCAAAACTTATCTACCACACATCTCACTTTCTCCTCACGGCTCATTCTAAGAGCTACTCAGAAAATGTGACCTCATGTAATGATAATGGCAATTTGAAGATCTTCTCTGACCCTTAATAAGCCTAAGGGAATTTGAAGCTTTTTATTGCTTTGAAAATTTTCCCTGTCCCCTAATAGGCTGAATGTAATCACATGGAGCCTGTGGTGAGAGGAGGTTGCTGAAGGGTGGAGTAGAGCCCACAGGCAGCTTCGAGTCAGAGCAGCTAGCATGGTGAGACAGAGAGGATACACCCAGGAATACAGCTAGGCTTGTGAGTGTTGGTTTGTGGGAAAGCTGAAGGATGGTGTGGCTCTCGGCTGTGTTATGATGTATTAATTTCTTTGGTGCTATGATGGATTCAGCTTTCTGGTTTGGGGATTTGGTTTTCTGGTGTCTGAACAAATGCTTTGCTTCTGTTTTCTATATGGAGAGTCTGTTATATTTTGCAATTGAGAACTATGCCAGCATATTTACAGTCACTGGCAGCACTGTGAATATTGCATTGGTGCTACACCTCAAAAAGAATATACTAAAATAATACACCAGTAAGTCATCCCAAATTCTGCCTTCCTCATATCATTTGGTTACAAGGAAGTACTCAGAAAGAATTTATATGTGATTCTTATTACATTCTCACCTCCATGGACTCCCCCCCCCCCACACCCCGCCACCTCACCTTTACCCTTGATTGTTGTCTTTGTTCTCAAAGAAGACCAAAATGATGCCTTGATGGGGACATTTCTCTGGCCTTCGTTTCAGAGATTGAACTGTCTTAAAACCATGAAAAGAAGTCCTTCGTGAATCTTTATGATGTCAGAAGAATTCATCTTTCCTTCTTGTAGGAAGGGTCATAGAATTGTAGATTTAGAGCTGGTAGAGACAACAGAAACCATCTACAGAGCCTCCCTCATTTCACAGATGACTGTCTGAGGTTTAGAGGTGAAGGCTGCCCAAGACTACTACACATGTAGTAACTAGAAGAGATAGGACTCAGACCCAAATCCTCTGATTCCAAAAGCAGGGTGCAGTTTCCACTGCTCTATGCTGTCTCCCAGGAACAGTGGAGGAAAGGTTTTTCTCTTTATTACAGATCCTAAAAGTTGAGTAACCAGATAAATAGGTATTGCTGTATTCTTCCCTCTCTAGATTTGATAGGGTATTCCTTAATAGGATTAAGACCGCCCTGACTTAATAAACCATGGATCAAAGAACTAATATTCTCATTTCTGGTGACTATTTATGAAAGTTTCCTAGTCTTCCTTAATCTTAGTACCTTCTCTCTAAAACTACCCTTAATTGATTTTTATATCCATTTTGTTTATACATAGCTGTTCATATGTTGTCTTCTCCATTAGACTGTGAGGTCCTCGAGAACAGAAATTGTCTTTGACTTTTCATTGAATCTTCTTCACTATAGACACAAAATAGATGTTTCACAAATGTGTATTGACTTACTGATGAATAAATTGAAATCCTTGCTGCCATCCTTGCGAAAGAATTAAATGGATTCCTACCACATCAAGCCATGACATTAAATCTTCTAGCAACTGTGCCTATAAAATGCAAGTCTCTATATTTGTTTTTAAAAGACTCAGTGATGAGTCTGATTTTTTGTAACTACCCCATTTATTATTTTACTTCAACCATACCTGCAAAATGTCACCAAAAAAGTGCATTTAGTCTAATGAATATCTATAGAAGATTAAAATTTAACACAAAAAGAGTTCTATAATATTGTTTATGCCTGTAGCTACAAAACTTCTACAGGTCTATTAAATGATCCCTAGTTGTGATATCAAAAAAGCTCCTATGATGGCAAGTTATCCTAAAAAAAATTGTAAGTTATTTTACAAGGACCACTTTCAACTTTCTAGAACATGGATTCTTAACCTGGAGTCTGTGAGTGCAGGCTGGCCTTTTTTTATTTAAGAATTTTTTAAACATAATTGGCTTCCTTTGTAAGTATATTTTATTTTACACATTTAAAAATATCATTCATATAAGAGGTCCACAGGTTTTCCTAGACTTCCAAATGAGTCCTCAATCTAAAAAAAGCTTAAGAATTTCTGTTTTCCTGGAAGCATTTCCCATAAGATCAGGGGTGAAACAAGGGTGTCCACCATCACCCCTCTTATTCAATCTGGTACTAGAAATGTTAGCAGTAGCAATTAGAGAAGAAAAAGAAATCAAAGGAATCAAGTTAGGCAAAGAAGAGACCAAGCTATCACTCTTCGCAGATTATATGATGATATACTTAGAGAATCCTAGAGAATCAAGTAAAAAACTGCTTGAGACAATAAATAAATTTGGCAAAGTTGCAGGATATAAAATAAACCCACATAAATCCTCGGCATTCCTATATATTTCCAATGAAATTCAACAGCAAGAAGTAGAAAGAGAAATACCATTTAAAGTTACTGTAGACATTATAAAATATTTGGGAATCTACCTGCCAAAACAAACCCAGGACCTGTATGATCATAACTACAAAACACTTTTCACACAAATAAAGTCAGATCTAACTAATTGGAAAAATATCAATTGCTCATGGCTGGGTCAAGCTAATATAATAAAAATGACAATTTTACCTAAATTAAATTATATATTTAGTGCCATACCAATTAATTTACCAAAAAACTACTTTATAGAGTTAGAAAAAATAGTAACAAAATTCATCTGGAAGAATAAACGGTCCAGAATATCAAGGGAATTAATGAAAAAAAATGCTAGGGAAGGTGGACTAGCTTTACCAGATTTCAATCTGTACTATAAAGCAGCAGTCATCAAAACTACTTGGTACTGGCTTAGGAATAGAGGAGTGGATCAATGGAATAGATTAGGCACACAAGATTCAGAAGTCAATGACTACAGTAATGTATTGTTTGATAAACCCCCAGACCCTGGTTTTTGGGATAAGAACTCACTATTTGACAAAAACTGCTGGGAAAACTGGAATATAGTATGGCAGAAACTGGACATAGACCATTATCTAACACCATATACCAAAATCAAGTCTAAATGGGTTCATGATCTAGGTATAAAGGTTGATACTGTAAGCAGTCTGCTAAAACAAGGAATAGCTTACCTATCAGACTTGTGGAGAGGGAATGACTTTATGACGAAACAGGAATTAGAGAACATTATAAAATGTAAAATGGATAATTTTGACTACATGAAATTGAAAAGTTTCTGTACAAATAAAGCCAATGTAACCAAGATTAAGAGGGAGGTGGTAAATTGGGAAAGAATCTTTACAACCTATGTCTCTGACCAAGGACTCATCTCTAAAATATACAGAGAACTGAGTCAAATTTATAAGAATACAAGTCATTCCCCAATTGATAAATGGTCAAAGGATATGAACAGGCAGTTTTCAGAGAAAGAAATTAAAGCTATCTATAAGCACATGAAGAAATGCTCTAATTCACTATTGATTAGAGAAATGCAAATCAAAACAACCCTGAGGTACCACATCTCACCAGTCAGATTGGCTAAGATGACAAAACAGGAAAATGACAAATGCTGGAGAGGATGTGGGCAAACTGGAATACTAATGCATTGTTGGTGGAGCTGTGAACTGATCCAGCCTTTCTGGAGAGCAATCTGGAATTATGCCCAAAGGGCTATAAATACTTTCATACCCTTTGATCCAGCAATACCACTCCTAGGGTTATATCCCAAAGAGATCATAGAAATGGGAGAAAGACCCATATGTACAAAAATGTTTATAGCAGCTCTTTTTGTTGTGGCAAAGAATTGGAAATTAAGGGGGTGTCCATCAATTGGGGAATGGCTGAACAAGTTGTGGTATATGCATGTTATGGAATATTATTGCGCTATAAGAAATGGGGAGCAGGCGGTCTTCATATTTACCTGGAGAGGCTTAAAAGAACTGATGCTGAATGAGAAGAGTAGAACCAGGAGGAATTTGTACACAATTACGGACACAACATATGTGTGATGACCAACTTTGATAGACTGGACTCTTCTCAACAATGCAGGGATATAAGTCAATCCCAAAAGACGCATGATGGAGAGAAAAACATGCATCCAGAGAAAGAACTAGAAAGAACTAAATTTATATCCAGGTGGAAGCAAAATACCTGATCTTTTTTGTTCTCTTATTTGATTTTATGTCCTCTATACCATTTTTCATCCCAGCTGGTACAATCCATCCTTATAACCTGACCATCGTATAATGTGAAAGTATCTACAGATCCTATACTTGATTATAAGACGCCATGGGGGGGGGAGGGGAGGGAGGGGGACAAAATGTGAAATTCAAGAAATTGTGGAATTGAATCCTGTAAATTAAAAGGAAACAAACAAATTAATAAATTAAAGAATTAAAAAAAGAATTTCTGTTTCCAAGCTAAAATAGAAGCTGTTTTCCTGAAGAAAATTAAGGAAATATAATTATATATATATATATATATATATATATATCCAATTTTGTTTTCTAGATGGAACCTTCTTCATTACATATTCTGGCAATATTTACCTAATGTTTAAACTCAAATACTTCATTTCCCCCAACACAACAGTAGTATTAGTTATAGCTATGCCTTCTAGCATTTTGGGAAATAGTTATTTCAATCACTGAGTGAGTAGGTGCTGACCACCTGAATTAGGATGAGGGCAGTAAGAAAGTAAAGGAATCAACAGATGCATGAATTACTACAAAGGAAGAATTGAACTGTCAGGAATTCTTAACTCATTGAATGTAAAAGGAAAGAGAAATAATCAAAGATTTCCAGCCTAAAAGACTATGATAAAGATGATAACATAAAACATATAACTAAGTCTCTAGCTTGGAAAAAAAGGTTTGGTAAGAAGGAGATGATGAGTTGAGTTTTAAAACACTGAATTTGACAGAATGGTATACTCAAGAGTTGATGCCCAATGTGTAATTAGAGGTACATTCCACCTGCTTATGCCTCAGTTTCTTCATCTGGAAAATAGAGAGAATTGGATTAGATCACCTCTGTGGTCCTTTCCAGCTCTATACCTATCATTGTGTGGTTCCCTGAAGTTATATACTCCAAAACAAGATTATGAGGTTCTTTATACATAGTATATAAAAACTCAATCCCGTGGGAGTAACTAGAAAGAACACCAAGGATTAAACCTCGGAGAACAATTAGAAACATGTGGAAAAATGATCAAAAGAGAGACAGAAGGAAAACCAATAAAGTGCAGTATCTTAGAAACGGAATCAGGAGAGTGTTAAATGTTGCAGAGAAATAAAATATCTTGAACACAAAGAGACATCTTCACCCCACCCCATTCAAGTCTCCTATTGAATAAACACAAATGATGATTTTCTATGCTTCATAGAATATTATTTACCCTATTACTAGTCCATCAAAAAATTTAGGCAAGACATTTGAGAAAGATTGTGTCTTTTGAGTTTCATATTTCTAATAGCATGGAGATTATATTCAAAGATTATATTCAAGGATTCCCTATTACCTGGAGGCTACTTGAATAGTTGTAATAGCCTTGTTTTTAATTGTTCATGGTGGAGCATTTTCCATGGTAGCAGAGTGGAAAGGATAAATCAGCCCATTCAAAAGTCCACACTGGCTTCTTCTAGGTAAAGGACAAGCATAAAACTGCCTGTCCTTGCCTTCTCCAGCCTTCTTCACAACTCAGAGAATGCAGAGGTGGTTGTGTTTATTGCAGCAAGGACTGTCATTGTTTTTGTGCAAGTGCCATTTGTCATATTAACTTGAGGTTCACTGAAAGACTCTGAAATGGAAATTGGAAATTCCCCTTTAAATTAGTAAGATCATTCAAATAAATAGGTTCAGTTCAACTCCAGGCCATGACCGCTCCATGACTCCTGAGTGTTCTTGGTTTAGCATTCCAGGAACTAGCCATTCCCAGGCCACATCGACCTGGAGGGGTGCTCCCCTCCTTGTTCAATGTGATGTTGTTAAAAAACACATACCAAGCCTCAGGAAGATGGGAATGTGACTGGGCCAGATGTGTACTGACCAAAGGGCTCATGCGCCAGAAACTTTCTGGCTCCAAGCCTTCTTTGTTTAGAACGGTATAAGAGACCTGCGTCCTGTAAGCCCGGTGAGCTTCACCTGTGGGGAGGATGCTTCGCCCGGGAAAATTCTTTACACAATTCCAGTTGTGCAGGCTGTAACGGGGCTCCCAGCCATTGATTGACTTTGAAGGTTCCCTTGAATTGGTGATGTATTCTCTTCCTTTACCAATTATCTTGATTGGTATTGTCATTGTATGCTTCCTATGCAAATCTAAGCTATCTGTGCCTTGCCTTTTCTAAATAAATTTCTATTTTATATTTTTCTGGTGTGTTGAAGAGTGTCATTTATAGGAGTGGATCCGAACCTCATTAAATCATACTAATACAAAATTGGCGTCACGAACAGGATCCGCTGTATAAATGCCTCTTTTTAATTGACAGAATGTTTAAAAGCTATTCCTATAGAGAAGGGGACACCCGGGTCCCACTCACTCGACTGGTAGATTCAAAGCTCTAACTTTCAAAGAAGTTCCAAAGAGTGGACACATAAGTGAAATTTGTGGGAGTAAAAGTTAGAACAGCTAAAAACATTTGAGCAAGTGTTGTTAAAGCCTCTCTCACCAGATCAGATTAAGGAAAGAGAGTGCTGAAGAGAAGTAGGGAATTTGAGTTACCCTCCCCCTTGATACCCTGAAGTCCCCACCTCTAAGAATGCAGATGACTCCCCCTCCCCCCCCCAAAGTTTTATTTACCTTAGTTTACTGTTCAGTAAGGGGATGGTGGTGGAATTAATATCCTAGGAATTTTTATGGGACTGATATAATTGTAAAGGTGCTTGGTACAATGCCTGGTACAAAACAACAGTGCTATTTGAGTGTAAACTGTGTAAGCTAAAAATTAATTGTTTCATGTTTGTTAATCTTATGTGGAATTTTCTTTAAGTGTGAATTTTATGCCAAGGGTAATGGGATGAATGGTTTTCTGTGCAAAGCAATTTGGAAATGACTAAACTTAAGATCACCAGATTGGTAATTACTTGATTTTGGTTTCAAAGTACAAATTTAGGTACATGATACTTATTTATGATATTGTTACTGGTAAACAGTTGTACTATCTATGCTGTATGAGAAGCAGTTTCTCTTAAAGTTTTGGAATATGGTAATCTGGGAAATCATAAGCTTCCAAGTCTGTCTTTGTTTAAAAGGAAGTTTCAGTAAAGATTGTTTGAAAACTTTGTGTTGCCTAGTTCTGCTCATTCAGAACAGTCCTCCTGCTACTGTATGATGTTGTAAAACTGCCAAAGCCCCAAAGAAATTATCTGTATTAGGCAAGGACAGCCTGGGAAAGCGAGCTTGTTTTAATTATGAAGCTCCTAAACAATAAATTTGACTTGTTGAGAAGTAGCAAGTCTATGTACAAAAGATTAAAAAGGATCTCTAACAATTGGCTTTACCAGGATGAGTTTAAAAAAATTTTGTGAAAGGAAATCTGAATAATAATAATAATTTGAAAGATTTGGAAGCATGAATAAAGGTTTGATTAGAAATATGGAAGGCAGATAAGAAGGTTTGGGGACAAATGGGGATTTCCAAGCCCCTCCTGTCTCTAAATAGTGGTATGGATACCTTTGTATCAGATGATTTAAGTACCTTGAGAAGGGTGTGAGGAAGTATTTAGGAAGACAAAAAGATTTGTAACTTGATTTTATAATTAATAGCTCAATCATATTTGAGAAGAAAAAGGAAATAAGAATATAAATGCAATATTGAATCATTATCCCATGGACTGAGATTGGGATTGTAAAGTTACAGTAGAGAAGTTACATCTGTGTATGTGTCATGGGGTCCCAGTGTATTCCAGAGTGTAATTGGGTGTTAATGCAATTGACTGAATAAATTGTTGGGATTAAATCAGAGACATTTTTAGTTGAGAGAAAAGAAATCTTAGTGTGAGATCAGATTAAGCATAGTTACAGGAAGACAGGGAATCTTGGGAAGTAGATGCAAATATATATTAGAGCAATAATTTATAAACCTGATGGGAAATTTGATTTTAATGAACAAGAATAAATATAGAAATGAATACAGGTTATTTGAGGCTCACTTTAGAGATGTTCCTTAACCAATGTGAGATTATAATCACATCTTAAAATGAATGTTGGAGCTTGTTATTTAAGATTTGATGGGACTGTTGACTGACTATTCCTCTGAGTCTAACTCCAGGTATGGATATTAAGAAAGGCTATCCAAGCTATCTGAGCCACCGATCCATGATGCCAGACCCTATGAGGTAGAGATATGGAAGGCCTGTGAAGTAAGGGTATGGAAGGTCGGGAGAATGACTGTTCCGCATGAGCTGAGGCAGGATTCTCCTGACCTCGACCCTCCCAGTGACACCTGGCAGACTCTGCGCTTGGCTCAGTGCAGATCGCAGCTTGGTATACATTTTGCCTGGAATTGACATTTTGAAGTTGCGGAAAATGGTTCTCTCATTAGAGTTTTGTCCCTATTCTTGGTGGCAAGTTTCAATAATCAAAAGTTTTGAAATTACAAAAGTTTTGAAAAAAGTAAATACTTGATTCTGGAACATCTTAAGTTACTATAAGATAAATATATTAGGCTTAGGATTTAGCAAAGATATTCCTGTGTAAGTCAGGGTCCTTTAGTTCTTTGTAATAATGTGAGGACAAATAGGTCAAGGATTTGTGGGAACATTATTATGCTATTTAGTTAGTATCACACTTGTCTCAGCTTTCTCATAATTAGCTAATGTTAAAAGGAGAATAGTTTCTGGACTATGTTGTAACTGTTAGTATAATGTGAATCCCTTAATGAAATCCCATCCTCCTGGTGGAGGAATTAATAATGAATTAATGCAGAAATATAAGAAACTAGTTTTAATGTATGATCATGACAATTGACCAAGACTCTAATTTTAATTTTGTAAGAATGATAAGCGTTCAGGATGGTGTATCAGCAATGCCATATTCACAATGCCTATAGAGATTACAAATATGCTGATATAATTATCCATCACAAAATACATCAGGTTTGCCATTTGGGGAAATAAACTAGAAAATTTATTAAGATACCAAAAGACTGAGTCCCAAAACCAGAAAGTGAAAGCCATCAGAGTAGTTATGATATTGACACAGGTAGATAAAGTAAAAAGCACCCACATTCTCAAGCCTTTAAAACAGAACAGGCTACCTCAGGCAAAGGTCCTCCTCTCCCCACTCACAGAAACCACCCAGTGTCCTGGAAGCACTCTCAGCAGCTCTGGCCCCTGGCAGTGCTCAGCCGGAGTCCTAACTCAAAAAAAAAAAAAAAGGCAACCGCCACCAACTGCCAACCACAGGACC
>NW_027186380.1:656337-659112 GCF_028583685.1 Petaurus breviceps papuanus
TGCCACCAACTGCCAACCACAGGACCGTTAGCTCGGCTTTTTTTTTTCTTGCTCTGCTATGTCAGCACGTCCATGGGGCATGGGAGATCTTTAAATCCCATAACCCTTACATTCGGCCCCAAGATCTTTCATGTCCCTTGCTTGGCAAAAATACAGTAGGAATAACTGGTGTCAACAAAATTTCACAACAATATAACAAGAATAGCACACAATAAACACAAAAAACCATATTTTAGGGTGGGGCTTGAGCACAAGCTCCCCATCATTCCCCCCACCCCAAACAAATGGGGCCCCAAAATCTTGTGGTAAGGGGTGAAGATCTCTTCTTCTATGGCTACTTGCTGCTGAAATTGGATGTAGAGCTGTCCCTGTCCTTAGGGGTCCCATTTGAGAGGTCAGTTCTTAAAATGCTTGATGCCAGGTCCAAGGGTGACACATCACAGTTGCAGACAGGGGGTGACATCCAGCTTAAGCTATCAGGCATCTACAGATGGAGGGTACCAAGCCTGTGGAAACAAATCTAACAAACAAGGTGAACAAACAAAAAATCAAGAACAATAACCAGACTATTGTAGCCTCATTCACGGTAGAATAAATGATTTAAGGGTACAATTTTGTAATCATCTTCTCCAGAATAAACAATAGTTACAGTGTTATCCTTCCCATATGCTATACATCTGGCTTCTGTTTTACCCATACTTTAGCTCCTGATTTTATTCTATCAGTAGAACCAAATCCTTCAGTTCCTGTGACAGTTATTTTGGAAGGAGGGTCAGTTTTTACAAGTGGCATTGTTTTACAAGGAACGATAATCACTTGAACTATCCTATCATTCTTGTGAATCTGTATGGGCCCTTCTTCTTATTGGTAGGGGTAGGAAAATCCTGAATCTTTTGTCTGGCTTGAGGAAGAATCTCCCTTAGCCCCTTGTTCCATGGTATACCCAAAAACTTCACATTCTGAGCTGGTCCTTGAACCTTTGCAGGGTTAATTTCCCACCCTTTACTTTTCATATGCTCAATTAGAAGGGTCAAACTCCTTTCCACTACTTTCGCATCTTTTCCCTGTATCATGATATCATCAATGTAGTGGGTAAGCTGTACACCAGGTAGCTTTAATTCATCCAACTGTTCAGCCACAATCCTGTGACAAATAGTGGGGCTATGTATGTACCCTTGTGGCAAGCGAGTGAAAGTATATTGTCTACCCTGCCAAGTGAAAGCGAAGTGGTCCCATTGTTTAGAGTCTATTGGGATGGTGAAGAAGGCATTTGCCAAGTCAATAACTGCATACCAAGTCCCATCATATTTCTGGATCCTTTCTATTAAGGTGATGGTATCTGGAACAGCAGCATACAAAGAAGGAGTCACCTTATTCAACTGTCTATAATCCACAGTCATTCTCCACATCCCATCTGATTTTCTTACTGGCCAGACAGGATTATTCCATCTTGTGGTTGTAGGGACTAACACTCCTGCTTCAACATATTCCTTTATAGTAGTGGCAATTTCATCTTGCCCACCTGGCACACGATACTGTTTTAAAGTAATTACTTCAGAAGGTTCAGGTAAAGTGATTGGGTCCATTTTTAGTTTTCCTACTAAAACTGTATTAATTCCTATCTTCCTCACAGCAAATTGGTATCTTCCTTCAGGTAAATTCAGAGTCATGCCTCTCAATACATCTATTCCAATGATGTATTCAGGAATGGGTACAACAACCACAGTATATTCCTTCTTAGGTAACTGCCCAATTTTCATTGTTATTTTAACCTGTCTGGCTGATATTTCAGTGTCTCCAAGACCTGTGATGGTAATAGGAGTTCCATGTTTAAACTTATCAGGGTTTCCATAGATAAGTGTGGCCTCAGCCCCAGTATCAATCAGTGCCCTAGTCACAGTAGTTGATCCATTCTTCCAATATATTGTTAAACCAATATGGGGTCTGCAATCTCTTCTGCATATTTCTTTTATCTGGGCTGGGGCTTGGCCTATCTCCTATTCCCCCTGAAGGTGGGGCAAACTTGGATACAAAGATTCAGATTCAGAAATACCTGCGGGGGTGGTTCCTGCTTCCCTGTTCATTCTAATGCTAAGTACCTTTTCTTGGTACAGCTTATGCAGCTCTTCAGTTGGAATACCATCTATTCTTCTAAAGTCCACCCCAGCTCTTAATAGAGCAGTAAACAGTTCCCTTCTTGTGGATCTATTTTGTCTCTGAATCCTCTGGCTGTTTACTCTTCTCTCTCGAGGCAATTTGTCTTTTTCCCAGTCCCCTAAATCGCTTAATTGTGAAATCTTATCCAGCACCTCTGAAAGAGGGTGCCCTATTTCTCCAATTAAAAGAGTCAGAATTAGGTGCTTATATGCAGGAGGAGCCGTCTTCACTATGATATTTCTATGAGGAACTCCTAGGGAGGTATCATAATATGCATTTGCATCTCCAATCAGGATAGCAGTTTTCATTACCTCCTCCTTTAACTTTCTCATACAGTCTCTAAGTGAGTACCAGGGTCTGTCTCCCCTAGGCCACATAGATTCAGTTGGATATTGCTTTTTGCAACCTTCTGCAGCTAAAGCTAGAAGACTAGTTTTGTTATTTCCTCCTTGCATATGGTGATCCCTAAAAGCCTGGTGTACAAAAGGATTCTGACTGATACTTATGAATTTTAAACAGTCCTCATTGTCCAGTGTTATTCCTCCTGCACCTTCATCAGTGATTCTTACTGTCCAAGACACTAAAGACTCCCCCATTCTTTGGGTAAATCTACTCAAT
>NW_027186380.1:664112-716322 GCF_028583685.1 Petaurus breviceps papuanus
TGAAATGGAAATTGGAAATTCCCCTTTAAATTAGTAAGATCATTCAAATAAATAGGTTCAGTTCAACTCCAGGCCATGACCGCTCCATGACTCCTGAGTGTTCTTGGTTTAGCATTCCAGGAACTAGCCATTCCCAGGCCACATCGACCTGGAGGGGTGGCTCCCCTCCTTGTTCAATGTGATGTTGTTAAAAAACACATACCAAGCCTCAGGAAGATGGGAACGTGACTGGGCCAGATGTGTACTGACCAAAGGGCTCATGCACCAGAAACTTTCTGGCTCCAAGCCTTCTTTGTTTAGAACAGTATAAGAGACCTGCGTCCTGTAAGCCCGGTGAGCTTCACCTGTGGGGAGGATGCTTCGCCCGGGAAAATTCTTTACACAATTCAAGTTGTGCAGGCTGTAACGGGGCTCCCAGCCATTGATTGACTTTGAAGGTTCCCTTGAATTGGTGATGTATTCTCTTCCTTTACCAATTATCTTGATTGGTATTATCATTATATGCTTCCTATGCAAATCTAAGCTATCTGTGCCTTGCCTTTTCTAAATCAATTTCTATTTTATATTTTTCTGGTGTGTTGAAGAGTGTCATTTATAGGAGTGGATCCGAACCTCATTAAATCATACTAATACAGACTCACATCCATTTTTGGAAGTATTTACACATGATTGAGAAGTCATGACTGAAACTTTTGAGCTCTTGAAATGAGTGATTAGCTCATAAGCCATAAGAAAATCAAGGTGTCAAGTGGGTGTTTAATAAATCTGAGGCCAGGGTGTTTAACCCACCTCATTCAAAGCCAAGTTTCTCCAGGTCTGAAAACAGTTCAAACCATATTTCTGGGTAGAGAATAGTGAAAGGCTCCATACATCAGGCCCAGTGACCTAGCACCATTACCTTAATGTTAGAACAGAACCTAATAGGAGAGCTATATGGAGAAACTATTTAATTATTTAAAGCATTGTGATAGTAATGGAACATAAAGATTCCCCTGTATTGGCTTGGTTTTCAAATTGATTGTGTTAAAACCCAGAGCTTGTTAATCCCACCTGTGGGATGGACTTGTTGATGTGAAAAGAGAATCCTGAACTGGGAGGAGCTGGTGACTGAGATCTGGAGAGACAAGAGAGAGGCAGAAGAACTTTTTGGAAGCAGCACCCACGTGGAGGCAGAGAGAGAGACTAAGAGAATTGCTGGTGGCCGCTTTGAATTGCCCTGGACTTTTGAGACCTGCCCCCTGAGCTGCCAAGGACTGAGGAGACATGGCTGTTTTGCTGGTACTTTGTCTGTCTGTTTTGATGTTGTTTTGCCATATTTGTCCACTGGTGAAAGACAGTCCTTTTGTTGAAGAAGTCCTGGAACCTGGCTGTTGACTAAGAGCTCCTGAGACTGTCCTGCAGACATTGAATACTGTCCACTGGTGAAGGACAGTGCTGTTGTTGCAGGGGTCTGGGAAGCTTTCTGTTGGTTCAGAAGCCCTGAAGAAGGATTTTCTTGTTGTATGTTTACAGAAATCCTGGGGGAGGGTTTTGCTAATGTTTTCAGGGGTTCTAGGACTGTTCTGCAGACAGAGGATGAATTAATGAAGAGACTGGCAATGTATCTTGTGGCCTTGCTAAGCCTTATCTCCCCAGGAACTAAGATTGCTGAGAACTTGCCTCTTGTCAAGATGAAGAAAAGACCTCCATTTGGGTATTAAGTGCTGTGCTTAAACTTGATGTAACTCTGGGGTAGATTCAATTGTGATCCAGGGGTGGGGAACTTTTGACCTTTTTGTGTTCTGTGATTGAACAAATGAAGGTACTTTACTTATGTTTGGAAACTAATCTCCATTTGAGAAGAGGGGCTTAGTGGTGGACTAAATGAAGGTACAGCCTAGGGGTGGAGTAATATTTAGAACAGGGACTTTGTAGTTGATTGAATGATTGGAAGGTCCTGGGGTGGGGTAGTACTTGGAGATTATTTAATCACCCTTAGTAAATGCTGTATTTTCAATGATGTCATGTTTTGTTCTTCTCTGTTCTTGGTTTGTCACTGAATAAAATGGAGAGCCCCTATGCTGGTATTCTGAACCTTGGGAAGTTGCCTTTCCGTGGCATTACATTACAAGCACCAAAGAGAAAGAAACAACATCAATATTTGATACATTTGCACCAAATTGTAAAGCATCAAATATGTTAAGGAGAAATCGAATGAAGTTCACTGAACAGTAGGCAGTAAAACACTGAGTTGTGGATTGAAGCACATTTCAAAGAGACCAACCTAATGTAACAAAAAGATAAATTAAGACACCAAAGACCTGAACAGAATTTTAGAGGGCTAGCTGTGATCAGTTCCTGACAGTTACTGAATCAAAATGAGAGGTAATAGCACGTTTCTCAGATATTCATGGAGCTTTAAAAAAAAAATGACCATGGCTTTTAAAAAACTTTACAAACACATGCAGAAATATTTAGCGTATCACAAAACACATCACTTCAAAGCACTAATATTTAACATGTCTTTACTGACCACAGCATAATAAAAAAAATAAATAAAGGACCTTGGAGAAAAGGATTCAAGCTTAAATGGCGGATAAGTAATTTAATAATAATAGCCAGAATTTATATAGTACTATGTGCCAAGTTTTGTGCTAACCCTTCAATTATTGTCACACTTGACCCTCACAACAGCCCTGAGAGGTATGTGTTATTATTATCTCCAATCTACAGATGAGGAAACTGAGGCAAACAGAAGTTAAGTGACTTTCCCAGGGTCATACGGCTAAGTATATGAGGCTGGGTTTGAACTAAGGTTTTCATGACTCTATCTGTGGCACTCTCTCTGACTGCACTGTCTAGAAAAAAATCTGAGAATCAGCAGATTGTTTCATCCCCCAAAATGACAACATCCCCATACTTTGTCAATCCATCTAACACAATTATTTGGACATGTTCATCTATAAAAGAGTCAATGAAGATAATGAATTCAACCAATTAATTCAGTATGAAGCTAAAACAAAACAACCACAGAGAGAAACCTGGAAAACCTTGCATGATCTGACCTTTGGTAAAGTGAGCAGAGCCAAGAAAATAATTTTAAAGACAAACAAGTTTGGATGACTCAAGGACTCTAATGAATATAGTGACCAAACATGACTCCAGATAAGCAATGGATTACTCAAATTACCTATCTCCTGAGAGAAGGGGGATGGACTAAAGGTGCAAAATGAGACATGGCAAATGTATGTATTTGTTTTGACTATTCTTTATTTTCATAAGATTTGTGGAAATTTTCTCCATTTGGAGAAATTTGAGGAAAGGGAATCTAGCCATAGGAGAAAGAAGGAAGGAAGGAAGGAAAGAAGGAAGGAAGGAAGGAAGGAAGGAAGGAAGGAAGGAAGGAAGGAAGGAAGGAAGGAAGGAAGGAAGGAAGAAGAGAGAGAAAGAAAAACAGGAAGAGAGAAAGAAAGAGAGAGAAAGAAAGAGAGAAAGAAAGAAAGGAAGGAAGAAAGAAAGAAAGAGGGAAGGAGGGAAGGAAGGAAAGAAGGAAGAAAGAAAAAGTTCATTGATGTGTATTTAACATAGAAAAATAGCGATCTGAGAAGGTACTGTAATTGTACTTTTAAATGTTTTTAAGGTTTAAAATGTGTTTTTGAAGAGCACCAAATTTGGAATCAGAAGATCCCAATTCTGCCACTTAGTGACTGAATGGCTTTAGTATGAACCTTAAGAGGGATAGGGAAAGTCTTCTTGTATAAGGTAGGACTTTAGCTGAGACTTATCAGGAAGCTAAGAAAGCCAGGTGACACAAATACCACCACATACCAGGAATACCGGAAAAAAAAAAATTGGCTCTAAGTCTAAGATAAAAAACCAATAGGTTCCACAGTGATGATGTAGTGGGAAGATAATTGTGGTGGGGTATAGAATAGAGTTCCCAATCCTTTAGATCTCCCTCTAAAATGCCTCCTGAAAATCTGCAGGTACTCACTGAGTTAGGTACATTTCAGCCAAATTGGCAGTGACCAAGGGCAGAGATGAAAAGCTAGTGGTGTGAATAGGGAAGATGCCTCCAATTATTACATCCCTCATCCTTTCAAACCTCAGGTTTTCCCAATTAGGGCTGAGGCCACGTGGCTCTGTAGGAATGCAAACAAACAGAGATTCCAGAAGAAAAGAAATCAGTGAACTGAGAAACATTGTCAGTCCCTTTCCTGTGAGCTCTGTAGGCAGGATGAATTGGAAGAGGACAATTGTCAGCACCTCTTTCAACACCTGTGTGCCAAAACTAAGGCGAGGCTGTCAGGAATCTATCTCCATCCTCAGGGACCTTTTTTCATCCCAGCTGTAACACATGGGTTCAGGGATACTGGGGGGCTCAGGAAGAGACATATTAGGGAATATCAACTGCAAGGTGAAAGGCTGTGTGAGGCAGGGTCCCAGGGGTCCGATTAGCACATTCACTGGCCTAGTACAGAGCCTCAGAGGGTCAGGAAAGAAGGGCCCAGGAGAGAGATGGAGCCACACCTCTTCATGGGCAGCCCCTCTTTCACCCCTCACACTCAGGTTAGCCCCCTTCTAAAGCCCCAGAAGAAGAGAATCAGCCCCCAAGTAAGCAGTGATGGTTTTAGTTGAGAGTAGGTTTGGCTTGGGGTGAGATGCACGTGGTGGGCAGGATGGAGCAAATGGTCCCCAGCTGGTGAAGTTCTGACCTCAGCTAGTGAAGCCCCGCCCCCAGCTGGTGAAGCCGCCCTCAGCTGGTACAGACAGGCAGGGCCACAGAATCGAGAGCAGGAGGGAGGCCTTCAGTGTGAAAGCTCACTGGGTTCTTCTCCCTCTCCATCCCTCTGCAGGGTTTCTGCTTGGTGCTTGGAGCTCAGTGCCTTTTCTAGGGCTTGAAGTATGGCTTACTCTCCCTGCCTCGTTCTAGCCAGAGCCTTACTTTCCCACTGTCTCTTAAGGAGAAGGTCTGGGAGAGTCCTGTGGAGGTAGTGGCAGATCCAGAGTGAGCCTGGGATTCTGCACAGTGAAAATCAGCATGGTACCTACAGGCCATCTCTCAGCCCTCTTGGCTGGCTGGGGATGCCTGCTGTAATCACTCACTCAGGGGCTCCCATATGGAACTGCTGCTTCTTTTTTTTAAATTTTTCAAATGCTTTATTAACTTCTGATCTATATCACTAATTTCTGGCAGATTTTGAGTTACACATTTTCTCCCCATTTTTTCCCCTACCCACCACCCCAAAATAGCAGTCCCACAGGATATCCCCTCCTCCAATCTGCTCTCTCCCATATTTTCTCCCATACCCCTTTCGACTTTTCCAGTGGATCTCTATGCCCCAGTGCCTGTATATCTTATTTCTAAATTACATGTAAGATAGTATTAATAATACTATACATATATATATATATACATATATATTTGAGTATTTGATTTTAAAACTTTGAATTCCAGATTCATTCCCTTCCTCCCTTGTCACCCACCCTTACTGGGAAGATAAGCAGTTCAGTATACGTTGTACATGTGTGGCTAATGCAAAACAATAACATAGTAGATATATTGTAAAAGACTGACTATATTTCCCTCCCTCCTATCCCACCTCCCACTTGTTCTATTCTCTACTTTGATCCTGTCCCTTTTCAAAAGTGGGTGCTTCCAACTTCCCTCCCCCCCAGCCTGCCCTCCCTTCCATCATTCCCCCTCTCATCCCCTTCCCCCCACTCTCCTGGAGGATAAGATACCCTCTTTAGTGTGTATTTCATTCTCTCCTCAAGCCAAATTCAATGGGAATAAGGTTGACCCATTCCCTTTTGCCTTCCTATTCTTCCCCTCCATTGTAACCATTTTCCCTTGCCTCTTCTATATGAGACAGTTTACCCCATTCTGTCTCTCCCCATCTCCTCTCATTATATTCCTCTCTCACCTCTTTATTTCCCCTTTTAAGTATCATACCTTCCTGTTAAATTGGTCCTGTGCCCTCTCTCTATGTATACCTGTAAACATATATACACACATCACATATGTATTCATATGCCCATATACCCTCATATATATATATATGTATATATATATGTATATATATATATATTTCTATTCCTTTCAACTACTGAGAAAAGTTTCATGAGTTACAATTATTGTTTTTCCATGTAGGAATGTTAATAGTTCAACTTTGATAAGTTCCTTATGATTTCTTTTCCCTGTTTACCTTCTCATGCTTCTCTTGCTTCTTGTATCTGAATGTCAAATTTTCCATTCAACTCTGGTTTTTTCAGCAAGAATGCTTGGAGCTGCTGCTTCTTGGCAGTGGAAGTGGACAGTGGAGGGGAATGACTGTGCCCCTTGTACTCTGAGGAGAATCCCTAGAGCTGCCTGGGGGGAGAGGGGGGCAGAGAGAGAGAACGTGTGTGTGCAGAGCTCTGGAGTGAGGGATGGGGAGAAGACAGTCCCCAGATGTGTAGAATTGAGCCCCATGTGGCACCATTGAGTGCCACCCATATGGAATCTCATTCATTAGAGGTAGGATTTGACTTTAGGGATCCCCACATTTCCTGTTCCCCACCTTGTACCCGGTTACACAGCTGCACCTGGCAAAATGTTCTATTTTAGGGGAAATGTAAAGTGGGTGTCATGGCCCCAGGAACTATAAGAATTCAGTGGGAAAGCTGATGGCCCCCACAAGTCAAAAGGAATGAAAGATTATGGGGATTGGGAGGCCAATTTCTTGCCCAAATCCCCCTGCTTTTGCTACCATGGCAGTTTTCCATCTCTAAATCTATGAAATTTGACTTGCTTTGTCTGGACCATTGGGCAACAGCTTTGGATGATGAGCCCGGAGGCTGAGTAAATCAACCAAATCACTTGGTGAGGAATGAAGAATGAAAAATTCAATCCATTCTATTTAATTGTAATGTACAAAAATTATATTTGTATATATAATAAATAGTCTATCTAACAAAAAAAGAAAAGGAAATTTATTGCTTTATATTTTGAATCCTCTCATACATTCTGCTGTATACATGCCAATGCTTTTTTTTTCTTATTTTGTATTTAAGTTTACAAAGTTTCTTTTTCTTACTGTATATTTAAGTTTAAAATAAATCAATAAAAATAGTATTGGAGAGAGAGAGGGAGAGAGAGAGAGAGATTCATTACCAAGTAACTGGATACATATGAAAACTCCAATTGGTGGATGTGGTTTCATCCCATCCTTGCCCCTTCCTTTCACTCCCCTCACTGGCCCTGATCTTCTAGGTGAGTGCAAAGCCTGGGAGAATAGGTGCCCTGGGTTAGCCCACTTGGGCTGGCTGGATCCCTGGGCTCTCAATCTGGGAGATCCAATCATTAGCCAAAGTCTGGGGACACAGAAGCCTCACAGGTAACAACTGACTTGGAACTGGACCTAGAACCCTGAGGCCAGGGAGTGTCCTGGGCTGGAGCCTGAGTATAGAGGTGGCATAGAAAATGACACTCCCTCTCCCCTAATAATGATCATTAATAATGATTATAACCATGGCAGCTGCTATTGCCCCTTTCCTCTGACTCCTTAAGGCTAGCATAGCCCCTTCCTGGCAACAGCCAGGTAAGGTGGAACACAAAATTTCTTATTCCCATTTTACAGACTGTGAAACAGAAGCAGTGAGTGGGTATGGTGCCTGAGAGTCACAATATCATTGACCTTAAGAAGGAAGCCCAGAGAGGTGGAGAGAAGGTTACCCAAAGCCACACAGAAGAGATTCTTTACCATTTTGGGTCTTTGGCAAATTGCTAAGCCTAAGGACTCCTTCCCAACATAAGGTTTTTAAATGTACGAAATAAAACATATGAGATTACAAAGGAAATCAATTGTGTTGAAATAAATTATCAAAATAAAATCTTTAAGTTCACTCCCAGGCTAAGAAATTCTATTATAATGGATAGAGCCATTTCTGGACTTAGAATCCAGAAGACCAGCTTCAAGGACTCATCAACTGTGTTACCCTGGGCAGGTAACTTAAACCCCCTGTGTTTCCAATTTCCTCATCTGTACAAGATTGGTCTTGGCAGTTTTCCATCTCTAAATCTAGGATTCTACTCAGACCCCAAAACTAATACTCTAATGCTGCATTAGATTGCTTTCTTGATCGTCCTTAAGAATAATTGCTCATAGTTCAAACACTAACGGGTTCTTTATTTTTAATAGGAACTTTAAGAAAAAAAAGCAGTTTGTTAACAACCAAACAAAGTGAACAACCAAACCCCTAGCTCCTAGCCTGAGAAGCACCATACATCTGTACCCCAGAAGCAGAAATCCACTCTAAAAATTCAGGGCATAGGCAAGCACAATGGGAAAGAAGGAAACTGCAAAATCAAGGGCGATACAATCCTATTATAGAGAGCAAGAACAACCAAATTCAGAGGACAACATGGACTCTATACTCACAACTGAGACAATAGAAGGAAATATGAATTGGCCTCAAGCCCAAAAAGCATTGTTGGAGGAACTCAAGAAAGACTTTAAAAGCAACATTAGAGAGGCAGAAGATAAATTTAAATCTACATTGAACAAATTGGAAAAAAATTTCGCTGAAGAAAACAAATCCTTAAAAAGTAAAATTTGTGAACTGGGACCAGAGGTTCAAAATCTAACTGGAGAAAATACCTCCGAAAAAAAGGAGCTTCAAAAACTAACCAAGGAAAATAATTCACAAAAACTAGAATGAGTCAAATCAAAGCTAAGGACTCTATGATACACCAAGAGTCAATCAAACAAAACATGAAGATTAAAAAATTGAAAGAAAGTGTAAAATATCTCACTGGCAAAACAACTGACCTAGAGAACAGATCCAGGAGAGATAATTTAAGAATTATTGGTCTACTGGAAAGCCATGATGAAAAAAGCAGCCTTGGCAAGAGATTGTCAAAGAAAACTGTCCTGAAGTCCTGGAATCAGAAGATAAAATAGTTATCGAAAGAATTCACTATACTCCTGCTGAAAGAGATCCCAAATTGAAAACTCCAAGAAATATAGTAGCCAAATTCCAGAATTACAAGATTAAGGAGAAAATATTGCAAGCAGCCAAAAAGAAACAATTAAATATCATGGAACTACAGTCAGGATTGCACAGGACCTAGCAGCTTCTACATTAAAAGATCAGAGGGATTGGAATTTGATATTTCAGCAGAATTTTGTTTGTTATTATTTTTCTTATATTTTCATAACAGTTAACAATGAGCAATATAAGGAAATTTCATTTATCCTCAAGAATAATTATATTCTGGAGTTTCACATACACAGTGACTACATTATAATTGACTCAAAATTGCAGAAAATATTGACTATACAGCAGAGTCAATATGGCAGAGAGAAGGCAGATTAACCTGAGCTCTCCCCAATTCAGCTCCAAACAACTTTAAAATGCCAACTCGTAATGAATTTTGAAGCAGCAGAACCTACAAAAGAACAGGGTGAAATAATTTTCCAGCCCAAGACAACGAAGACAGTTAGTAGGAAGGATCTTCCACATGAAAGTGAGCATGAGGCACAGTCCAGCACGGAAATGCCCCAGCCAGTCACCATCAGACTTTGGGAGCAACTGAATTGGCAGCAGTGATTCCCAGAGTCCTTGATCCACAAAAATAAAGGGGTCAGATAACTGGTCAGAAGGTGATTACAGGAATCCCACAGGATTCTGTTGTATTGCCCATACTGAGATCTAAGTCACAGCCCTGGTTCACAGTTCCAGGTTGTGGAGAAGCACTATCACAACATAGTTTGCCACTGCAGGGGAGCAGAGACCATGGTCACAATTCAGTTGTGGAAAAGAATATCATTCACAGACCAGAGAACAGTCCAGGAGAGTAATAAACAAATCTCTTCTTAGATCATATGACCCTGAAACAACTGAAATCTTAAAGACTCACAAAGCTAGCTCTTAAAATAGCAACTCAAAAAAAAAAAACTGGAAGTGGGCAGCTAGGTGGCGCAGTGAATAGAACAGCAGCCCTGGAGTCAGGAGGACCTGAGTTCAAATCCGGCCTCAAACACTTAACACACACACACACACACACACACACACACACACACACACCCCAAAAAAAACTAGCTGTGTGACCTTGGGCAAGTCACAACTCCAATTGACCTCCAAAAAGAAAAACAAAAACAAAAACTGGAAGCTTTGGACAGTGTTCCCTCCATCCTGGAAGCAAGTGCAAATAACAACAATTAAAAAAAAACTAACCATAGATTGTTATTATGCTGACTTAGAAGATCCAAACACAAACTCAGAAAAAGACAACAAAGTCAAAACTGCTATATTCAAAATCTAAAAAGAAAAAATGTGAATTGTACTCAAGCCCAAAAAGAATTCCCAAAAGAGCTCAAAAAAGAATTTTAAAACACAAATAAGAGAGAGTAAAAAATGGGAGAGGAAATGAGAGTAATGAAAGAAAACCACAAAAAAGATTCAATGGCTTGGTGAAGAAGGCACAAAATACTGAAGAAAATAATTCCCTAAAAAATATGTCAAATGCTATTTTAAAAAATACAAAAATCCATTGAAGAGGAGGACTCCTTAAATACTCACTTAAGAAAATAATTCCTTAAAAATCTGAACTGGGATCTGAGCTCCAGCTCCAACGACCTCCAAAACCTGTAAAATATGCCTCTAAATAAATTTTAGAGCTACAGAACCCACAAAGTGACAGAGAGAAACAAATCTCCCACTAAAGACAGCCTGTGAGGCTGACAGGAAGGGTCTATCACACGAAACTGGGAGCCAAGCACAGTTCCATGTGATCATGTGGTCCCAGACCTGGGGTGGCCCAGACCCATAGAACAGACTGGCCAAAGCAGACTTCAGCAGAGTGAATCACCAAGAGCTGTGGTGGTTTCCAGACTTCTCAACCCATAAATACCAAAGAGAAAGTAAAAGGTCAGTGGGGAACTCTGTTGGAAAATGACAGAAGAGTCTGGTCTGGCCCCTGACCCTGGGGGGAGACATGGTGGAGGCATGGTGGCTGTAGCTACTGCCCCATGGCTACCTCTGGAGCTTCTGTCCTGCAGATCACATGGGGACAAAGTGACCATTCAGATGGTAATTGGTCTTGCTTTGACCTGCTTGGATCTGGGTCACACGGTCTTGGCTAGTGGTACTGGGGTGTGTGGCCAGTGTGCCAGAGCATGGGGTGTCTGTAGAGAGGGCATCCTCCTCATAGCTATGACAACATTTGCAAAAAAACCCCAGCAATTTGGGACAGAGCTCTCTCGACTCTGGAAGCAGAATCCTACCATGGCAAAGAGCTCAAAAGTCAAGTAATTGGCTGGCAAGATGAGCAAGCAGAGGAAGCACAATCAGACCATAGAATCCTTTTTGGGGACAAAAAAGATCAAGACATGGAACCAGAAGAAGTCAATGAAGTCAAAACTCCTGCATAAAATGCTTCCAAGAAAAATATGAATTGGTTACAGGCCATGGAGGAGCTCAAGAAGGATTTTGAAAATCAAGTAAGAGAAGTGGAGGAAAAACTGGGAAGAGAAATGAGAATGATTCAAGAAAATCATGAAAAGTGAGTCAACAACCTTACTGAAGAAAATAGCATCTTAAAAAATATACTAACTCAAATGGCAAAAGAGGTCCAAAATGCCAATGAGGAGAAGAATGCCTTAAAAAGCCAAATTGCTCAGATGGAAAAGGAATTTCAAAAACTCACTGAAGAGAATAATTCCTTCAAAATTAGATTGGAGCAAATGGAAGCTAATGACTTTATGAGAAATCAAGATACTATAAAACATATCCAAATGAATGAAAAAATAGAAAGCAATGTGAAATATCTCATTGAAAAAACCACTGACCTGGAAAATAGATCCAGGAGAGATAATTTGAAAATTATTGGACTACCTGAAAGCCATGATCAAAAGAAGAGCCTAAAAATCATCCTTCAAGAAATTCTCAAGGAAAATTGTCCCGATATTGTAGAACCAGAGGTCAAAATGGAAATTGAAAGAATTCACTGCTCACCTCTTGAAAAAGATCCCAAAAATAAAACTCCTAGTTCCCAGTTCAAGGAGAAAATATTACATGCTGTCAGGAAGAAGTAATTTGAGTATTGTGGAAACACAATCAGGATAACACAAGATCAAGCAGCTTCTACATTAAGGGGTGGGAGGGCTTGGAATATGGTATTCTGGGGGTCAAAGGAGCTAGAATTAAAACCAAGAATCACCTACCCAGAAAAACTGAGTATAATGCTTCAGGGGACAATATTGTCATTTTATGTAATAGAGGACTTTCAAATATTCTTGATGAAAAAAAACCAGAGTTGAACAGAAAATTTGACTTTCTTTTTGTTTGTTTGTTTTTGCTTTTTTTGGAGGGCAATTGGGGTTAAGTGACTTGCCCAAAGTCACATGGCTAGTAAGTGTGTCAAGTGTCTGAGGTCAGATTTGAACTCAGGTCTTCCTGACTCCAGGGCTTGTGCTCTATTCACTAGAAAATTAGACTTTCAAATACAAGAAGCAAGATAAGCATAGGAAGGTAAACAGGAAAAAGAAATCATAAGAAAATTATTAAAGTTGAACTATTTACATTCCTAAATGGAAAAATGATCATTGTAACTCATGAGACTTTCCTCAGTATGAGGATAGTTGAAAGGAATATATATGTATATACAGGAGGGTGTATGTGTGTATAAATACATATGTGAGTGTGTGTATATGTTGAATAGGAAAAGATGATATCTAAAAAATAAAATTAAGAGGTAAGAGAGGAATATAATAAGAGGAGAAAGGGAAAGATAGAATAGGGTAAATTATCTCATATAAAAGAGGTAAGAGAAAGCTGTTACAATGGAGGGAAAGAGCAGGAAGGTGAAAGGGAATGGGACAACCTTATTCTCATTGAATTTGGCTTAAGGATGAAATGACATACACACTAAATTGGGTATCTTACCCTACAGGAAAGTAGGGGGGAAGGGGATAAGAAGGGGGAGATGATAGAAGGGAGAGCAAATTGGGGGATAGGGTAGTTAGAAGCACACACTTTTGAAAAGGGACAGGGTCAGAGTAGAAAATAGAATAAGTGGGGGGAGGGATAGGATGGAGGGAAATATAGTTAGTCTTTCACAATATAACTACTATGGAAACATTTTGTGTAGCTACACATGTACAACCTGTATTGAATTGCTTGTCTTCCCAGTGGGGGTGGGTGAGGAAGGAAGAATGGAAAGAATCTGGAAATCGAAGTTTTAAAAACAAATGTTTAAAAAAAATGGGTTTTTTTACATGCAACTGGAAAATAAGATACACAGGCACTGGGGTATAGAAATCCATCTTTCCCTACTAGAAAGTTAGAGGAGGAATGGGGGAGGACATAAGAGAGAGCATATTGGGGGAAGGGGTATACAGTAGACTCGGTATTTGGGGGTGGGGTAGGGGAAAGATGGGGAAAAAATTTGTAACTCAAAATCTTGTGGAAATGAATGTTGAAAACTAAAAATAAATATAAAAATTACTTTCTTCATTGAGTTTTTGTATTTGTTTTTCCATTTGACTAATTCTACTTTTTAAAGATTTCATTTCTTCAGTGAATTTTTGTACATATTTTTTCTATTTGTCCAGTTCTGTTTTTTAAGGCATTCTTCTCTTTCTTGGGTTTTTATGCCCCTTTTACCATTTGTTCTATTTTGGTTTTGAAAGCTCATTTTTGAACATTTTTTGTGCCTTCTTTATAAAGTTGTTGACTTTTTTGTGATTTCTTGCATTATTCATTTCTTTTTTCAAAATTTCCTCTTTTTTATTATTTGATTTTTTCAAATTCTGTGTCAGTTCTTCCAGGAATTTCTTTTTGGAGCCTGTCACCAATTCATATTTTTCTTTGAGGCTTTGAATGAAGTAGTTTTGATTTTGCTGTCTTCTGAGCTTGTGTTTTGATTTTGCCTGTTACCATAGTAACTTTCAATGTTCAGGATCTTTTGGGGGGGGGGGTATTTGTTCATTTTTCTAGCCTACTTCTTAAGTTTTAATTTTATGTTAGAGTTGGGCTCTGCTCCCAGGGTAGAGGGGGCATTGTCCCAAGATTGATTGTAGGATAAGATACTCAATTCAGGTTTTTTGTGCAGCTGTTTTCAGAACTAGTTCTTGGGGTGGGAGGGGGGAAGTCTATAAGCTTTAAGTTCTTCTAAGGTGGAATGGGCTAAATACAGGTGTGATTACTATTCTCCTGTGATGTGTTCTGGTCTTTGAGCAACCACAAGCATTCTTTTCTACCTTGGAACTATGACCAGGGTTCCAATTCTCCTGGGGTCACAAGTTTTCATTTGCTAGTGATTTTCTTCACCCAAGGACTATGACCCAAGACTTAGAACTGGACCTGAATATGGGCAATGCAACAGAGCTTTGCCCTCAGTGTCAGCATAGGAACTCCTGTAGTCTCTTGACCAGTTGTTCAACCTCCTTGCCATCTGTGGACTGAGAGCCCTAGAAGACAGTGCTGACACTAACAGTTTGCTGGGACACAGCTTGCACTGGACCCTACTCCATCCACTTTCAATCCTGAAAGACAGACGTTTCCTCTAAACCTTGTAAGCTGTCTTGGCCTGAACCTTGTTTCACCTCATCCTTTTGTAGGGTCTGCCTCTTCTGAATTCATTTTGAGATATTATTTAAATTGTTTGGAGGAGAATTTGAGAAAGTTCAGGTAAGTCCCTGCCTTTTCTCTGCCATCTTGACTCTGCCTGTCTTTCAGATGTTCTAAAGAAGAAATCACTAAGATAAAAAAGTGAATAGATAATTGTATGCATATGATGGAGAGTTGATCCCAAATAACAGAATCTTTGCTTAAGGTAATCCTATCCTTATGATGTGTAGAGATTGTTTAGATAGGAATAATGCACTGTAAAGTTTGATGAAGGGGCGGCCAGGTAGCACAGCGAGTAAGAGCACCAGCTCCAGTGTTGAGAAGACCTGGAGATCCAATCCTGGGCTCAGACACTTAACACCCACCCAGAAACACCTGGCCATGTAACCTTGAGCAAGTTACTTAACCCCAATTGCTTAGGGGCGGCTAGGTGGCTCAGTGAGTAAGAGCACCGGCTCCAGTGTCGATGCCCTGGATCAAATCTGGGCTCAGATACTCAGCACCACACCCAGAAATAACTGGCCGTGTAACCTTGAGCAAGTTACTTAACCCGATTGCTTTAAAAAAAAAAGTTTTATGAAAACCAGATCTATTATGTCAAACTTAAGGTTGCTCTTTAAGTGGCAGTTTGACTTTTAAAACTGTTTTGCTAATCATGGAATCTGTTCAGGAGGGATTCAGTGAAATAGAGATTCAGTGAAGTCCAGAGAAATGTTAAGAAGAACTTAGGATAGGGGCAGCCAGGTGGCTCAGCTAGTAAGAGCACTGGCTCCAGTGTTGGGATGACCTGGAGATCAAATCAGGGCTCAGATACTTAGCACCACACCCAGAAATAACTGGCGGTGTAACCTTGAGCAAGTTACTTAACCCTGATTGCTTAAAAAAAAAAAAAAAGAACTTAGGAGGACAGTAGAGGAGTAACTAGAACAAATATCCTGAATTTAGATAATTCCACAATTTGAAACTTAAAACAATCTGTTTCCTGTGTTACATTAAAGTAGTAGTTTGGTGAATTAAGAATTGTGATTAGATTGTCACGCTGGTCTTGTTCTGTTGTGTTGGCAGCTGTATCTGAGTCTTCCTGACCCCATTTGGAATTTTCTTTGCAAAGATACTGGAATGATTTGCCATCCCTTCTCCAGATCATCTTATAGATGAGAGAACTGAAGCAAAGATGTTTAAATGACTTGCCCAGGGTCACACAGCTAGGAAGTACCTGAGATAGGATTTGAATTCAGGCCTTCCTTACTCCAGGGCAGGTGTTCTGTGCACTATGGCAATACCTCACTATCCATACATGGCTTGGGGATAGGGAACATTTTTTTTTCCTTTCTTCATACCCCCAGCACTTAGTCCAGCTCCTGGCACATTGTCTGAATCAGACCTGCACAACAAATGTCCAGAACTTGTGACCTGCCAAAGATTTCCAGCAGCCTGCAAAAAATGTAGGGTTGCCACTTCTCACTCTCCTGTTTGTCACTGACACACGGCAACCAACCAACCAATCAATTCAGGCTCTATTCTAGCCTATCTGTGTCTTAAGAAGCTTACAAGCTGTTCAGGTCTGGTCTAAATGTTGATTTACTACCTGTCAGGAGCCCCTTTCAGATTAGGGGGAAGGGTTTGCACCCAGCAAGTTGTGTAAAGCTTTGACTAGATCACACCTAAAAGGAGTAGTTTTGAAAAGCTCATCTGAACGTGACAAGTTCAGTAAAGTTGCCTTCTAAGAGACAGCTATTGTAGTGGAGAGGCTGCTCAGCCTGAAGCAGAAAGTCTTAAGTTCAAATCCAACCTCAGACACTCACTAGCTACCGGTATGTGACCCTGGGCTATTCAATTAACCTCTGCTTGCCTCAGTTCTTTCAACTATAAAGTGGGCATAATAACAGCATTAACCCTCCAGGATTGCTGTGGGGACAAAATGAAAGGCACTAAATAATGCATATCCCCTTTCCCCAACCCCTTCCTTATGACCTGGGGCTCAAAGAAGCATTTTCCCAAAGAACAGAAAGTCTCAGAATTTCATTTCTTTGAATCTAATCACATTAACAATAAGAGGAAGAATCACATTTATTATTTACAATAGTCATGACTGGTCTGAATTCCCTGTTTCCAAAAATGAGTTTCAGAATGTATCAAAAACCCACCAAACAAATTTATAAGTTGAATGAGTACAAGAGAAACCCATTTCACCCAGTTTTAGATAAGAGGTCAGGCTTCTCAGTAGTAGGAGTTCTTATTGTTGAGTAAACATGAATGAGTTTCCCCTTATTTATTAGCATTCTATGAATTCTATCCCATTGAAATTTTTTGAATACTTGACAAAGATTCAGTGTTGTCCAAACATAATATCACATCTAATACATTTATAATGCTCCTCTCTAATAGATATCTTCTGATGTCTATAAGATGGACTGAGGAGGCAGGAAGCCTTCCAACTGTGTGTGTGTGTGTGTGTGTCTATGTGTGTGTAAGTTATAAAAAGAATACTCTAGAGTGTAATAAGTCTGAAAATCTGAGGTAATTTCTCACATTGTTGACATGTTATAAGACTTCTCTCTGGTATGAATTGTATGATAGTGAATAAAGTTTGAACTTTCACTGAATAATTTCCAGCAATCACTGCATCTATAAGACTTTTTCTTCAGGATGAATCCTCTGATGTCTAATTGTTTGACCTGTTAGAGAAGGCTTTCCCACATTTGTTACTTTTGTAAAGCTTCTCTCCATTATGAATCCTATGGTGCTGAGTCAGTCTTGATCTTTCAGTGAAGGATTTCCCACATTCATTGCACTTAAAAGGCTTCTCTCCAGTGTGGATTCTCTGATGTACAAGAAACTGTGAAGAAATTCGGAAATCTTTCCCACATTCTTCACATTTATAAGGCTTCTCTTCTTTGTGAATCTTCTGATGGACAATAAGGTTTGAGTTTCGATGGAATGTTTTTCCACATTCATTACAGTGGTAAGGCTTCTCTCCACTATGAATTCGGTAGTGCTCAATAAGAGTGGAACTGTATCTGAAAGATTTCCCACATTCATTACAATGATAAGGCTTCTCTCCAGAATGAATCCTCTGATGAACATTCAAATTTGAACTGGTCTTGAAGCCTTTCCCACATTCCTGACATTCATAAGGCTTTTCTCCAGTATGAATCCTTTGATGTACAGTTAGGGTTGACTTTCTACTGAAGGCTTTCCCACAGTCATTACATTTATGATGCCTTTCTCCAGTGTGAATCAACTGGTGTTTCATCAGTATTGACCTAAACCTGAAGTCTTTCCCACATTCACCACATTCATAAGTCTTATATCTTACATGAATCCTTTGCTTTTTAGCTATTTGTTTCAAATCTCTCTCCTGATCTTCTTGCTGCCTTTCTCCCTGGTTTCTCTGATCTCCAGATTCCTCATCAACAGAGTACCAAAGACCTTGCCCTATGAGTCTTTCAACTACCAGCCCCTTGGGCGATTCATCTTCTGAAACATTGTCCGCTGGAGTTACCTCTGTGGATTCAGTCCTAGGCTCCATGTCTGAAAGAGATTAAAATAGAGAATAAATGTCCCTAGTTCCCAGATCTTTTACAGTCTAGATCCATGATCTCTTTATCATTCTCTCTGTTCACAGGGCTATCATTGAAATCGAGGCTTGGGCATCTCTACCCTGAAGCACTGGCATACCCTCCTAATTGGCCTCCTTCCACTTTTCTCTTTCCTTTTCCCATCCATCTTCTATAGGGTTGTCAAAGTCACATTCCAAAGGCATAGGTTTCATTATAAACCTGTGGCCACCATCTTTTCAATGGCTCCCTATTGCCCCTAAAACGACAACCCCCAAAAGGAGGTCATCTAGGAGGCACAGTGGACAGAGGGCTGGTCATGAAATCAAGGAGATCTGAGTTCAAATATGGCGTTAGACACTTCCTAGCTATGTAACCCTGGGAAAAGCACTTAACTTCTCCCTGCCTCAGTTTCCTCATCTGTAAAATGGGGATTATAATAGCACCTTTCCAGGCTTGTTGTCAAGATCAAGTGAGATAACATTTGTAAAAACACTTAGACCGGTGCCTGGCCCAGAGTAGGTACATAAATGCTTCTTGGTATTCTACTGTTCTTCCAAAGCAGGGATGTCCCTAATATCCTTAACCTGAGAATTTCTTAGAGTTGGAGATGGAGTGCCTCAGAGAAGGTCTCTGAGATGGAGTTCCAATAACAATGGAGGGAACCTGATCAGCCCCAGGATAGAGAAGAGGCTGCAATGGAAAGGACTAGCAGGGCATATGGGCCTTTGAAGATAGACAACAAGGTGAGGTCTCAGGCCAGTACCAGGTGGGGACAGATAGAGGTTCTGACCCTACATAGCATGTGACAATACCAGTTTGGGGGAGGATCTATTGCTTTGAGAGCTTGTTTCCAAATCCCTCAAGCCCATGTGAAAAACAAAAACTAAAGGCCAATTGTGTGAGACCCCAGAGTGGCAGAGATCAGGTGGGATAGGACCACTCCTTTAGGGAGTTTCTCAGTCAATCAATCAACAATCAATAAGAATCTATTAAACTTACTAGGTGCTAGGCTCTGATAAACACAAAGTAAAACAAACCAGCTCAAACTCTTAGTACCTCATTAACTTAGTTAGACTGATATAATAGACTTCTCATTGCCTCCCTGCCTCAAATCTCTTCTCATTCCAATCCATTCTGCACATTGATACCCAAGTTATTTTCCTGAACCATGTTTCTCGCCACTGGGCTAGGATAAAATATGATCTCCTTCCTTTAGCTTTTAAATTCATTCACAGCCTGGTCCTAACCCACCTTTTCTGCTTCACTGGACACTACTTCCCCTCATACACTCTTTGATGAAGTCCAACTGGCCTTTTCTCTATTTCTCACAAAAGAAAGTCCATCTCCCATTTCAATGCCTTTGCACTGGAATTGTCCTATGCATGGAATGTACTCCGTCCTTATTTCTGCCTCAGAGAGTCCCTCTCCTTCTTTGGAAAACAGCTCAGACACTACCTTTTGTCTCTTTTCTAATTCCATTCATTGCCTGTGCCCTACCTACCTAGCAATCTTTATTGAAATGATATCTATTACATATTTCCTTTATTTTTCTGTTTGCTCCTTTCCCTTTTGAAGCCTGTAGGGATTGTTTCATGCCCTTTACTTGTATCTTCCTGTTAGGAACACAATCTGCCCTGGATAAAAGCTTGGGGAATGATTAGTTGAAATAGTTCCTGCCTTCTGGGAGTTCCCATTCTAAGGGGACAGACAACATTTAAATTGAAATAACTAAGTACATGGAGGAGAAGGAAAGTTCAACTGAGAAGGGAGGGCTCAAGCACCTGGAGCTATCTGGAATAAGTTCGATGCAGGGAAATTCAAAATTACTAAGAAAATTCTCCCTCAAGGGAGGGAACTCACTGCCATTGCCTGTGCTGCTGCTATTCTCCATTATCTTTCTCTGACCGCTGAACCTCAACTCTTCCTCTTGTCTGCCACCAGAAGCTCGACTGGAGTGCTGGGCTGCTGGCCTGCTGGGCTGCTGGCCTGGCCGCCTGGCCGCCTGGTCTCCTGGTCTCCTAGGCTTCTGCTTAATTCTCCTCCATGGGACCTCTATCTTCCAGCCTCAGTTGCCTCTGCATTTATACCCCAGCTGTTCACAACCCAAGCTCTTCCCCCTGGACAGGTAGGAAATTGCCACAAGGAGGTGTGAACTCCTTGTCTCTACTCAGAATCACAGATGCTCAGGAACAAAGTCCATGGAGGGGGAGACTTACTAGTCTTACTAGTTGTCAATGTCTTTGCTTAATTCAAGAGTGGAGGGAGGCTGGAGTTGGAGACAGTTCTTCCTCATGGCTTTCTCCTCTCATCTTGGCCACAATAGCCATAGGAGTGTTGTTTTACCACAGAGAGTCCTAGTTAAGGAAAGGGTGAAAGGGTATTAGAGGCAGATTTTCCCTCCTTGTAAACATAGACCAACATTTATTTCCACCCAAAATCTGACATCACTTGAAATCATCATGGTATATAATTACTATGGAAGAGTTTTTAATATATTAATTTTTTTTTATATCTAGCCTGCCCTTTATTAAAAGTCAACCCCTTTCTCTGATGGCAATCAAGAAAGTCAGGCCATTAATACTTCCCTAATTTTGATTGGATTGGGGAGAAAACCAACTTGTATACCTCATGGAAATAAGAATGAAGGAGAGATTTTTTTCCTCCCCTTCACCTATAGAGTTCTTATATGAGTTCTTCACTCATAGAGTTCTTAAATCATCCCCAAAGTACTCCTACAGACATGACTCACATGACTCCCAGGACCACAGTATTGTTCCCCATCTTTCAAAGAAGCTGTACTCATTGTTGGAAGAGAAAGAAAAGGAGCCTAGGGGCTGGAGGATGACCTTGATGTGCCCATTGTGCCTTGGAGGACCTTGAGGAGACTCTGAATTAATTCCCAATATCTTTGCAATCTCTTCAAGAAGGGGAGAACTTCCAAAAACAAGGAAACCTCAAGAACAAAGTCATAGGCACCTTCACTTCTCAGGACTCTTTTCCTTGTTGAAGTTTCCTTGGGGAGCTTGATGGGGGACAGGCTCTGGGAACGCCCTTAAATCTTCTCACTTGATGAGGAATTTGCCTGATAGAAAAGGCTTTTCATTATTGCTAGGCCCAAATCTCTGTTACTCTTGGCCTAAACTAGCCTTCCTTGTTGTCAGGGCCAGCAAAGTAGTACTTTCAACTGGTTTCAGCTATTCAAGTGCATTTTAGAATCTTCTTTGATTCTATCAAGTCTTTCTTGGAAACAGGACACACTGTGTTGCCCTTAAAAAGGCTAAGGGTGTTTAGAGACTCTCCCTGACCTTAATAGACCTAAGGTCATCACCTGGAGTCCACAGTGAGAGTAGCTTGCCAAAAGAGAGAAAAAAGAACAGAGGAAGAGGAAGGAGCAAAGCAGAGAAAAGCTGGAACATGAGCTGGCAGCAAGCAGAAGTGGGAGGGAGCATGCTGGTGACATTGGCACTCTGTCTGTATCCTGGGTGTGTTGATATTACTTTGTCAGAAGGAAGCATTCTGTCTGGTGAAAGAGGACTTTACTGCTGATACACAAGCCTTGGAAGAGTCTTTACCGATCATAGAGAAGCACTGAAAGAGGACTTTACTGCTGTTACTGAACTCCTGGGTCTTTACTGTTAACTTGTGTTTTATTACTCAGACTGAAACTTTGTTGCATGATTTGCATTACTTTGTCAGACAGAAAGCGAGTTGAGATGATAGTGCTGGCAATGTGTGTACATATGGTTGTAGCCATGTGAAGCTTAATGTGTATAAATATTGTTGTAGCTCCCTTAAGCTTTGTCTTCCTAGGAACAGAAACTTTGAAGAGCAGCCCCTGTAAGCTGAGGTGTGAAACAGGAGTGGAGAGCTGCCTGCCTGTGAATCCAGGCAAGGGCTGGGAGAGCTGCCTATCTGGGCCCTCTGCATTGACTTAGGAGATTGTAATTTATTGTGACCTAGAGATAGATGGTGTTTTTACTTTCTGCTACCACCTTAGGATAATTGACTTAAGGATGACTAGAAGTCAGTCTCTAGTTAAGATAAAAGAAGACTTCACCTGGTGGATGGTGTTTGTACTTTCTCCTACTCCTTAAGGATGATAGGTTCCCTGAAGCTGTGACAAACTTGGATACAATAATTCAAGAGTATCTGTATGGGTGGTTCCCACATCCTTCTTGGTACATCTTATATAGACCTTTAATTGAAGTACCATCTATTCTTCTAAAATCTATTCCAGCTCTCAATAGAGCAGGAAACAATTCCTTTCTTGTCAGTCTCTCTTGTCTTTGAATCCACTGGTTATTTACTCTTCTTCCTTGAGGAAATTTATATTTTCCCCATTAACCTAAGTCACTTAACCATGGAATCTTATCCAGCACCTCCAAAAGAATGTGCCCTATTTCCTTAATTAATAGAATCATAATTAGGTGCTTAAAAACAGGAGGAGCCATCTTCACTATGAGATTTCTATGAGAAACTGCTAAGGGGTTAACATGATATGCACTTATATCTCCAACCATCATAGCAATTTTTATTACCTTCTCCTTTAGCTTTCTCATACAGTCTCAAAGCAAGTACCAGGGTCTATCTCCACCAGGCCACATAGAGTCAGTAGGATATTGGATATTGCATCCCTCTGCAGCTAAAGTTAAAAGGTTAGTTGTGTTGTTACCTCCTTGCATATGCTAATCCCTAAAATCTTGCTGTACAGAAGGATTCTGAACAATATCTATGAATTTCAAGCAATCACCACAATCTGCCCATACTCCTCAGGCCACTTGTATCAACAATGCAATATTCACAATGCCTATGGTAACTAAAAATATGCTGATATGGTGATTAATCACAAAATATACACAAAATGTAGACTCTCTACATGGGGAATAAAGCTAGAACACTTATTCAAATTCCAGAAAACTGAGTCCCCAAACCAGAAAATCAAAGCCATCACAGTAGTTATGAAGTTGGCACACATAGTTAATGTACTAAACAACCACATTCTCAAGCCTTCAAAGCAGAACAGGCTACCTCAGGCAAAGCTCCTCCTCTCCCCACTCACAGCAACTGCTCAGAGTCCACAAAGCTCTGGCCCTGACTCTCAGACATTCACCCTCCTGACTCCCATATTGAATCTGCTGCAAATTCCTGGAAATTCACCTTGGTAACATCTCTCCTGTACACCCCCTTCTCTCCCAACACTGTCTCTGTCTTGGTTGAGGCCCCAGTCAGCTCACACCTGAGGTACTTCAAGAACCTGCCAGTTGCTCCACTTGCCTCAAGTCTCCCCCACTCCAGTTATTCCTACACCCACTTGTCAAAGTTCATTGTCCCGAAGTTCTTGACTGACCATGTCACCATGTACTCAACAACCTCCTGTGGCTCCCTAGCAAAAGGATCAAATATAAAACTCCCTCTATGGATGTTAATCACCTACCCCTTCCCTACTCTTCCCATCTTCTTCGCCTAATTTTACTCCATATATGCCATCATCCAGTGGTATGGGCCTCCATTCTGTTCTGTTTATACTCCACCTCCTGACTCTGTGGGCATTCCTCACAATCTCTGTGTCTAGAATACTCTCCCTGTAAAATAGTATTAATAATAGTGTGTATACATATATATGTGTGTGTGTATATATATGTTTAAACATTTGATTTTTTTTAAACTTTAATTTATTAATTTGTTTGTTTCCTTTTAGTTTACAGGATTCAATTCCACAATTCCTTGAATTTCACATTTTGTCCCCCTCCCTCCCCTTCCCCCCATGGCGGCTTATTATCAAGTATAGGATCTGTAAATACTTTCACATTATACAATGGTCAGGTTATAAGGATGGATTGTACCAGCTGGAATGAAAAATGTTAAAGATGACATAAAATCAAATAAGAGAACGAAAAAGATCAGGTATTTTGCTTCCACCTGGATATAAATTTAGTTCTTTCTAGTTCTTTCTCTGGATGCACGTTTTTCTCTCCATCATGCGTCTTTTGGGATTGACTTATATCCCTGTATTGTTGAGAAGAGTCCAGTCTATCAAAGTTGGTCATCACACATACGTTGTGTCTGTAATTGTGTACAAATTCCTCCTGGTTCTACTCTTCTCATTCAGCATCAGTTCTTTTAAGCCTCTCCAGGTAAATATGAAGACCGCCTGCTCCCCGTTTCTTATGGTGCAATAGTATTCCATAACATGCATATACCACAACTTGTTCAGCCATTCCCCAATTGATGGACACCCCCTTAATTTCCAATTCTTTGCCACCACAAAAAGAGCTGCTATAAACATTTTTGTACATATGGGTCTTTCTCCCATTTCTATGATCTCTTTGGGGTATAACCCTAGGAGTGATATTGCTGGATCAAAGGGTATGAAAGTATTTATAGCCCTTTGGGCATAATTCCAGATTGCTCTCCAGAAAGGCTGGATCAGTTCACAACTCCACCAACAATGCATTAGTGTTCCAGTTTGCCCACATCCTCTCTCAGCATTTGTCATTTTCCTGTTTTGTCATCTTAGCCAATCTGACTGGTGAGATGTGGTACCTCAGAGTTGTTTTGATTTGCATTTCTCTAATCAATAGTGAATTAGAGCATTTCTTCATGTGCTTATAGATAGCTTTAATTTCTTTCTCCGAAAACTGCCTGTTCATATCCTTTGACCATTTATCAATTGGGGAATGACTTGTATTCTTATACATTTGACTCAATTCTCTGTATATTTTAGAGATGAGTCCTTTGTCAGAGACATAGGTTGTAAAGATTCTTTCCCAATTTCCCACTTCCCTCTTAATCTTGGTTACATTGGCTTTATTTGTACAGAAACTTTTCAATTTCATGTAGTCAAAATTATCCATTTTACATTTTATAATGTTCTCTAATTCCTGTTTCATCATAAAGTCATTCCCTCTCCACAAGTCTGATAGGTAAACTATTCCTTGTAAACATTTGATTTTAAAACTTTGAATTCCAGATTCATTCCCTTCCTCCCTTGTCACCCACCCTTACTGGGAAGATAAGCAGTTCAGTATATGTTGTACATGTGTGTCTAATGCAAAACAATAACATAGTAGATATATTGTAAAAGACTCACTATATTTCCCTCCATCCTATCCCACCTCCCACTTGTTCTATTCTCTACTTTGATCCTGTCCCTTTTCAATAGTATGTGCTTCCAACTTCCCTGCCACCCAACTAGCCCTCCCCTCCATCATCCTCCCTCTCAACCCCTTCCCCCCTACTCTCTTATAGGGTGAGATACCCTATTTAGTGTGCATGTCATTCCCTCTCTAAGACAAATTCAATGAGAGTAAGGTTGACTCATTCCATTTTTGCCTTCCTGTTCTTCCCCTCCATTGTAAAAGTTTTCCCTTGCCTCTTCTATATGAGATAATTTACCCCATTCTGTCTCTCCCCATCTCCTCTAATTATATTCCTCCCTTACCTCTCAATTACACCTTTTAATTGTCATCCCTTCCTATTCAATTGGTCCTGTGCCCTCTGTCTATGTATACCTGTACACATATATATATACACACTCACATATGTATACATATGCCCATATATCCTCCTATATAAACATATATGTATGTATATATGTATATATATATATATATACATTTATGTTCCCTTCAACTATTCTCATACTGAGAAAAGTTTCATCAGTTACAATTATCGTTTTTCGATTATTGAAATAGCGAATGTAAATACTTCAAGTTTGATAAGTTCCTTATGATTTCTTTTCCCTGTTTACCTTCTCATGCTTCTCTTGCTTCTTGTATCTGAATGTCAAATTTTCTATTCAACTCTGGTTTTTTCATCAAGAATACTTGAAAGTCTTCTATTCCATTGAATGACCATATTTTCCCCTGAAACATGATACTTAGTTTTGCTGGGTAGGTGATTCTTGGTTTTAATCCCAGCTCCTTTGACCTCCAGAATATCATATTCCAAGCCCTTCAATCCCTCAATGTAGAAGGTGCCAGATACAGTGTTATCCTGATTGTGTTTCCACAATATTGAAATTGTTTCTTCCTGGCTGTTTGTAATATATTCTCCTTGAACTGGGTACTCTGGAATTTGGCTATAATATTCCTAGGAGTTTTCTTTTTGGGATCTTTTTCAGGAGGTGATCTGTGGATTCTTTCAACCTCTATTTTGTCCTCTGGTTCTAAAACATCAGGGCAATTTTCCTTGAGAATTTCTTGAAGGATGATTTCTAGGTTCTTTTTTTGATCATAGCTTTAAGGTAGCCCAATAATTTTTAAATTATCCCTCCTGGATCTATTTTTCCAGGTCAATTGATTTTCCAATGAGATATTTCACATTGCCTTCTATTTTTTCCATTAGTTTGGATCTGTTTAATAGTATCCTGATTTCTCATAAAGTCATTAGCTTCCATATGCTCCAATCTAATTCTGAAGGAATGATTCTCTTCAGTGAGCTTTTGAGATTCTTTTTCCATCTGGCAAATTCAACTTTTTAAGGCATTCTTCTCCTCATTGCCTTTTTGAGCCTCTTTTGCCATCTGAGTTCATCTATTTTTTAAGGTATTATTTTCTTCAGTCAGGTTGTTGACTCTTTTCATGATTTTCTTGCATCATTCTCATTTCTCATCCCAATTTTTCCTCCACTTCTCTTATTTGGTTTTCAAAATCTTTCTTAAGCTCCTGTATGGACTGTAACCAGTTCATATTTTTCTTGAAAGCTTTTGGTCCAGGAGTTCTGACACTGTTTTCTTCCTCCTGTTCCATGCTTTGATCCTTTTTGTCCCCAAAATAGGAGTGTGAAGTTGATTGCTCTGTTTGTTTTGTCTCCTTTGCCTGCTCATGTTGCCACTCAATTACTTGACTTTTTGGTTTTTTGCCACAGTAGGACTCTGCCACCAGACAGGGGAACTTTGTCCCAAATGCTGGGGTTTTCTCAGCTACCATAGGTATTAGTTGTGTGCCCTCTCTGAAGCCTCCACACTCTCTGGCAAGCTGGTCACACACCCCAGGACCTCCACCATAGACCACAATCCAGATCCAAGCAGGTTAAAGAGCAATTACCCCTCAGACTGGTTGCTTGGTCCCCCTACAATCTGCAGACAAGGAGCTCTGAAGCAGCCACAAGGTGGGTGGCTGCATGGCCAGGGCACCTCAGCTGCTTCTTGCCCCCCCCCCCCCAGGGCAATGGTCAGAACACACTCCCAAATTCCCAGGTCCCAAAGTTGACACTGCACTGACCTCTCACTTTTTCCTTGGCATCTATGGGTTGATAATTCTGGAAACCACCATAGCTGCTGGTGATCTGAAGTCCCACCAGCCAGCAGTTGGTCAGGCTGCCCTAAGGCTAAAACCTCAGGCTGGAGCAGGGCTGGGCTGGGCTCCCAGAGTGCTGTGCTGGCCACTTCCTGCCAGCCTGCGGGGCTGTCCTCAGTGGGAAGTTAGCTTTTCTATGTCATTTTGTGTGTTTTGTAGCTCCAGTTTGTCTAGTGTCATTTTTTTACATTAATTGGAGGAGGTCAATTTTATTGTTTTTTTTTTTTCATAAAATTTCCAGCTCTTAATTTTATCTATTAATTCAATAGTTTTCTTAATTTCAGTTTTATTAATCTCTCCTTTGGTTTTCAATATTTCTAATTTAGTATTTAATTGGGGATTTACAATTTGTTCTTTTTCTAGCTTTTACAGTTGCATGCCCAATTTATTGACCTCTGTTTTCTCTACTTTATTTATGTATGCCTTCAGAGATATAAAACTTTCCCTAAGAACTGCTTTTGCTGCACCCCACAAGTTTTGGTATATTGTCTCATTATTGTCATTCTCTTGAATTAAGTTACTGATAATTTCTATAATTTCTTGTTTGGCCTGCCCATTCTTTAGGATTAATATATTTAGCTTCCAATTAGTTTTTAGTCTATCCTTCCATGGCCTTTTATTACATATAATTTTTATTGCATCATGCTCTGAGAAGGATGCATTTAATATTTCTGCCTTTCTGCACTGAATTGTGAGGTTTTTATGCCCTAGTACATAGTCAATTTTTGCATATGTGCCATGTAACACTGAGAAGAAGGTATATTGCTTTTAATCCCCACTCAATTTTCTGCAGGGGTCTATCATACCTACCTCCTCTAAAATTCTATTTACCTCCTTAACTTCTTTCTTGTTTATTTTGAGGTTAGATTTATCAAGTTCAGAGAGAGGGAGATTGAGGACCCCACTAGTATAGGTTTGCTATCCATTTCTTCCTCTAACTCCATTAATTTCTCCTTTAGGAGTTTGGATGCTATACCGCTTGGTACATATCTGTTTAGTAATGATATTGCTTCATTCTCAATGGTGCCTTTTGGCAGGATATAGGTTCCTTCCTTATCTCTTTTAATTAGATCTATTTTTGCTTTTGCTTTATCTGAGATAAGGATTACTACCCCTGATTTCTTTTTTACTTTAGATGAAGTATAATATATTCTACTCCAGCCTTTTACCTTTACCCTGTGTGTATCCCCTTGTTTTAAATATGCTTCTTGTAGACAGCATAATATAGGATTATGGTTTTTAATCCATTCTGCTATCTACCTCTGTTTTATAGGAGAGTTCATCCCATTCACATTCAGTTATGATTACTATCTGTGTCTTTCCCTCCATCCTCTTCCCTCCCCTGTTTATGCTTTTTTTCCTCCCTTCTCTCTTCCCCTCCATAAGACTTTTTCTTTTGACCACTGACTCCCTCAGTATTCCCTCCCTATGCAACCCCTCCCTTTACCTACCCTTCCCCCTTACTACTTCTTCCCTCCCTTCTAACCACCCCTACCTTTTTTCCCCTTTCCCTTCCTACTGCTTGTAGGGCACAATAGATTTTTATACTTAGTGAAATATGTTATTCCCTCCTTGAACCCAATCTGATGAAAGAAAATTTCATACAGTGCTCCTCTCCCTCCCTCCTTTCCCTCTACTATAATGAGATTTTGTGTCTTTTCACATTAGAATTCTATGTTTAACTGATTATGCTATTCCTTCCTTGAACCAAAACCAATGAGAGCAAAGTTCGAATAACGTTTCTCTCCCTCCCTTCTTTCCCTCTACTATAGTATGTTTTTATGCCTCTTTGTGTGGCATAATTTACCCTTTTCTGCCTCCTCCTTTCCTTTTCTCTCATTACAATCCCTTTGTATCCGTTAATAAGGTTTTTTATTCTCAGATTTGTTCATTTATACCCACACCCTTTATCTATGTATATCCCTTTTAAATGTCATGATAATTATACAATTCTCAATATTGACAGGTATCAGCTTCCCATATACAGATGTAAAAAGTCTGATCTTAATGAATCACAAGATCTGTGAGTGTGTGTGTTTGTGCATGTGTGTTTTCCTTGTTTACCCTTTTATGTCTCTCTTGAGTCTTGTATTTGGCACTCAAATTTTCCACTGAGCTCTGGCTTTTTCATCAGGAAGTTCTGGAAGCCCCTTATTTCATTGAATGACCATCTCCTTGCCTGAAAGATTATGCTCAGTTTTGTGGATAATGGTTGCAGTCAAAGCTCTTTTGCCTTATGAAATATCATATTCCAATCCCTCTGGTCTTTTAATGTAGGAACCTGCTAGGTCCTGTGTGATCCTGACAGTAGTTTTATGATATTTGAATTGTTTCTTTCTGGCTGCTTGCAGTATGTTCTCCTTGACTTGATAATTATGGAATTTGGCTATGATATTTCTTGGAGTTTTCAATTTGGGATCACTTTCAGGTGTCCAGTGAATTCTTTTGATAACTATTTTACCCTTGGTTCTAGGAACTCAGGGAAGTTTTCTTTGATAATTTCTTGGAGGATGTTGTCCAGGCTTTATTTTTTCCTTGTGGCTTTCTGGTAGACCAATAATTCTTCCCCCCCCCCTTTTGGAGGGCAATTGGAGTTAAGTAACTTGCTCAATGTTACAAGGCTAGTTTTTTGTGTGTGGGTGTTAAGTGTCTGAGGCCGGAACTGAACTCAGGTCCTCCCAACTCCAGCGCTGTCCAATGCCCGGCTGATGCTGGGGGTGCGTGGAGCTGCTATGCTGGGGATTGCCACCTTGGCTGTCAAAAGGATGTATGGCTGGGTCATCAGTGCCCCCAGCAGCCCCACCTGCCTGAGCCATTCAGGGAAAAGAAGCTGGGAGGAGCCGAGCTGGATGGGATCGTCCCAATTACTGCAGCAGGACATGAAGACCAGGTGTTTGAGCAGGTCCCTGCAGACTCTGCCCACTGACCCCTCAGCCTTTGCCACAGATGGCTTCTGCCCCCCCCCGCCCCCCCGACCCAAAGCAGCCACCAAGAAGAGCCAGGTAGACTTGAAGAAGTCACGGCTCCGCCTGTCCCTGCAGGAGAAGCTTTTTGCCTATTATCGGAAGTGGGCAGCCACCCTCTCCCCCCCCCCACCGCCCCTGTGAGCAGGCCTGGGACAAGCAGGCAGCTTGGGGATATATGTGCTGAGCTGCAGGACTTCCTCCAAGCCAAGCTGCCTGACATGCTGCTGAGAGACACGTAACTGAGCCGCGGCCTTTACGATGACCTGCAGGTTGTGACTGCTGACCATATCGGGCTCATTGTGCCTCTGGTCTTGGAGTAGAACCTGTGGTCCTGCATTCCTGGGAAGGACACATCATGAATGTGCTGGGCTTCTTCCTGGTGTGTTGTGAGAACCCAGAGTACTTTCCCCGGGGCAGCAGTTACTGGGACCGCTGTGTGGTTGGCAGTTACCTCTTGCCCAAGGCTGTGGCAGAGACATTTGAGAAGGTCATGGCAGGCTCCATTAACTGGCCAGCCTTTGGGTCCCTCTTAGACTGTGTGATCCGCCCAGCTGCACCCCCTGAGGCCTTGACACTGGAAGTGCAGTATGAGCAAGACCGGCATCTCATCATTGACTTTCTGCCCTCGGTGATCCCTGGGAACACGGTCCTCGTGGCCAGGCCTCACCACCTGGCTCAGTATGATAACCTGTGGAGGCTGAGCCTGCGTCCTGCAGAGACTGCCTGCCTCCAGGCACTGGACCAGGGTGACGGGGGCTGTCCAGCACTCTGCCTCAAGATCCTCAAGGCTATATGCAAGTCCAGCCCGGCCTTGGGCCATCTCACTGCCAGTCAGCTCACCAATGTCATTCTGCACCTGGCCCAAGAGGAGGCTGATTGGTCTTAGGACATGCTTGCTGACCGCTTTCTGTAGACACTTAGGGCCTTGATTGGCTACCTGGAGGCTAGAGTCCTGCTTAGTGCCTTGAACCCCAAGGTGAACCTATTTTCAGAGCTTACTCCTGGAGAAATAGATGAATTGGGGTACACCCTTTATTGCTCATTGTCTGAGCCAGAAGTCCTGCTGCAGACGTAATGGAGTGGAAAGCCGTGCTGGTATTAGGTGGTCAGGCCTTGAAGATGGTTAGAAACACCCTCCAGGTTCTGCTACCAAGGTGGCCCCTTATTGGGTTCCTTGGTGCCTCCAGTCTTGCTGGTCATTGCCTAGGTCACTACCTGCCAACTAGAATGGCCTTTTCTTGCCCTGCTCTCCTTTTTCTTTTTTTCTCCTCTCACCAAGCACTGTGCCCCCAGTTTTTTTCACTCTCCCTCCAGAGAGGCCAACTTCCATAAAGTGCATCAAGAAGGGTGGGGAGGAAGGGGAGCCCAAGCTGATAGGTTACTTGATGACTTGTGTCAAGCTCACCTCCTCAGCTGTCCAGTCTGGCCCTACTCTTAACCTCTTTTTGTGTGTCTTTCACTATTGCCCTTTTGTCCATCTGGTTCCTTTCCCTGGAACATGTCTGCTTGATCAAGATACTGTCTCATAACTGAATGTTGCTCTGTAGCAATGAGTAAATCTTTATGAAATGCATTGTGCATGGCAAGTGAGTGTCTAGGGTCTGCGGGTTGGGTACTGGGCTGGCCTAGGAGCTGCCCTCCTGGCAACAGAGGCAGACTCTGCAGGCTTGCAGGTGGGCCTGCCCCTCCTACCGCCTCCCTCATCTGGCCAGTCAGAGGGATTGGGAGAGGCCTAGAGCACCTTGGATGGGAATGTTTGCTTCAGTCGCCCCTCCCTCTGGGGAGGGCTGGCTGTGGAGGAGGAGGAAGAGGAGGGGAGGAGCCTGGAGGTACAGAGTGAGCTCGGTGCCTTAGTGCTCAGGTGGCCTGTGCTAGCCGTCTCCTCCATTGCTTTCCAAGGGCAAGCTCCTCACTTCTCCAGAGTTGGCCTTAACTAGGAGGGGTTCAGAAGAGGCAGCTCAGGCATCACACATCACTGGGCTTGCTGTATCTTCCTGGCCTTGCTATCTATAGCAGTCTAGCCTGGGCCAGGGACAGAGTGGGTGGCTGGTGGGAGGAGGCCAGACTGCTTGCTGAGGTGCCTTCACAGGGACACCCAGAGGACCCCTCCTGGCTCCATGTTAGTGCTGCATCCCCTTCTTAGCATCTTTTCTCAGAAGGGGCTAGGCCTGCCTCCTTGAAACCTCAGTTTGCCTTTGGAAAAGGAGAGAGGAGCATTCAAGGAATGCCCCAACCCGCTTTGGGCCAGAGGCTGCCAGAACACGCATATGCCTTCCCTGTGTCTTGTATACCTGTCAGCACCTGGGGGGAGAGAAGGGCCTTGGAGGGCCAAATGATGGAGGGAAGGGGAAAAGACTCTCCCCCCCGCCCCATTGTTGCCCGCTGCTATAAATGCACTCTTTATTGCAATGTAAAGTCATTCTGGGGGTGGGGAGGGGGGGAGTTTAATACATATTGTCATTGTGTCTTACAAAAAAAAAACAAACAAAAAAATGCAAGCAGAGAAATTAGCACAAAGACCAACAGACAGGGCTACAACTGCCTGAACATAGCAATATTGCTATATACTTTACATACATCAATGTATTGAGGGAGCACAGACATCTAAGTAGTTGGAGGGCTCTGAACATATGACTACTCAGAGTCTCAATCAGGAAATCCAAAGACCCTTCTTATGAGCAAACCCCCAGAGCAAAATGACAACCTCTCAGAATACATAACAAAGGCTTGGCCCCTGATTGGCTCAGAGCCAGTAGGCACAAAACCTATGTGACACAGCAAAGCTGTGAATTATCAGGGTTCAAAGGAAATCAATCCTTAAGATGTTTATGATTTAGCCTGAGCCTAGGAAACTGAACTCCAAAAAGAAAAACAACAAAAATTCCACCTTGCTTTTGCTTAGAAGAAGTATTACTTAGAAGTAATACTTAAACCAGGGAAAGATAAAAGACAAGTAAACTAGAAGCCAGTATCACTGATTAAAAATGGTTTCAAAAATTTTAAACTGGAAATCATCAATACAGCTACAGAAGACCAGCTGGAGAATTTCAGAACAACCTGGAAAGGCTGACGTGAACTGATAAAAGAAGTGAAGGTGTATGAATGAAGGCCAAAGCATGCTACTTTTCACTTTCTTTATTTTTTAGTTCAAATTTTCTTCCATAAAATGACTAATATGGAAATGTTGTACAAGATTGCACATATATGACCTATATCGATTTCTTACCATCTCAGGAAGGGAGGGAACAAGGGATAGAATTTAGAGCTCAAAACAATGAACAGTTCAAATTGTTTTAAATGTAATTGGGAAAAAATAAAATATCATTTTTAAAAATTACTACAGTAAATTATTTAAAAAATAATTCATTATAATCAAATAGGATTTATACCAAGGATGCCAGGATACTTCAATATTAGGAAACATAATTAATCATATTTAAAACCAAGGGGCAGCTAGGTGGTGCAGTCAATAGTGTATCAGCCCTGGAGTCAAGGGGACCTGAATTCAAATTTGGCTTCAGACACTTAACACAAAAAACTAGCCGTGTGACCTAGGGCAAGTCACTTAACCCCAATTGCCCTGCCTTCCCCCCTCCAAAAAGCAAAATTAAAAAAAAAAAAAAAGATTTAAAACCAAAACATCCCAAACCACATGGTCATCTAAAGAGAGGGAGAAAAAGCCTTTGACAAAGTAAAACACTCTTTTATGCTAAAAACACAATAAAAAGTATTGGCATAGTGGGACTTTCTTCAATGTCATTAAAACATTTACCTAAAACTAAAAGCAAGTACACATGAAATGGAAACACATTAGAGCCCTTTTCAGTAAATCTGGAAGGGAAGCAATGTTACCTCCCCTCTCCACTATCATTTGATATAATTCTGGAAATGTTAGTCATAGCAATAGAGGAGAGAAAGGAATGCAGATAGATAAAAGAGAAAACTCATGATCCCTGTTTGCTGATGATATGAAAGTTTACTTGGAAAGTCAGCAAAGATATTGAGAAAATCGATAGCTTAAGCAAACCTCTAGTTACAGGGTAAGTCCTCAAAATCAATAGAATTTCTATTAGAGTAATAATATAGTAATAATAATAAAATACAAGAAAGAATAACAAAAAGAGAAACCCCATTCCAAATAAGTAAAATCCACATACAGTATTTGGGGATCAGCAGCCCCAAAGCACAGCACAACTGTCTAGATTCAAGTACAAAGCAATTCTTAGAGACGTGATGTATGACCTAAACAGCTGGAGGAATATTTGGTGCTCATGTTTTAGTTGAACCAACACAATAAAATGCCAATACTAGCCAAAATAATTGACCCTTTTAATGCTATACTAATAAAACTATGAGGGCAGTTAGGTGGCACAGTGGACAGAATGCTGGACCTGGAATCAGAAAACTGGAATTCAAATTTGGCCTCAAACCCTTACTTGCTCTGTGACCCTGGACAAGTCATTTAATGCTGTTTACCTCAGTTTTTCATCTGTAAATGAGGTGGAGAGGAAGATGGCAAGCCATTCCAATATCTCTGCCAAGAAAACCCTTTTAAATGAGTTCACAAATGAGTAGGACAAGACTGAACAACAGCAACAGTAGAATTAGGAAGGGGACATATTACAGGGCTAAATAAAATCACACCAACGTTCATTGGGAAAACAAAAGATCTGCAAGAGGAAAGGAAGTTATGAAAAGAAGTAAGGACAAAGATGAAACAACACTTCCTGAATTCAGATTATTTCATAAAGCAGCCGTCATCAAAGCTGCCTGACTTTGGTAAAATAACAGAGAGATAAATCAGTGAAGAGACTAAACAAGAGAGATGCAGAAACAACAGAACCCAGGAAGCCAGTGTTTGATAAAGTGGAAAGCAAGCTACCTTGGGGAAAAGGAGCTATTGGGTTTTTAAAAAACTGCTGAAGAAACTAGAAAGTCAGGGAGGAAATGAGGCTTCGACCAGCATCTTACACTATACTCTACCATCCATCCACGGGGATGGTACTTTCTTGTTCAGTTCTTTCAGTCAGGTCCCACTTTGTGTAATCCTATTTGGGGTTTTCCTGGAAAAGACACTGGAATGCTTTGCAGTTTCCTTCTCCAGCTCATTTTACAGATGAGGAAATGAGGCAAACAGGACTAAGTAACTTGCCCAGGTTCATACATCTGGTAAGTGTCTGAGGCCAAATTTGAACTCAGGTCTTCCTGACTCCAGACCTGTGCTTCTACGCACTGTGCCCCATAGCTGACCCTTCTATGTGGATGTGTGACCTTAATATTAAAGATTATTTTATTTAAAAAAATTAGAAGAGCCATAGATCATGTACCTTTCACAGGTACAGGTAGGATAGAAAAGATGAAAAAGGAACCAAAACCAAAAACTCTGGTTTAAAATTTCTGTGGTAAGGGTTTGGTGTCCAAGATATATAAACAATCAACAAACATAAGACTCACAGTCATTTCCCAATAGCTAAATGGTCAAAGGATATAAGCAAAAAATTATCAAAAGAAAAGCTGCCAAGTATTCCCAACCACAGAAATAAAAAATGCTCCAAACCACTAATAAGAGAAAGATAAACCAAAACAACACTGAGGTTTCATCTCATACTCTGTAAAACTGACAAAAATGATTTTTTTAAAATGGTAGCAGTCAATGTTGGAGGAGTTGTGGGAAAATGATAACACTTAGAGAATGTTGGGGGAGCTAGAAAATGGCACAAGATCATGAAGATCTAAGTTCAAATCCAACCCCAGACACTTATTAGTTGTGTGACCCTGGTAAGTCATTGAACCTGCTTGCCTCAGTTTCCTGAACTATGAAATAGAGACAATAAGAATGCCTACCATAAGTTGTGAAGATGATCAAAAGTGGATCTGGGGACAAAATGAGTCACTCATTATGCCTATCATAATTCTTTGCCTTTGAGTCTTATGCCTCTTTGAAAAGAACTGAGTGTCTCCTTCCATATCCCTCTTTCCTCCACTGGAAAAGAAAACTCCCAGGACTTTGAACAGTTCCCCAAACTCAGCCCTTTCCCTATTTTCTCTCTAACAAGGGAAGGCCCTTCATAAATGCTAATTAACTAACAGCTAAAGAAGGTACTCTTTTCTTTGGCCTGGTCCAAACAGCTCTGCTGAGGGCTGGTGAACACCTGAAGCTAGTTTTTGGCAGAGAAACCCTACCATTTTGTACCTTTTTCTGCTTAATGGTTCTATTTGGTCTCATTCCAAGTTATTTTGACTCTCTGGCACTGGTAGCTCAGGAAGACAGGATAAACAAACACACACAATCACACATGCACATACACACACACTCACACACACATACATTAATTCTCAGCTATATGTGTGTGTGCACACATACTCAGGTATGTGAGAGTGTGTGTGTGTGTGTGTGTGTGTGTGTGTTACTTCTATGGAACTGAAGGTGTGGGCCATACAAGGGCACCCACTGTAGCAGCAAGCACCCTAAGTGTCCTCAGGGTTGCTGCTCACCCAGGTTCTTGGATCTGCTTTGTTAAAGGAAAGCAACTCAAAATGGGCTAACAAGCTTACTTTAATCAGTCATAGATGTATCATTTACCTAGTTCAGGGGAAAAAGGTCAGCACCCCTAACTTCAAAGTATACAGGCAGAATTATCAAGACAAACAGATCTAGTAGACAGATTTCAAACTGTCCAACCATTACATCCATACCCAGTCAACATCTGGGTTTCCACATCTGGGTTTTTCAAAGCCGGGGGGGCTCTGGACAACGGCTTTTCAGAATACAGATCAAATCACAGAACACTTCTCAAAGTGAGCCCCCAAAACAAAGCTACACATCAGGGCTTATATAGCCTTCTCCTGGCTCAGAGAATGTAACAACCTTATTGACTCACTGGCCAATCAAGAAGTATCTACTGAAAAACAAGCCTCCCACCCCAGGCTTCAGGTGCACTTTAGCCTAGGGGCAGGGAAGATCTTCCAAATCTGCATTTCCATTACACCCACAAAGGTCAGTGTGTCCCTCTGGCTGTATCCTGTGCTGGCTGATTCAGGCTGTCCCTAGCAAGGGCCCTGACAATTCTTGCAACAAGATGGAAAGAGATCATATTTGCAAGGCTTGTTGCACACAGGAGACACCCTGTGACCAGCCCCAAATCACTCCTTGTGCCTTCCTCCCCTCCCCCTCCTCTCTGACCCAGACTCTTGGCTGATCCTTGACCAAGGCCCTCCATCCCCTGACTCGGGGCCTTCCCAATGGCTGTCTCTCATTCTTGGAGTGTCGTTCCCCCCCTCACCAGAGCCTCCTGGCTCCCTCCACTTTCTCAGCTAAAATCTCACCTTCAGAAAAAAAAAGATTTTCTTGGTCCCCAAACTCCCCCAGCCTTCCCTTTTGGGGGACCCCCATCCATATTGTACAGAGCTTGTCTGGCACAGCAGCTGACAGGCGTCTCCCCCATTAGACCAGCAGCTCCCTGAGGGCAGGGAATGCTTTTTCCCTCCTCTCTGACCTCGGAAGTTTTGAACAGGGCCTGGCACAGAGGAGCAGCTTTCTAAATGCTTGTGAACTAAACCTAAGGCCTGGTGAAGGGGAGGGATTCAGAGAGACCTGGGAAGGCCCCTGTGGCCTCAGGGAGGAGGATGTGAGCATCCCCAGGAGGGCAATTTCTGCTCTGCCCACAGCAGGGCAAAGGATAAGGGCTGGGGGAGCCTTTAGGGCTCTGCTCCTGCCCGGCCAGGCAAGACTCAGGGAAGGGGTTTCCTGGCCCTCCAGTTGGTACCAGGGAGAGCTCAGTGACAAGAGACAGAGGAGGGGAGAAGTGCCAGGGATGGGTGGGGAGGGGGTGTGAGGCATGTATAAAGGGAGCAGAGACAGACCCGGACAGGACAGAGAGGGATGAGTGATGTGGCCATCTTTGTGTCTCCGGAGTCATGAAGGGGAGCTTAAAAAATAGACACAGGAGGGCAGAAGTGGGGGGGGGGGTTTGGGGGAACAAGATGCCAAAGGTTTAATGGATCAGTGTAAAACACAGAAGAGAGAGCAGGGCAGTGTTGTTGATACTGTTTCCATTTCCTGCCTGTCTTGGCAATGAAACAATCCTTAGGCCTCAGAGACCATCCTCTAGATCTATGGAAAGAGTCCCTTTGGCTGATGTTGGCCCCGTCTGAGGACAGTGCACTCACCTGGGCTGGGGGTCTGCAGCTCCCAGGGGCCATTCCCTCTGGCTCCAGGCCCCCTGCTTGGGCCAGGCCTTGGTCCTCTGCAGCCTGAGCTGGGAAGGCTGAAGGATCCCAGAGGGGCAGAGGCCCTTCCTTTCTCATCCTGGACAGAAGGCTGGCCTGCAGGGATTTACAGAGAGAGAGGTCCCATAGGAGATACAAAGACCTTGGTTCTGCCCTCAGGGGGGAGACCCCAACATACAGAGGGAGGGAGAAAGCAGGCAGGGCCTGTTTGGAAACAAAGCTAGTCTAAACAGGAAGACTCCTTCCCTCCATCTCCTGCTCCTTCTCTTCTGTCCCCTTTCCATATCCCATTCTCCCCCAGAGAACCAAGAGGCAGAAGGGGCCCGGGATCCCAGGTGGGATGAGACCAGTCAGAGCCTCAGTGGCTCCTGACTTAGAGCTCTCCTCGCACCTGGTCCTCTGCCCTCCCTGCACTTCCTCCCACCAACTAACACACATACATTATCTAGACAATAAGACTGACTGCTTGATATAGTGTAATGCCAAGCAAAGGCAACTTCCCAAGGTTCAAAATACCAGCATAGGTGCTCTCCATTTTATTCAGTGACAAATTAAGAACAGAGAAAATCAAAATATAACATCATTCAAAATACAGCCTTTACCAAGTGTAATTCAATCAAATACTACCCCACCCCTGGACATTACATTCATTTAATCAATCACAAAGTCCCTCTTCTCAATACTATTCCACCCCTAAGCAGTACATTCATTTAGTCAACCACAAAACCGCTCTTCTCAAATGGAGATTAGTTTCCAATCATTAGTAAAGTACATTCATTTGTTCGATCACAGAGCACAAAAAAGTCAAAAGTTCCCCACCCTTGGATCACAATTGAATCTACCCCCAGAGTTACAACAAGCTTAAGCACAGCACTTAATATCCAAAGAGAGGTCTTTTCTTCATCTTGACTGAGGCAAGTTCTCAGCAATCTTTGTTCCTGGGGAGACAAAGCTTAGCAAGGCCACAAGATACATCGCCAGTGTCTTCATTAATTCATTCTCTGTCTGCAGAACAGTCCTAGGACCCCTGAAAACATTAGCAAAACCCCCTTCCAGGATTTCTGTAAACATACAACAAGAAAATCCTTCTTCAGGGCTTCTGAACCAACAGCAAGGTTCCAAGACCTCTGCAACAACAGCACTGTCCTTCACCAGTGGACAAATCTGGCAAAACAACATCAAAACAGACAGACAAAGTACCAGCATAACAGCCATGTCTCCTCAGTCCTTGGCAGCTCTCAAAAGTCCTGGGCATTCAAACTGGCCCTCAGCAATCCTCTCTGTCTCTCTCTGCCTCCAAGATGCTGCTTCCAAAAAATTCTTCTGCCTCTCTCTTTTCTTTTGTCTCTCTAAATTTACATCACCAGCTCCCCCCAGTTCAGCCCTCTCTTTTCACATCAACAAGTTCATCCCACAAGTGGGATTCACAAGCTCTGGGTTTTAACACAATCAATCCAAAAGCCAAGCCAATACAGGGGGATCTTTAAATTCCATTACTATTACATATAGGGAGGAGGAAAGCTTAGGAATGGGGAGGGCTCCGGGATGGAGCCAATAGGAAATGACCAGGGGAAGCCTGAGTATGGGAGACCAAATCCAGTCTGGAATTCAGCGCCCTGATAGGGGGCCTGAAGGCCCTGAAAAAAGAGGGGGCATAGGAGTGGCTAGGTGGCATAGTGAATAGACCACTGGCTCTGGAGTCAGGAGGACCTGAGTTCAAATCCAGCCTCAGACACAACACAAAAACTAGCCATGTGGCCTTGGGCAAGTCACTTAACCCCAATAGCCCTACCTTCCCTCCTCCAAAAAAGCAAAAAAAAAGAAAAAAGAGGAGGCAGGTAAGCAGAAGGCCTGGGAAAGTGGAGCACAGGTTGGGGCTGGGAGGAAGACATTCTAACCCAACTCATGGCAGGAAGCTCAGGGACACTGCAGTGACAGAAGAGCTCCAGGGGCATACTGAGCCTGGGAAATCTGGAGGGCTGTGTCCTGGGGTCTAACTAGGAGCTAAAGAGGACTCCTGGGAGCCTCTGGGGGAGCTTAGGCCTGGAATCACTCAAGGGAGACCAGACACAGGGAAACAGTGCCTGGGATATGATGGGGAAGCAGCCCAGGGGCTGCGGGTCCAGGTGAGAGGAACAAAAAGAAGCTTTGGCTCCTATGTCCAAAGTGGGGCCCTCAGGGCAGGCAGAACTTTGAGTCTTTACAGGGGGCTTGGTCTGAAGGCAGAACAACTGAGTCTCTAACCAAAATCTGGGGGCAGGGAGACGGGACTCCTGGGTCCTATGGGTAAGATTTGAGTTTTGGAAAAGAAAGGGTGACCCAATCTTAAGCCTAGGGAAGGTGATTATGGACATTTGGGAAGTGATTGGGAGTCTGGAAAAGAATGAAGGGAGGGAAGCTTGTTCTGTAGCCAGGCCTGGGAAGGAAGATTGCTCCAGGGGCACCTGAAAGGCTCTCACCATGTGGTCAGAGGAGGAGGATGAGACCCAAAGGCAGGGACAGCCAGGGGAGCCATCAGGTCTGTGAGGGGCTGGCTCAGACCTACTTGGGACCTGCAGGCACAGAGCTGTGGTCCAGAAGGCAGAGATCTCAGGTCCAAGAGAAGCCAGCCTGATCTCAGCTCTGAGGGAGGAAGACAGAGAGATCAGGACTAGAAGGGAAGGAAGAAAGCAGTCCAGTCTCAGCCCAAGTTCCTGTTTTCAGCCAGCCGCCTTGGGGAGGGTCTTCCCACCCTCTGCCCAGCCTCTGAGGCTACAGGATGGGCCCTTTCCTCCAATCACTCCCAGCACCAGGAGCTCAGGACCCTGCCTCCCTCTCCTCCCCAAGACCAGCCCTCCCTCACCTGGAATGCCTTGGCCACTGGGATGAGCCCTCTCCTGCCCTAGACACTCCCCCCAGGCCCCAAACTTCACCCCAGGGCTCTCATTGCACCTGGGCCACCACCCACCAGGCTGGCCAGCTCTAAGAGCTCCTCCTGCCCATCACTACCACCTGATTCCTTACCGGAGGAAAGATTTGGGACTTTAGGAGGTGGGAGGGGGACAGCAAGGAAGAGGCAACATGGAGATTTCCAGGAAAGCAAGTAATTCACAGGGAAACTGAGTTCTGCTTAGCTTCAGAATGGAGGTTGTTCAGAAATGCAGTCAGTGGGGTTAGCACATTTCTCTTAATCTGAATTAGAATGTGGGCTTCTTTAAAGTCACATGTGCTCTCTCAGGAAGATAATTGGGAAGTCTGACCATCTATGACTAGATCAGACCTTAATGCAAAATGCACTTAAAATGTGGCATTACAGAGATATGTTTAGGAGCTGTAAGAATAAGAATTAAATATAATTGGATCCTTATTGCCTCATTCTTCTCTCTGAATGAAATCAGTCTAGAATGTCCAATGGATAGAGGGGGAAAATGATTTTTTAAAATCTAAGATAATCAGCTGAATTAAAGTTTCACCAACAATAAATTTTATGCCAATTTTTTTACATCCCTTCCAACATTTTTTGCTTTCCCCTTGAGTCATTTTAGCCAATCTGATAGATCTAAAATGATATTTCAAGGTTGTTGTTTTAATATATATTTTCTAATCAAAGATTTAGAGAATTTTTGTAGGATTGTAAATTGTTTTGATTTCATCAGAAAATGGCCTTTTCATATCCTTTGATAATGCATCAGTGGGGAAATGAACCACAATTTATAAATTTGACAAACTTCTTTATACATTTGAGATATGAGACCTTTATCTGAGAATCTGTCTATAAATTTTTCTCCAGAATTCTGACTTCCTTCTGATTGTGGCTACATTAATTTGTACAAAGCCTTTCTAATTTTATGTAATCAAATTAGTCTATTTTCTACCTCACACTGCTCTCTAACTTACATATTCATAAATTGTTCACCTATCAATAAGTACGAAAAATAATATATTCCATTTTCTTCAAACTTTGTTGTAATATCTCTCTTGGTAGCTTTGTATGGGGTCCCATGAAATAGTAATGGGGATTTGAAGATCTTCCCTGCCCTTTAAAAGGCCTAAAAGAATTTGAAGACCTTCCTTGCCCTTAACAGGCCAAATGTAATCACATAGAGCCCACAGGGGGAGGAGCTTGCTGAAAGGGTAAAACAGGAAGGGTGGAGCAGGAAGGAGGCTGAGTACCTAGCATGAGTGAGAGAGGGGAATTCTTGCTTACCTGGATCTATTTTGTTTTGAAGGCCTGACAGAGGGAAGACTTTGGAATGTTGGTGTTTCCCTGCATTGGTTATGTGTACCAATTTCTTGGTTGCTATGATGAATTTGGCTTTCTGGTTTTTGAATAAATGTTTTGGCTCTGTCCTTCACGTGGAAAGACTGTTAAATTTTGTGATATACAACTACACCAGATTATCTTTAGCCACTGCAGGTACTGTGAATATTGGGTTGGCATTGTATTTTGCAGTGAGAATGGGATCACACAATATCATACCTCTATTTGGAGGCAGGAGGGCTTTCGAGAGAGAAATGAATATCCCAGGATGGGAAGATTTACCTTATTCTTCCCTTGCAAGAGAATAGGCTAAAAGCACAGGGCTCTGTGAAAAGTGGGAAATGAGGCTACATAAGGGAGAACCCAGAAATTTGGAAAGATGTTTGCAAGGAATACCAATAGAACCAGGGAAAGAATTGGCAGGGCATTGTAGGAGAGGCTGGGCCTTGTTAACAAGTTATTGTCTTATGTGTAGAAGCAGAGATAAGCTGCTAGAGGAGAAAGCTCAGAAGAAAAGGGAATTGACTGGTTTGTGTGAGAATTTTTCTGTGCCACAGTGTTAGTGTTCTCCTTCAGAAGAGCAAGCTGGAGGGTCTCAGGGGGTAGAAGAATAAGCTACTGTTAATTTAGCTAAAAGGAAGCAAATAAGTAACAAAAGGAATGTGCCTGCAGCTATTCTACATCCTGGACATAGTTGTCCTAGTGATTGCCAGGACAATGTGTAGAAGGAGAATAGAACAAATTTAGATAAGGAGGCTTCTGCTGCAGAAGTTTGCCCCATACTAAGAAGAAAGCAGTAGAACCACCAGGGCTAAACAGAGTTCAGGTTGATAAGTGAGTATTTAACTCAACAAGAGGCTACTGGTTTATTAAGTCAATTCACCCTAAGGATGGGAGAATAGTTAGGGTGTTGGATGGTGAGAATCAGTGATCAAGGGGCCTGAGGAGTATGGGTAGATTGTGGGGATTGCTTGAAATTCATAGATATTGGTCAGAATCCTTTTGCACAGCAAGATTTTAGGGATTAGCATATGTAAGGAAGTAACAACACAACTCATCTGTTAACTGTAGCTGTGAAGGGAATGCAATAAGCAATATCCTACTGACTCTATGTGGCCTGGTGGAGATAGACCCTGGTACTTGCTTAGAGACTGTATGAGAAAGCTAAAGGATAAGGTAATAAAAACTGCTATGATGGTTGGAGATATAAGTGCATATCACATTAGCCCCTTAGCTGTTCCTCATAGAAATCTTGTAGTGAAGATGGCTCCTCCTGCTTATAAGCAACTAATTCTGACTCTTTTAATTGAGGAAATAGGGCACATTCTTTTGGAGGTGCTGGATAAGATTTCACAGTGAAGTGACTTAGGGTAATGGGGAAAAGATAAATTTCCTCAAGAAAGAAGAGTAAATAACCAGTGGATTGTAATATAATGCCAAGCAAAGGCAACTTCCCAAGGTTCAAAATACCAGCATAAGTGCTCTCCATTTTATTCAGTGACAAATTAAGAGCAGAGGGAATCAAAATTTGACATCATTCAAAATACAGCATTTACTTACATTCATTCAATCAATTACAAAGTCCCTCTTCTCAATACTACTCCACCCCTAGGCTATACCTTCATTTAGTCCATCACAAAGCCTCTCTTCTCAAATGGAGATTAGTTTTCAATCATAAGTAAAGTATATTCATTTGTTCAATCATAGAACACATAAAGGTCAAAAGTTCCCCACCCCTGGATCACAATTGAATCTACCCCAGAGTTACAACAAGTTTAAGCACAGCACTTAATACCCAAATGGAGGTCTTTTCTTCATCTTGACACTAGGCAAGTTCTCAGCAATCTTTGTTCCTGGGGAGACAAAGCTTAGCAAGGCCACAAGATACATTGCCAGTCTCTTCATTAATTCTTTCTCTGTCTGCAGAACAGTCCTAGGACCCCTGAAAACACAACCCTCTCCCAGGATTTCTGTAAACATACAACAAGAAAATCCTTCTTCAGGGCTTTGGAACCAACAGCAAGGTTCCCAGACCCCTGCAACAACAGCACTGTCCTTCACCAGTGGACAGTATTCACTCTCTGTCTGCAGGACAGTCTTAGTAGCTCTGAACCAACAGAAAGGTTCCCAGATTCCTGCAACAACAGGACTGTCTTTCACCAGTGGACAGATCTGGCAAAACAACATCAAAATAGACAGACAAAGTACCAGCATAACAGCCATGTCGCCTCAGTCTTTGGCAGCTCTCACAAGTCCTGGGCAATTCAAAGTGGCCCTCAGCAATCCTCTCAGTGTCTCTCTGCCTCCATGAGGGTGCTGCTTCCAAAAAGTTCTTCTGCCTCTCTCTTGTGTCTCTCCAAATTTACCACCCGCTCCTCCCAGTTCAGGACTCTCTTTTCACGTCAAATCCATCCCACAAGTGGGATTAACAAGCTCTGGGTTTTAACACCAAAAACCAAAAACCAAGCCAATACAGGGGAATCTTTAAATGCCATTACTATTACATGGATTCAAAGACAAGAGAAACTGACAAGAAAGGAATCGTTTATTGCTCTATTGAGAGTTGGAATAGATTTTAGAAGAATAGATGGTACTCCGATTATAGAGCTTTTATAAAATGTAGCAAGAAAAGTTACTTAATATCAGAATGAAGAAGGATGTAGGAACCACCCCTACAGATATACTTGAATCATTGTATCCCAGTTTGTCACATCTTCAGGGAGCCTATCATCCCTAGGGAGTAAGAGAAATACAAACACCATCCACCCCTAGGTCACAGTAATTTACAGTATCATCAGTCAATACTGAGCACCCAAGTAAAGTCTTCTTTCATTTTAACTGGAGAGTGATTTCCAATCATCCTCAAGTCAATTATCCTAAGGTGGTAGAAGAAAGTAAAAACAGCATCCATCCCTAGGTCACAGTAAGTCACAATCTCCTAAGTCCATGCAGAGGATCCCAGATAGGCAGCTCTCCTAGCTCTTGCCTGGATTCACAGGACTCTTGCCTGGATTCACAGGTAGCCAGCTCTCCACTCCCGTTTCACACCTCAGCTTACAGGTGGTAAGTCCTTGGCAGGACTTCAAAGTTTTTTTTCCCTAGGAATACAAAGCTTAAATAACAATATTTACACACATTAAGCTTCACAGATCTACAACAATATTTATACACATTTCCAGCACTATCATGTCAACTCACTTTCTGTCTGACAAAGTAATGCAAGTCATGCAAAAAAGTTTCAGTCTGAGAAATCAAACACAAGTCAACAGTAAAGACCCAGGACTTCTGTATCAGCAGTAAAGTCCTCTTTCCCCAGACAGAATGCTTCATTCTGACAAAGTAACATCAACACAGACAGAACAGACAGACAGAGGCCAACATCCCCAGCATTCTCCCTCCCACTTCTGCTTGCTGCCAGCTCATGCTCAATCTTTTCTCTGCTTTGCTCCTTCCTGTTCCATCCTTCCTCTTCCTCTTGTCTTTTTTCTCTCTTTTGGCAAGCTACTCTCACTGTGGACTCCCGGTGATGACCTTAGGTCTATTAAGGGCAGTGAAGGTCTCTAAACTCCCTTAGCCTTTTTTTAAGGGCAACACAACGGTATACTGTTTCCAACAAAGGCTTGATAGTGATGAGGGATGGCTCCCTCTAGGTTCAGCAGGAACTCTGATCTTATCCAAGACCAGAAAACCTGCAATAACATCTGGAAAGAATTCAAGGTCTCAGGCTTAATTGGAGTGAGAGTTGTAGAAGTTTACTGTTATGCTTCTATAAGAAGCAGGCAAGAGTCCTTTAGGGGACCTGCAAGTGAGAAGGGTACATGATTTTACTTTTAAAGGGTAGGGCTGCCATGGTCAGGGCTGACCAGATGGAGGGAAGGGACCTCAGTGCATAGATAAAGGTTAGGGCTGACTGAGAGGAACTTGTGACTTTAGTGCATAGATAGTTTAGATGAGATTTGGGCCAGAGGGGAGGAGACATGAGGCAAGAACAAAGGAGTATTTGGGCCAGATGAGGAGATATGAAGAGATTAAGAACGAACAAAGGAGTCACAAGGTGTTGCCTAGGCAGAGTTAGGATAGGGGGAAGGGGCAGAGTTTGAGTCTGGGAAAGGGATTTTACAGATTACAATTTTACAATACAAATTGCAGTTACAACTGCACAGACTGGTTTTACAAATTGGTTCCACAAATTGACCTAGACCCCAGGTACCCCATCAATAGAATCAATGGAAGTTCTAAAATGCACTTGGATAGCTGAAACAAGCTGAAAATACTACTTTGCTGGCCATTACAACAATGGAGGGCTAGGTTAGGTCAAGAGTAATAGAAATTTGGGCCTAGTAATAATGAAAAGCTTTTGCCCTCAGGCAAATGACTCACCAAGTGGGAAGATTCAAGGGGGTTCCCAGAACCTGTACCCCTTTAAGCTCACCAAGAAAGCTTCAACAAGGAAAAGAGTCATCAGAAGTGAAGGTGCCTATAACTATTCTTGAGGTCTCCTTGTTTTTGGAAGGTCTCCCTTCTTAAAGAGATTGCAAAGATATTGGGAATTAATTCAGAGCCTTTTCAAGGTCCTCCAAGGCACAATATGTACATCAAGGTCATCCTCCAGACTTAGGCTCCTTTTCTTCCTCTTCCAACAGGAAGGAGAGCTTCCTTTTCAAGGTGGGGAACAATTTTCTGGTGCTGGGAGTCATGTGGGTCATGCCTGTAGGAGGACTCTGGGGATGACAAAAGGACACCATGGCTGATGGGGGAAGGGGGAATAAAATCTCTCCCTCACTCCTGCCTCCTTGAGGTGAACAGATTGGTTTTCTCCCCAATCCAGTAACAGGTTAGGAAAGTCTCCAAGTCTTGGAGAAGTATCACTGATCTGACTTTCTTAGTTGCCATCAGAGAAAGGGGTTCACTTTTGATAAAGAGCAGGCTAGATATCAACAACAACTTAATACATTCACATCTCTTCCATAGTAATTATATACTGTGATGATTTCACGTGATGTCAGATTTTGAGTGGACATAAATTTCTCTTTATGTTTACAAGGAGGGAAAATGTGCCTCTAATAGCCTTTCCTTACCTTGGGCTCTTTGTAGCAAAAACAACACTCCCGTGGCTAATGTGGCCAAGATGGCAGGAGGTAGCCTCTCTTGGGGAGGGGTCCCTGATGGTATAAATTTCTCTCCTTACCTTCTACAACCCCAGCCTCCCTTCACTCTTGAATTAGACAAAGAAATTGAAAACTAGTAAGAGTAAGTTTCCCCCCTCCCTGTACTTTGTTCCTAAGCATCTGTGAATCAGAGTAGAGATGAGGAGTTCACACCTCCTTGGATATCCTGATTGCCAGGGGGGAGGAGCTAGGACTGTGAACAGCAGGGGTATAAATTCAGGGGCAACCAGAGGCTGGAAGATAGTTGTTCAGTGGAGGAGAATCAATCAGTAGCCCAGGAACCCAGAAGCCCAGAAGCCCAGAAGCCCAGAAGTCCAGAAGCCCAGAAAGCCCAGAAGCCCAGGAAGCCAGGGGACCAGGGACCAAGGGGCCAGCAACCCAGTGGCCAGCAGCCCAACAGATGAACACAGCTTCTGACAGCAGCCCGATAGAAGAATTGAGGTTCAGTGGGCAGAGAAAACTAATGGAGGACCACAGCAGTACAAGAAGTGACAGTGAGTACCCTCCCTTGACAGAATTTTCTTAGTAATTTTGAATTTCCCTGCATTGAACTTGTTCCACATGGCTCCAGGTGCTTGAGCCCTCCCTTCTAGATTAAATTTTCCTTCTCTTCCACATATTTCATAATTTCAATTTAAATGTTTTCTCTCCCTTTGAATGAGAACTCCCAAAAGGCAGGAGATATTTCGATTAATCATTTCACAAACTTTTATTGAGGGCAGACTGTGTTATAAGGACACAAAGATACACATACAGACTGTTGACTTCAACTGGGGAAGAAGAACACACCAGAAAAAGTACGTACGTACGTACATAGATACACACGTATGCTTGTATGTATATAGGCATGTGTATGTGTGTATACAGTATCGATATAATGATAATAATCACAAGATTTCTAGGGAGGCAGGGCACAGGCAAAAGGGGGAATCAGAAAAGATACAGAATATAATGTCTGACCTGTTTGCCAAAGGAGGAGAGGGACTCTATGAGGCAGAAATAAGGAGGGAGGACATTCCAGGCATAGGACAGGTCCAGTGCAAAGGCATGGAGATGGGAGATTGTAATGGGAATGCAAATTTCCCTGCCCCTAGGCTAAAGTGCACCTGAAGCCTGGGGTGGGAGGCTTGTTTTTCAGTAGATACTTCTTGATTGGCCAGTGGGTCCAAAAGGTTGTTACATTCTCTGAGCCAGGAGAAGGCTATATAAGCCCTGATGTGAGGCTTTGTTTTGGGACTCACTTTGAGAAGTGTTCTGTGATTTGATCTGTATTCTGGGAAGCCGTTGTCCGGAGGGGGGCCCCCCCCCCCGGCTTTGAAAAACCCAGATGTTGACTGGGTATGGATGTAATGGTTGGACAGTTCGGAAAGCTGTCTATTTGATCTGTTTCTGTCTTGATAATTCTGCCTGTATACTTTGAAGTTCAGGGTGCTGACCTTTTCCCCTGAACAAGGTAAATGATATAAGTCTGACTGATTAAAGTAAGCTTGATAACCCATTTTGAGTTGCTTTCCTTTAACAAAGCAGATCTAAGAACCTGTGGTGGCAGCAAACCCTGAGGACGTGCTTGGGGTGCTTGCTGCTACAGAGATGAACATTTTTCTGCGAGAAACAGAGAAAAGACCAGTTGGACTACATCAAAGAGTGTATGAGGGGGAGTAGTGTCCAGTGAAGCAGGAAAGGTAGGTGAGGGCCAGGCTGTGAATGAATTTAAAAGCTAAAGGAAGGAGATCATATTTTATCCTAGACCAATGGTGAGAACCACGTTTTTTAGGAAAATGACTTAGGCATCTATGTGGAGGATGGATTGGAATGAGAAGAGATTTGAGGCAGGGAGAAAAATGAGAAGGCTATTATACCAGTCTAGCTAAGTTAATAAGGTACTAAGAGTTTGAACTGGTTTTGTTTTACTTTGTGTTTATCAGAGCCTAGCACCTAGTAAGTGCAATAGATTCTTATTGACTGTTGATTGATTGGCTGAGAAACTCCCTAATGGAGAGGGCTTATCCCACCTGATCTCTGCCACTCTGGGGTCTCTTTTCACAAGGACTTGAGGGATTTGGAAACATGCTCTCTAAGCAATAGCTCTTAACAAAAACTGGTTTTGTCACATGTTACACAGGGACAGAACATCTCTCTGTGCTCACCTGGTACTGGCCTGAGACTTCACCTCTCTCTCTGTCTACTAAGGCCTCTATCCCCTGCTGGTATTTTCCATTGCAGCCTCTTCTCCGTTCTTGGGCTGATCTGGCCCTCCACTATTAGAGGAACTCCATCTCAGTCACAGAGGTTTACTCTAAGAGATTCTCAGGTTGAGGGTGTGTAATGGAAATGCAAATTTAAAGATCTTCCCTGCCCCTAGGCCCTTTGATAGGCTTAAGTGACTCTGAGAACCTTCCTTGAGTTGAAAATATACTCTGCCTCCTAATAGGCTGAATGTAGTCACATGGAGCCTGTGGCAGGAGGCTTGATTTTTAGGAATGCCCACACCTTCATGCTGTGTGATTGGGCAGTGGGTCAAGAGGGTGGTTACATTCTCTGAGCCAGGAGAAGGCTATATAATCCCTGATGTGAGGCTTTGCTTTTTGGGGCTCACTTTGAGACGTGTTCTGTGATTTGATCAGATGAGACGCTGGGAAGACCGATTGTTGAGAGCTCCCAGGCTTTGAAAAACCCAGATGTTGATGGTAACTGTGATTTGGTATGGATGTAATGGTTGGACAGTTTGGAAACCTGTCTGCTTGATCTGTTTCTCTATCTTGATAATTCTGTCTGTATACTCTGAAGTTCCGGGGTGCTGACCTTTTTCACCTGAATTGATATGTTTGACTGATTAAAGTAAGCTTGTTAACCCATTTTAAGTTGCTTTCCTTTAGCAAAGCAAATCTAAGAACCTGTGTTGGTAACCACCCTGGGGACGCTGGGGTGTTAGAGACATTCCTGCTTTGGAAGTTCAGTAGAAAACCAACAAGCATTTATGTACATATATATGTAAATAGATGTAGACATAGATACAGATATATACTCTGGGCCAGGCAATGACCTAAGAGTTTTACAAATACTATCTTATTTGATATTGACAACAAGCCTGGGAAGGTGCTATTATAATCCCTATTTTACAGATGAGGAAACTGAGGCAGGTAAAAGTTAAGTGTCTTTCCCAAGGTTACATAGCTAGCAAGTGTCTGAATTCACATTTGAACTCAGTTGGAGTTTTTTTTGGATGGGGAGAAGGTAGGGCAATTGCGGTTAAGTGACTTGCCCAAGGTCACACAGCTATTAAGTGTTAAGTGTCTGAGGATTTGAACTCAAGTCCTCCTGACTCCAGGGCTGGTGGTTTATTCACTGAACCACCTAGCTGCCCCAACTCAGTTCTTTTTTGCTCTATGCCCAGCCCTCTATCCACTGTGCCACCTAGATGCTCTGCTTGTTGGGGTTATCATTTTAGGGGGAATAGGGAGCCATTGAAGAGATGGTTGCCACAGGGTTACAAAGAAACCTTAACTTTTTGAACATGACTTTGGTAACTCTATACAAAATGGATGGGAAAAGGAGAGAAAGTGGAGGAAAGAGGCCAATTAGGAGGTGTGCCAGTGCTTCAGGTGAGAGGGGTCAGGGCCTCACTTTCATTGATGGCCCTATGAACAGGGGGAAGGGCAAAGAGATTATGGATCTAGACTACAAAAGATCTGGGAATTGGGGAAATTTACACTTTACTTTAATCTCTTTCAGACATGGACACTAGGACTGAAACCCCAGAGGGAACACCAGTGGACACTATATCAGAAGATGAATCACCCAAGGGGCTGATAGTTGGAAGACTCAGAAGGCAAGGTCTTTGGAACTCTATTGGTGAGGAATCTGGTGATCAGAGAAACCAGGAAAAGGGGCAGCAAGGAGATCAGGAGAGAGATTTGAGACAAATGGCTAAAAACCAAAAGATCCATGTAAGAGACAAGACTTATCAATGTGATGAATGTGGGAAAGGCTTCAGTAATAGCTCAACACTAATGAGGCACCAGCTGATTCACACTGGAGAGAAGCCTCATAAATGTAATGACTGTGGAAGAGCCTTCAGTCAAAAGGGAAACCTTGGTGTGCACCAGAGGATTCATACTGGAGAGAAGCCTTATCATTGTAATGAATGTGG
>NW_027186380.1:716332-729730 GCF_028583685.1 Petaurus breviceps papuanus
CAGAGGATTCATACTGGAGAGAAGCCTTATCATTGTAATGAATGTGGGCAATCTTTCAGAATGAGCTCCTCACTTATTAAGCACAAGCTGAATCATACTGGAGAGAAGTTTTATCATTGTGATGAATGTGGGCAATCTTTCAGAGTGAGCTCCTCACTTATTACGCACAAGCTGATTCATACTGGAGAGAAGCCTCATAAATGTAATGACTGTGGGAGAGCCTTCAGTCAAAAGGGAAGCCTTACTAAACATCAGAGGATTCATACTGGAGAGAAGCCTTATCACTGTAATGAATGTGGGAAAACATTCAGTCAAAGTTCAAACCTTATTGTCCATCAGAGGATTCACAAGGAAGAGAAGCCTTATAAATGTGAAGAATGTGGGAAGGATTTCAGAATTTCTACACGGCTTCTTGTGCATCAGAGAATTCACACTGGAGAGAAGCCTTTTGAGTGCAATGAATGTGGGAAATCCTTCACTGAAAAATCAAGACTGACCCAGCACAACTGGATTCACAGTGCAGAGAAGCCTTACAAATGTAATGAATGTGGGAAAGTCTTCACTTACAGGTCAAATCTCATTACACATCAGAGGATTCACACGGAAAAAAAAATCTTACAAATACAGTGATTGTGGGAAGTTATTCAGTGAAGGTTCAAACTTTATGGACTATCATACAATTCATGGCAGAGAGAAGCCTTATAACATATCAAGAATGTGAGAAATTACCTCAGATTTTCAGCATTATTATACTTTATTCATATTATTAAAAGCACACACAGACATACAGTTGGAAGGCTTTCTGCCTCCTCAGACTCTTAAATACATCAGAAGATTCCTACTGGACTTATAAATGTAATGAATGATTCCTACTGGCCTTATAAATGTAATGAATATGTTATAACATTTGGACAACACTGAATCCTTGCCAAACTTCGGAAAATTCCTATTGGATAGAATCCACAGAAAGTTAATAATTAAGGGGAAATCCTTTCATGATAACTCAGCAATAAGAACTCCTACTATGGACAAACCTGACCTCTCATCTATAACTGCGTGAAATGAGTTTCCCTTGTGTAATGTGTGCATTTTTGTTTGATGGGTTTTTGATTCATTCCACAACTCAATTTGGGAAGCAGGGAATTCAGACCATCCATGCCTATTGTTGTAAATAATAAATGTGATTTTTCCTCTTATTGTTAATATGATTAAATTCAAAGAAATGTAATTCTGAGATACTCTGTTCTTCAGGAAAATGCTTCTTTGTGTCCCAGGTCATGAGAAAGGGTTGGGGAAAAGGGGATATGCATTATATAGTGTCTTTCATTTTGTCCCCACAGCAACCCTGGGGGGTTAGTGCTGTCATTATCCCCACTTTACAGTTGATAGAACTGAGACAAGCAGAGGTTATTTGACAAGCCCAGGATCAGCTAGTGAGTGTCTGAGGGTGGATTTGAACTTGAGGCTTTCTGCTTCAGGCCAAGCACTCTATCCACTCCAACAGCTCTGTCTCTTGGAAGGCAGCTTTCCTGACCTTGTCACATAGAGATGACCTATTTCTAACCCACCCATATTAGGTGTGATCTAGTCAAAGCTTTACACAATTTGCTAGGTACAAAAGCTTCCTCCCAATCTGAAAGGGACTCTCAGTTTCACAAAGGGTGAAGGTCAAGTAGTAAATAAACATTTTACATCACCCTCGCATAGCTTCTAAGCATCTTCAGACACAGATAGGTTAGACAAGAGCCTGTGGCTGGTTGGTTGGCTGCCTTGTTTCCCCGACAAAGGGGAGGGTGAGCAGTAGCAACCCCGCATTTTTCACAGGCTGCAGGAAATCCATTGACAAGCCACAAGCTCTGACCATATGTTGTGCGGGCCTGATTTAGAAAATGTGCCAGGAGCTGGGTTAAGTTCTGGGGGTATGATCAAAGGGAAATATAGTCCCTATCCCCAAGCAATGCAAGGGCAGCAAGGTGGTGCCATAATGCACAGAGCTCCTGCCCTGGAGTCAGGAAGTCCTGAATTCAAATCCAGCCTCAGACAAGTCCTAGCTGTGTGGACCTGGGTAAGTCACTTAAACATCTTTGCTTCAGTTTCCTCATCTATAAAATGAGCAGGAGAAGGAATGGCAAACCATTCCAGTATCTTTGCAAAGAAAATCCCAAATCGGGTCAGAAAGACCATTGCCATTGCCAACCCAAAAGAACAAAAACAGCACACCCTCAAGGAGATCCCAATCTAATGATGGAGACAAGAAGTAAACAAATACCCGGACAAATGAGACCTGTGATAAACAGGATGGTTGGTTGGTTGGTTGGTTGGTTGGTTGGTTGGTTGGCTAGTGTCTTCAATTCTCTAAGAGGACCAAAATGACTTCACTGTGTTGGAGGCAAGTTCCTGGTGTCTGCCTGTGGCTGATCAGACCAATCTGAGTTTGGAAGGCTCTACCACAGGCCGGGAACAAAGATTCCAGTGAACATTTGGGTCAGTGGCTCTAAATTTGCACATCTTGCCATTCTTAAGAGCCTATGCAATTCCCCCCACCAGGAGTAGAGCAGTGTGGTCCTTAAAAGGATGCTCAGACCCTAGAGGGCTGCCCAATCCCACTGCAGCTTCAGTCCAGTGAGAAGAGGACCCTATGGGCTGGGTAACCTGTGTGCAGGGCTGTGACTCCAGCTCCCAGTGTACCCATACCTGCTGCTTCCTCCCTTGTCTGTGGCCACAGGACTTTGAGATGGGCATAATGGTAAAATGGTAGAGGTGAAGTCTTTGGAAGCATGCCTAAATTGTATTTAACGTGGCAGAGTTGTACCAAGTCATTGGTCTCACTCTCTCCTCCTGAGAGGTCACAGTCCAGTGGCAGGGCAGAGTCAAGACAACTGGTGATGGCTCAAGATTCTGTGGATGACCATGGCATCTTCAATGTCTAACCAAGCTCTAAGCACTCCACAGCTTCCACACCCCTCAGCTCCTCCTCCATGGGCTGACTGCTCCCAGTTCTTGTGTGGATTCACCCAAATCTTGCCTGGGTTCAAACTTAGGCAGCTCTCCATTCCTCTTTGATAAGGACTGCTCCACTCCAAACCCTTCAGAGTTTCTCTTTCTAGGAAGACAAAGATTACACACATTGCCAGCACTATCATTTCAATTCACTTTCATTTTGACAAAGTAATACAAACCAACAGACAAAGCTTCTGGCTGAGAAATCAAAGACAAATCAAGAGGGAAGTCCAAAGACTTCTGTAAACTTCAGTAAAGTCCTTTTTCAGGACTTTTATATAAGTAGTAAAGTCCTCTTTCCACAGACAGAATGGTTCATTCTAACAAAGTAACATCAAGAGACAGAACAGATGGACAGACTGGTGAAAATCACAAGCAGTCTCCCTCTCAGTTCTTTTTGGTCTCAGCTCTGGCTTGAGCTTTTAGCTCCTCTGCTCCTTCCAAGCAGTTCCCACTTCTTGTACCACACAAGAATTCTCAGGAAGATAGATCTGTCTTTCCAAAGGCTTTGACAGGTTTTCCTTTTTTATTTGGGCCTGGGGTTGTCTGGGTTTTGCTGTTTTGGTTTTCCTAGGTTTAGGCTTTTCCTTTTGTTTTGTTCTTCTTTGACATGGGAAAATATCTCCATGCTAAGGATTTCTTCCCACTAAGAGTTGCAGAGGATGATAAGGAGGCATTGAGTCCAGAGAAACATTTTCCTCTTTAGCCTTGTTCTGCCCCTCTTGCCATTCCCCCCCCCCCACTCCTTTCAGGCTTTGGAGAGGACCATTCTCTTTTTGAGTGTGTATATATGTGTACGGGTACACATAGACAGACGACTCAGGATCAATTAAATAGGACGGGATGATATTTTTAAAATAAAATTAAGAGGTGAGAGAGGAATATAATGAGAGGAGATAGAGAGAGACAGAATAGGGTAAATTATCTCATATAAAAGAGGCAAGGGAAAATTGTTACAATGGAGGGGAAGAACAGCAAGGCAAAAGAGAATGGGTCAACCTTACTCTCACTGAATTTGTGTTAAGGAGGGAATAACATGCACACTAAATTGGGTATCTTACCCTACAGGAAATTAAGTGGGGAAGGGGATAACAGCGGAGAATGATAGAAGGGAGGGCAGATTGGGGGGAGGAGTAATTAGCACACACTTTTTTTTTTAAAGCAATCGGGGTTAAGTAACTTGCTCAAGGTTACACAGGCAGTTATTTCTGGGTGTGGTGCTAAGTATCTGAGCCCAGATTTGATCCCCAGGTCATCCCAACACTGGAGCCGGTGCTCTTACTCACTGAGCCACCTGGCCACCCCTAAGTAATTGGGGTTAAGTAACTTGCTCAAGGTTACATGGCCAGGTGTTTCTGGGTGGGTAATAAGTGTCTGAGCCTGGATTTGATCCACCGACACTGGAGCCGGTGCTCTTACTCACCTGTGCTACCTGGCTGCCCCAAAATATTTTTATTTTTTTTTAATTTTTTTTTGCTGTTTGGAGGGGGGAAAGGTAGGGCAACTGAGGTCAAGTGACTTGCCCAAGGTCACATGGCTAGTTTTTTTCTGTTAAGTGTCTGAGACCGGATTTGAACTCAGGTCCTTCTGACTCCAGAGCCATTGCTCTACTCACTGTGCCACTTAGCCTCCCCTAGCACACACATTTGAAAAGGGACAGGGTCAAAGTAGAAAATAGAACAAGTGGGGGGTGGGATAGGATGGAGGGAAATATAGTCTTTCACAATATATCCACTATCGAAATGTTTTGCATAACTACACACGTATAACCTATATTGAATTGCTTATCTTCCCAGTAAGGGTGGGAGATGAGGGAAGAAGGGAAAGAATCTAGAATTCAATGTTTTAAACTCAAATGGTTTAAAAAAATATTTTACATGCAACTGGGAAATAAGATATACAGGCACTAGGGTATGGAGATCCATCTTGCCCTACCAGAAAGTTGGAGGGGGGACTGGGAGGATATAGGAGAGAGCAGATTGGGGGAGGAGGTATTCAGTGGGTCCGCTGTTTTGGTGTGGTGGGTAGGGAAAAGACGGGAAGAAAATTTGTAACTCAAAATCTTGTGGAAATGAATGTTGTAAACTAAAAATAAACATAAAATTTTTAAAAAAGAAAATAGGAAAAAAAGTTCAGTCAGTTGGTGAGTTATATCTATGATCATTTTAGACAACTCCCACTTTTTCCTTTCCTTGGAATTATTTCTCTTTGTGTCTTCAGAATTTCATTCTTGGAAGTTTCTTATCTTTTTTGGACTTAAATTTGGATTAAATGAAATTATAGTCTGTGTACTCCTAACCATTCTTCCTTTGAACCTCCTAACCATCCTTCCTTAAATCTGCTCTCATATAATCTATAATGCATGTCAGAATGTGCCTGACTGTCCAGTCATAAACTAGAAGGAGAGAGTGGCCATTTGCTGTCAGGGTTCCAGCCTGGCCAACTTAGCAACCAATTCTCAACATGATAGAGATTCTGACCCAAAAGAGAATTTCCCTTTGTGTCTCTACCCTTCAAAGGATGAAATTATCATTAGCCACTCAAACACTTTGTGTGTCTTAGGATTAGGATAAATAAAAGACAAAAATCAGTCCCTACTCTCAAGCATCTTACAGTTGATCAGGGAAGATTACATATAGAAAAATATATCAATAGATAAGTACATTCAGAACAAAGTTCATACAAGAGATTTTAGTTAAGGAACTTCTTAGCATTTAGATGGCAGAATTATTTCTGTTTTTCCCTATATGCATCTTCTTCATCAGACTCCCTGTTTTCTTTTATTTCTTCCCCTTAATAAATTTTGCTGCACCTCCATTTCCACTATCCTATTTTATTTTTTTAAAACTAAAGGTTAGTAATCTGGAGCCAGTAATGAGTTTCATCCTTCAAGTCTTACATTGGGACCTAAAGTTCATTTTATTCACTGCCTAAGTTTGGTACATTTGAATATACACATTTGATTATTTGGCTCCTTTTGTGGATTTTGTTCCCTGTTCATTTCTGGGTGTCTTCACTCCGTGGTATGATATGTCTTGGTTGATAAACATTAATCGCTTTCTTTCTCCTCCCTTCTCTTTAGTTTACAAAACCATTTTAATTAGGTTTGACAGATACCAGGCAAACTTATTTTTTTATAGCCTTGGTTAGGTTTACTCCAGTCCAGGTCAGTGGCCTGTCCTTCCTTCATTTTAAGTTATGGTTCAGAAATCCAAATGTTATACTCATCTATTACCATCTGTTTGCTTCTCAAGTTATTTTTCTCTTCTATTCCTCTTGCCTTCAATAGATAACAGTGAGGGAAATACCATTTATGACCTTATGTCTTTGATCTTTAGTTTCTTGTAATCTATGGCATTGATGTTTAAGTTCCTTTTGGCGGTAGCATTTTTGCCCGTTGATCACTGGAAAGCAGTAGTGGTCATGTGGTTAGACAAGTCCCTTCAGGGTTTCTGTTTTGGCTATATTCCATGGTAAAACAATGGATGTATATTGTTTTCATGTCAAAAATACCTACTCCAGTACATCTTAACCAGAAATCACCAAGCACAGATAATGTTTTCCTCTTCCTCTGACTTTATTGAATGATCGATCAGTCTCTCTACTCTTGTCTTATGTTTATTTATTTATCATTACTTGGAGGACAAGCAGCTGTTTCTCCCTCAATACTTGGGCTCTTTCCTTTTGAGGGAAAGTGACCTTTTTTTTTTCACTCCAAGTCAAGTTTCCAGAGGGGAGGCTATATCTCATGTTCTAGGGGTACCCCAGACTAGTTGGAGTGTCTCTTCTAATGTCATTGTCTTAGAGCCCCATTCCAGTGTGTGCTCCCAATATCAATCACCATTTTCAGTTAGTATGGCCCTTATATATTTGATTGACCCAAAGATTAGTGGCCCACTAACATTTAACCAGCTAACATGGACATACCCTCCTGAAGCAGGGACACACTCCTCCCTATACTATCTCAGTCTCCGGGGATAGTAGACTCCAAATGAAGACATTAGCTACAAAGCATTTTTTTCACCAAGTTTACTTCTAAATGTGGGATAGCTATGGGAAACTGTTCCAGAAAACAGACAACTTTGTTGGGTCTGATTCATGGAAGGATTAGTTCCCACAGTGCTGTGCTAGCAGCAAATTCTGGCATGATGCCTAGCCCTATCTAGAGGTTCATTCTTCAAGCAGGTCCCTGGCATCTTACCAGGCTCAGCTGCTGGCACACTCCAGTATAGAATTATGACCTCTTCAAGCTCACAAGACAACAATCATATCCAGAACTTGGCCTAAAAGCAGGAAAGAATAGACAGAAACTGAAACAAGAGGAGGGCCATGTGCTCATGGCTTCATGTCGGCCCAGGTGGAGAAAGTGGGCTACTGGTAATTGCACCAGCAAGGTGCTGATATTCTGACCCAGACCCAGTGATCTCATGACTAGAAATGAAGCCCAAGGAGGTCAAAGGAAGAAATTCTATATGTGTGTGGAGAGGCAATTGTTTTTCTACCTTTTCCCTTGTGCTTCTTCCAAACTGAGTTTCAGAGAGGAACTGAACAACATGTCCAGCAGAGACATTTCATCAAGGCTAGTCATACATAAAGAAGAAAAGACCATAAGAAATGACAGCAGGGCTTTGTAGCTGTGAATAATTTTAGTCAGGTACTCCCTATATGCGTGTCACTCCACCAATGGATTCTGTGTGTGTGCTCTCTTGCAGGAAACCAGATGACCATTGCTTGACCTCACTAAACTCATAAACAGCAAAAGTTGTATGTGAGGAAACATGTTCCCTGCAAAAGTAGGGGCATAACCGTGGAGTCAAGAATGTTTCTACGGGAATGCATCTGGGCAGGGAAATTTCTTGACCAAATTCTACAAGTCACTTTATCATGAAGATAGCACAAAGGCCCATAAAGTTAAACATTATGTAGCCATATAATCTTTACATATTTTTCATTATCTCTGCTTATGTTTTGTATAACCTTGGAGTGTTGCTGTCTTGTACAACCTTGGAGTGTTGCTATGATCTGAACAACTTTGGAGTGTTGTCATGTCATCAATAACTTTAATAAAATAGGAGGGGCTCAGGGCAGTTGCTCGCCTCTCGAGAAGATACCTGCCCTGGCTACGCTAACTGAAGCTTGTGTGCTCAACTCCTTTCTTTCCTACATGTGCTCTTGTCCCCTTCTGGGTTTCACTTCCAGGGCCCTGCTGCACTGAACGCAGCACTCTCTCTTCCCACTGATGTGTGTATTTGGAACCTTATACGTCATCCCCCAAGGAACACAAGCCTAGGAATGATGAACATTGAGGGAGTGCTTTGTTGTTGTTCAGCTGTTTTCCAGTCCTGTTCAACTCTCTGTGACTCCATTTGGAGTGCTGGGAAAGATACTGGAGCAGTTTGCCATTTCCTTCTCCAGCTCAATTTACAGTTGAGGAAACCAAGGCAGACAGAGTGAAGTGACTTGCCCAGGGTCACATAGCTAGTTAATGTTTGAGGCCTTATCTGAAGTAGAGAAGATGATGAAGACTTCCTGACTCCAGGCTTGGCACTATCCTCTGTACCACCTAGTGCTCAAGAAGGAGTGTTGCATCACAATATTCATAACAGCACTGTCAAAGAGAGATTAGAAACAAAGTGGCCAACCATTGTCTAGAGAATGACTGAACTGCAGTTTGAGAAGAGTGTTGTACCAAAAGCATATGATGAATTCAGAGAAACACGGGAAGATATGTATGAACTGATGTAAAGTAAGCAGAAACACTGGCATGGTAGGACTTATGCCAAAAATCATGGGGTCAGAGGTGAGGTCCTAGGAGTTAAACCCCCCCCTACAGGGGACAGGGGTCACTCCTGTGCCAGCGTCCAGGCCCTGGCACAAGGGGGCAACATTCAGGCCATAACACCAGGCAGAGAGGTGAGTACCCACGACAGGGCTTAGGTCTTGGCACAGAGAGGCAACAATCGAGTCAGTACAAGGGGGGAGCTACCAGCAGCAGGAAGTGGAGACAGTGCAGGCCACAAGTTGAGATTTGGATCCCAACAGTAGAGTGAGTTCTGCCCATCAAAGCTCTTTGTTTCCCATTAACTGGAACTTTAATTTGCTCAGTCATTTTTCAGTCATGTCTGACTCTGTGACCCCAAAGATAATGGAGTAGCTTGCCATTTCCTTCCTTCTCTGACTCAATTTACAGATGAGAAACTGAAGCAAACAGGGTTAAGTGACATGCCCAGGGTCACACAGCTAGTAAGTGTCTGAGGTCAGATTTGAACTCAGAAAGGTGAGGTAAGACTCCAGGCCAGGCACTACCTACCATATTGTTCCCAGTACAATTCCCAGTCATCATTAGACAACTCTTTCCTAGAGAAAGTTTGGATGACCAAGGAATGACATTGTTGAGAAGTGGCTTGTTTTCTGGGGAGAGGGGTCACTATCTATCCTGCCCCTACAAAAGGACAGCTCCTTATCAGAGGCCTCCAGAGGAGCAAATATTTGGCATCCCCACCCATGGGGCTCTCAGAAAGGCCAGGCAAGGCAAAAATCACTGAAGTGCTTATTGCTAGGCACTATACTAAGTGCCAGGGATACAAATACAGGAAAAAAGACAGTCCCTTCCTTCAAGGAGCTTACACTATCCTAGGGAAAGACACACCCACAAATGGGAGCTGAGAAGGGGAGAGGAGACACTCCTACAAGGGCATGGTGTCTGCAAAGTCAGGAGCAAAACCTGGATGGGAATGAAGGATGGCTTGCCTGGGCCCCTCCACAAAATGGAGGCCCCAGGAAGGCCAGCATGGGGTGAGGGGGAGGTCCCAAGTGAAAAGGTCAAAGCAGTCCATGGACCTCCAGAGAACCAGAAAGTGAGGCTCAGTGACAAAGTGTGAGAGGTCCAAAGTCACACTTGGAGGGGAATGAAGGAGGGGCAGAGAGAGAGGTCCTGGCTGGGGGACAGGGGACACTCAGTGAATGGTGTATGGGCTGACGACCCAGATCAACCCTGGAACTAAGCCAGGCTACATATGAGAGGTAATGGCCTTTCAGCTATTTTACTACTGATAACCCAGGCTAGTGAGGCACATATGAATGACTGCGCAGGAAGTGTCATTATCTACAATGCAGCCCTGGTACTGATCATACTCACTGTCCCCAGCTTATATCAGGAGACCCTGTGAACTGCAATTATTTTACATCCCTTACTACATGGTTGGTTTTTTTCTTCTTACTTTTTTAAAAAAAACTTTTATTTAAAATTTTGAGTTCCAAATTCTATCCCTCCCTCATTCCTGTCCCCCTCCCTGAGACAGTAAGCAATCTGATATGGGTTATACATGTTCAAATGTAAAATGTTTCCATGTTAGTCATTTTGTACAAAAACACTTGAATAAAAGGGAAAAAATGAAAGAAAGTAAAAAACAATCTGTTTTCAGTCAATAGCAGTTCTTTCTCTGAAGGTGGATAGTATGCTTCATCATTAGTCCTTTGGGATTGTTTTGGATTATTGCATTGCTAAGAAAAGCCAAGTCATTCACAGTTCTTCATCATACAATATTGCTGTTCACCCCACTATGCATCAGTTCATGTAAGTCTTTCCAGGTTTTTCTGAAATCATCCTGCTTGTCATATTGTGCTATAGCACAATAATATTCTGTTACAATCATATAACAACTTGTTTAGCCATTCCTCAATTGATGGGCATCCCTTTGATTTCCAAATCTTAATAACCACAAAAAGAGCTGCTATAAATATTTTTGTACAAATAGGAACTTTTCCTTTGCTTTTTGGATGTTTGGGGGATATAGACCTAGCAGTGCTATTGCTAGGTCACAGTTTTATAGTCTTTTCATCATAGTTCCAGATTGCTCACTAGAACAGTTGGATCAGTTCACAACTCCACCAACAATGCATTAGTGTTCGTTTCCCCACATCCCTCCAACTTTTACCATTTTCCTTTTTGGTCATATTAGCCACTGATAGGTGTGAACTAGTAGTATCTCAGAGTTGTTTTAATTTACACTTCTCTGATCAATAGTGACTTTGAGCATTTTTATATGACCATAGATAGCTTTGATTTCTTTGAAAATTGCCTGTTCATATCCTTTGACCAGTTATCAGTTTGGGAATGACCCGTACTTTTATAAATTTGACTCAGTCCTCTACATATTTGAGAAATGAGGCCTTTATCAGAGATATATTTTGCAAAATTTTCCCCGAGTTTTCTGCTTTTTAAAAAATTTTGGTTGCATTGGTTTTGTTTCTGCAAAAACTTTTTAATTTTATAAATCAAAATGCTCTATTTTACATTTTGTAAGGCTTTCTATATCTTCTTTGGTCCTTGTACTTACCTTCTCCATAAATTTGACAGATAAACTATTCCATGCTCTCTTAAATTGCTTACAGTACAACCCTTTAAGTGTAAATCATGTACTCATTTTCACCTTATCTTGGTATACAGTGTGAGATTTTGGTCTGTTCCTAGTTTCTGCCATACTGTTTTCCAGTTTTCCCAGCAGTTTTTGTCAAATAATGAGTTTTTGTTCCAAAAACTTGGATCTTTGGGTTTATCACACATTAGATTACTACAGTCATTTACTATAATGTAATTTGTATCTAATCTATTCCATTGATCCACCACTCTATTTCTTAGCCAGTACCAGATTGTTTTGAAAATTCCTGCTTTATATTACAGTTTGAGATCTGGTATGGCTAGACCACCTTCTTTCACGTTTTTTTCATTGATTCCCTTTACATCCTTGAGCTTTTGTTCTTCCCGGTGAATTTTGTAATTTTTTTCTAGCTCTATAAAAGTTTTTTGACAGATTGGTATGTACTGGGGAATGGATGAACAAACTATGGTATATAAATGGGATAGAATACTATTGTGCTGAACTCAGCCTAATGACCAACCAGGACTAGAGAGCACTAATAAAGAAACAGGCTCCCTAGCTCCTGACAGACACAGAGTAACAGAATAAGACATATTTTTAAACACAGGGCCAATGTGGACAGTTGTCTCTATTTATTATATATGCTTAAAATGCGTTGTTTTTCTTGTGTTCTCACGGATGGGACGGGACGGGGCAGGGAGGATAAGAAGTTGGATCTTGACTGATTAGAACGAAACATGAAAGTAGTTGTGCTGGCTGTCCCAGAGGTGAACACAGCACAGTCCGCTTGGGGTGAGTCTAGCTCTCTCCCAGGAGGCTTCTGAGCTGTCAGCGGGGCTTGGCACAATCTACACGGTGCTCTCCACAAACAGGAGCAGGTGACTTCCTTCAGGGAATCCCTCTGTGATCGTGGATTTCCATCACAATCGTCATCCCAGGTTCGGTTTCAGAAGGCTAGCGGACAGAGTCGGCTCTGTCGTCCTGTCTCCCACAGAATCCAGACTGAGATCTCAGTACCCAGATGGGGGGCTGTTGAAAAGCCCCTGCAGGGCGGTCTTTGTCCCACAACTCAAACGTCCTCTCGTGATGGGCAAGCAGCAAGCACGCGGTGACCTCGCGTTTCTAAGTGTCTCCATCGGCTGCGCGATGGTAAAGGGGGGATCTGGCCACCCCCGCCCCCGCCCCCACGCCCACGCAACCCCCACGACAAGGCTGAGTCTCGGGAGGCCACATGCGGAACCGCGCGGCCCTTCCCGCCCCCTCCGCCGGGGCGCCCTCCCCTCCCCCAGCCGAGCCCCGCCCGCTCCTAAACTGGAAGCTAGAAGTCACGGGCCAGGGACACCTAATCTGAGAGCCCCGCTCAGGGTTCTCCTCCGTAAAATGGGGTTAATAATCCCTCTGGCGCCCGCCTGGGGACAAACTCACAGAAGGAGATCGGCGCCGAAAGCCAGAGGGAACCAGGGCGTCCCGGCTCACCGAGGGGACTGCAGACTCACGAGGGAGCTGGGGAAGCGCCCTGCGGACCCAGGACTCACCGTACGGCGCCTAGCCACGCCTCGGTCCTCCCCACCACCCGCACGTGCCCAGACTGCTCCTGCCCCACGCGCCGCAGGCCGCGCGGCACGCCGGGAACTGTAGTCCGGGAACGAGGCTCCGTGTGCGCAGGCGCAGTGGCCCGGGGGCCGGCGTTCCGCCATTGGTGGCCGGCCGGCTCCAGAGGCTCATTGTGGCCGCCCCTGCCAGCGCTTCTTGGACAAGCTCGGCGGAGGGACCCGGGGCTGGTGAGTGGCGATGGGAGGCCCGGCCCGGCAGCCCTCTCTCTCTCTCTCTCTCTCTCTGCTGCTGCCGCCCTCCCCCGGTGTCTCCCCCGGCTCGTCTTGGGCGGCTCCGCCGGCGCTTTGTCTTCGGCGGGTGGGGGTCCTGGCAGCGCGAGTGCGCCTGCGCGGGGGGTGGGGGCTCCCCAGGGAGCTGTAGGCAGTGTGTCTATGAGAGGAGGCAGCGGGAGGGGTCAGAGTGT
>NW_027186380.1:730130-791321 GCF_028583685.1 Petaurus breviceps papuanus
GGGGGGGGGGGGGGGGGGGGGGGGGGGGGGGGGGGGGGGGGGGGGGGCGTGAAGAGTGTGCCTGGGTGAGAAGAGGTTTTCAGGGCAGTACACTGGGTAAGGAGGGGCCAGGACTTGGCATTGTAGAGGTGCTAGAGGCACCTGTGTGAGGAGATGAGGGGCTTCTGCCACGAAGGACACGAGTGTGGTAATGTGGCTCCCCGTTCTGGCCGAAGATACCTGCTAGGGAATTATGGAAGTTCAGGATTGGGGAGATGAGTGATCTGGGTGAGACAGAGGGAGGAGGTCTGTCCTGGAGGCAATGTTGTGTGAAGGGAGAGAACCCTAACACTCCCTGGGATGGTTTGGGCAGGAGGGGGGTCTCCATGGGCCACATGAAGCAGAGCTGCCCTTTGTTTTTACATCGCAAAATCTAGCTGTGATTTCATTGGTGTGTCTACCTTTTCTACCAATACCCATTGCAAACACAGGTTTTGATGAGTTTCACTGTCCCCCCTTCTCCCCCCAAAATAAATTTGGAGACAACTTTCTAATGTCTGATAGGACTTCTTTATCACTGTGCAGCCGACTGACATCCAAGTAGGACTTTGGAGAATGGAGATTGATAAGATGCTGTGTTAGAGTAGTCAATAGAGGGCTAGCTTTAACATCAGGAAGACTTGGGTTCAAAGCCTGCCTCTGGTGCTTACTGGTTTGGGACAAGTTTTCTGACCTTTCAGTGTACTAGGCAACTCTCTTACACTATGATAAACAAGTTCACTATCTGCATTAAGGAGGGGAGTGTCCACACCAGAATTTCATTACCCTGATGAAATTACTGATGTGAACAACCAAAAAACATTTTTTTTAAATTAAAGACAGAGTATGCATATATATTTTTGTGTGTGTATGCATATATGTGTGTGCAGGTGTATATAAAATGTGTGTATATATTTAATGGTATAGAAGATAATTTTTTTGTTTATAATTAAATTCCCACTTGCCTCATTCTCCTATGACTCAAGGTTCTCACAGATCTGTCCCTGGAACCTTGGCAGGAGAAAAGCCCAGTATGGACTTGGCAGTTCCCTTTGTCGGTTATGCCAAATGTTATACCTGGGTTCCTGGGAGAATGCCTTTAACAGTAATAGGAAAAATGGGAAGAAAAGAAGATTGGGGAGTTGGAAGCCGAGGAGGTGAATTATGTGTTAGACTCATTAGATTTGAAATGCTTAAGGGATGTCCGGCTTGAGTTGTCCAAAAGCCAGTAGGTGATGCAAGATTGGAGTTCAGGAGAGAGATTAGAACTAAATCTATAGCATGGGAATCTTCTGCGTACTGATGAGATCACTGAGTGAGATAGTACAGAAGGAAGAGAGGGCCCCACAGCATTCCACAGGATGAAGATTTAGCCAAGCAGACTGGGACAGAGCATTCAGACCAGTGAGGAGAACAGACAGGACAGCAGCGTCATGGAGCCCTAGAGAGGATGGGAGATTGATAGTGTCACATCTAGTAAATGGGTTGAGAAAGTTGAGGACCAGAAAGACTGTTAGATCTGGCAGTAAAGGTCATCCGTAACTTCGGAGAGAGTCATTTCAGTTGAATGATGAGATTGGAAGCCATATTGCCAAGGACTAGAGGAGAGGAAATGGCGGCACTGAGGGTCTGAGGGATCTCCAGTTTCATTGACCCACACCAAATGCCTCCTGCACGCTGCACTTCAGCCCCTTCCTAATGGTCCTTAAGGAAACTCTCATTTCTTGATTCAGGGTGCTTTCACTGGCTTTGGCCCTTTCCTGCCCGCCTGGAATTCTCTCTCCTTTGCGCTTCCTCCTTCTGGCTTGTTTCATGTCCCAGCTAAAATCCTAGCATCTACAGGCAGTTTTCCTTGTCCTTAATTCTAGTGCCTTCCCTCTGCTGAAGAGCTGCAGTTTATCCTGTATTTTACTAGTTTGTACAGCGTTGTTTCACATGCTGTCTGCCCTTCTGGATTGTAAGCACAGACTGTCTTTTCCCTTTCTCTCTGTCTCCAGGATTTAACACAGTGTGGCACATAGTAGGGGAGATAAAGGATGACAGCATTGATTTCAAGATCAGGGAAGAAGTTTTCAGGCTCAGGTTATGTTTGGGTGTTATGGGTGTGTTTGCAGGTATTAGGGAAGGAGCAAGTCCATGAAAAGTTGAAGATAAGAGAATGGGGATAATCTAGGGGCCCAGGTGGGGAACCTGCTTCCTCCAGGCCATATGTGGCCCTCTAGGCCTTCAAGTGCGACCCTCTTACGGAATCCAAACTTTACAGAATAAATCCCCTTAATAAAAGGATTTGTTCTGGAAAACTTGAACTCAGTCAAAAGGCCACACTTGAGGACCTAGAGGACCACAGGTGGCCTGGAGGCCAAAGGCTCCCCACCCCTGATCTAGGGGTTCTCTGCTGGAGCAGATGGGATAGGGTGTAGTAAGGTTTATGTAGAGAGGTCTGCCTTGGCAAGGATAAGGGCTACTTCTTTGTGAGAGACAAGGATGAAGGCAGAGATGGTGAAAGAAGATGTCTGAGGGGTATGAGATAGGAGGGAAGAAGAAGACACTCCAGTTTAATGGCCTTAATTTTTTCAGTGAGGTTTGTAGTAAGGTCCTTAGCTGAAAAAGTAGGGGGAAGCTTGAGGTGGTCAAGTTTGGATTGGCTGCTGTGGAAAGAGGGACGTTAGGAAGGTGTGAAAGGATGGCCTTGCTGCAGAGATGACCCGCTTAAGATCACGTAGTAGACCCAACTGGCCTCATTCTGTGCCTTTCATCCAATCCAGTCAGCATTCTGTAGGAGTGCAGGTGGCATGTGATGAGAGCGATCCAGGGATGAGGTTTGGCGAGGCGTGACTACCAGTGGGTCAAAGGGGCAGGATATTGGAACATAGACCATAGTGTAGAGGTGAATTGATTCTTTCTGAGGCGTGAGAGCATAGTCGTATATATAGGCAAGAGCCTGGGTTGGGAAGAACCGAGTTGGAGGGTCACAGTGAGGGCACAGAAAAGGATAAGAGGTTGTTAAGTCAGAGGGAAAGATGACATGATTGAAGGCTACCGTGAAATAAAGGCAACTTGGAGATCATGAAGATGGAAGAGGAGGGGCTTGGGGGTGATGGTAAGAACAAAGCTCTGCCTGCTGTCTAGATGATGGGTGGTGAGAGCCTGAACCAGTGGTCCGTCACTGGCATTGTGGAGACAGGAGAGGCAGAAGAACAGCCCCTTCTGGGAAGAGCTCACAGTCGAATGGGGAAGACAACAAAAAGGCCCTGGCACTAAGGGGGGCACCAGGAAAGACCTCTTGTACAAGGTGGGATTTTAGTGGAGACTTGAAGGAAGCCAGAACATGCAGATGAGGAGGATGGATGCTCCAGGCAAGGGACACAGCCAATAAAGACTCTTAGAGGGGAGGGATAGAATGTCTGCTGGAGGAATAGCAAAGACCTTCCTCACTGGATGGAAGAATTTGTGGAGACATCAAGTGTAAATAGACTGGGAAGGTAGGAAGAGCCAAGAGGAAGGGACACTCACTGACCCTGGGATGGTGGCTCTTTGAATAGGGAGAGGAAAATATACAGAAGATGTGGAGGTAGAAACAAAAGTTGGCAACTGATTAAATATATCCCAAGGTTGTATACTCACTTGGCTAGAAAGATGGTGGTGGGGCAGCTATGTGGTGCAGTGAGTAGAGCACCGGCCCTGGAGTCAGGAGGACCTGAGTAGCCATGTGACCTTGGGCAAGTCACTTAATCCGAATTGCCCTGGCTTCCCCCCTCCAAAAAGCAAAACAATAAAATGAAATTAGAAAGGTGGGGGAGGGTAGCTTCTACGGATCTAAGGACCTTGGGGAGAAAGAGCCACGTGTGTTTTGGATATTCTGAGTTGTAGACTTTTTTGGGACTCTGAAAATCCCAGGAGACAGTTTGCAGTGTTTGTGATAGGTTAGAAGGGAGCATGAGGCTGAATAGAGAGCTTCAATGTCCACAGCATAAAGATGATGGATAAACTGATGGGAGCTGACAGATTTTTCTGGAATAAGAGGGTTGTCATCTGCATTGATGGGGGCATACCCACAGTGATGCAATCATGTGTCCTTGAAATATTTGTGTGTGTATCTGGAGATACACACCCATAAAAAATTGTACAGGCATTATTTTGGTCCAGAGTCAAATTAGAGTCTTTAAAGAACTGCTTCTGACTCTGAAAGAGAGCTTTGCTGATCCCTGCCCTAGATTTTAAGCATTTATATTGGATCTGGCACATAATAAATTTGCTTTAAGTCTTGGTCGAAAAATTTTTGAATGAATGAAACTCAGCACAGCCCCATCTGTATTTTTAGGGTCTCTGGCCACGTCTGCAGTGCCTTCGGTTGGAGTGTGCATCTAAGGCTGCAGATTCTTCCTGCCCACTCCAGCCTATCTCTGGCCCCAGCAGCCCTTTGGTAGAATCTGCAGGAACTCATGGCTGGGAAGATAGAGTCAAGGCCCTGTCTCAAGTGGCCTTGCTTTTGATCCTCCAGCTTCACCTGAACGTGGGGAAGATATCTCTGGGGAACGAGGTTCTGTGGGAGGAGGCGGCTGTGTCTTCTCTGAGGCTTCACCAGAACATTTGAGCAGAACCTGATGTGAACAAGCAGATCTGGAGCTGTTGGCTCTATTGTGGTTTCTTACCCCACGGCCTGGGGATACATCAAGGAAGGAGTGACTATGGAGAACTGGGCTCTCGGGATTGAAGAGAGAGGTGAGAATTGCCCAGGTCTGAGGGTCGGGGAGTCTATAGTGTGTGGGAAAAGGGAAAGCCCGCCACTGGGGAGAAGGGGGTCGGCAGCAGGAACGAATTGGCATTTCTGATGACCTCAACTCCATTTCTCTTCCCACCTGTCCCCAACATACACACATCTCAGCCCCAGTTCCACTGGCTCTGGGCTCTGATCCCCATCTCTGGTCTGCCCGAGGATTTGTTTTTATGCTAGCCTATAGCCTTTTGTCTCTTAGTTTGGTTCATCTAGATTGACATTTCTAAAAGAATCTAAAATAGTAAGAGAGAATAAAAGAAAATACAATGACCTGCCCTTTATGCCACAGGACTTGAAGGGGGACTTCTCCCTTGGGGCTTGCAGAGCCCACATCTTTGAATGATGCTTTCTTATTTAGTGTGGTCTCTCCCAGGCTTTAATTTTGAAGACAACTGTTTGAACCCCAGGTGTGGGTCTTCCTTTTATTCCCACTTAATTTAATCTCATTGGATTTGGCCATTTGTTCCAGTCTGCCCAGGTCTTTGGGGATTCTGGGTCTTCTGCGTTATCAGCAGTCCCTCTCAGCTTGGTGACATCCATCAGTCTGGCATAAAGCATGCCACTCAGGTTTCCATCCAAATCGTGGGTGAGAGTGTTTACTAGAACAGGCCAAGAAAGCATTGGGACAGAAATTAGGTTTAGGCCAAAACCTTACACCATCCTTATACTGCAGTAACCTCAAGATGGGAATACAAATGGAGTCCAGAAGACCACTCAGAAAAGGACAAGACCAGGGCCCTTTTTTTGATCCTCCAAGCCCACCTGCAGGTGGGGAAGGCAGCTCTGAGCAACAGGATTGTGTTAGAGCAGGAGGAGGCTGAGACCTCTGAGGCTTCCTCGGAGCGTCAAGGCAGAGCCTGATGTGAACCAGCTGTGGGTTCTGCCCTTGCAGCCTGGGCACACTGGACGGGGACCTTGGCAGCAGTGCCTAGGGAAGGCCTTGTGCAGAGGAGAGATGGGCCAGTTAAATCATGGGACGTCTTCGGCCAGGGTCAGAGCTTAACGCCCCTGGCATTAATGTGGTGGAGCTTTCAGGGCTACAGAGTGCTTTACACATAGCATCCCATCTGATCTCCATGACGACCTTGTGAAGCACGTGCTGTTTTTATCATCTCTGTTTTACAGATGAGCAGACTGAGGCAAAGGCCTTTTTCAGTGACTTATCCAAGGTCTCATAGCTAGTAAGGTATCTGAGGCAGGATTTGAATTCAAGTCCAGCATTCTGTTTGCTCCACCACTGAGATGAGATGAGATGAAGATAAGGGTGTGTGGAGTGCAGAACAGTCGGTTGCAGCTCTCTCTGAGCACCGTCTCTATGGGATACCTGCCACTGCAGTAGGGAAGACGTGGGCAAGCCACTTCAGGGGGGTTCAAGTGGGTTGGCATAAGGAGTCAAGCTACTGGCAACCCCATGAGGCTTTGCCTTCTTCCAGTGTCCCAAGACCTTTGTATTTCCAGGTATCCTTGGGTAGAGCAGTATATCCCAGTGGGTGGGGATATTGGGAAGGGCTCTGGGGCACAGCTTCTCCATCCCTGACTCTGGTGTACCCTGGGTGTGCCTGGAGCCTGCTGGGCGCCTTCAGCCTAGAGTAGGGCCCCTGTTCGGGTGCTTGCCTCTGGCCGGGTCATAGAGTCCCACTCTTTGACCCCATTTTTCTAGGGCAAGTGGAGTTTTTCTCCAGCCTCCCTCCAGAGCCCTTCAACTGTTGCTGCCCCGGAGTTAGGGTGATTGTGGTGGTATTTTTGCTTGTCAGAATGTTTCTGTTTCTATTACCTCATTTAATTCAGAAAACTCCTTGGGGCAGGCCAGTCAGTTTTTGTCATTCTGTTTTTTGCAGTTGTGGAAATTGAGGCTTGGATGGCAAGTGTCTTGCTGACAGTCCTCTGGTCAATAGCAGAGCCAGGCTAGAATCTGGATCTGCTGAGTCCTGATTCTGGGTCCTTGCCACCATACCACACTGCCTGTCCTGATAGTAAAGCTGATAGCTCAGAGGGCCTGCTGTGTGCCAGGAATATGGACACAGAGCTGTGCGTTCTCCTGGTGTGTGTCCTGGTAAACTTGGCACCTGTCCTGCTCTGGTGCTTCTCCCTCCAGTTCCCAGGGTGCAGCTGCCATGGGATGTTTTCTAGGGATTTCCACCCTACATCATATGTCTCATGGCTCCATTTTTTCCTGTAGCCCTGTCTCTTCAAGACCCTGGCCTTCCTGGAGAAAGTACAGAAGAGGAAGAAGCTGGTAGGCTGGCCAGGTTCCAGGTGAGTTGTTTGTTGCCAACATGTGTGGACATATCTTTCCCTTGCCTTTCTTTTCTGCCTGCCCAAGTCCTCTTCTGGACCCAAGCCCAAGGCATTGCTTTCTTTCCAAAGCCCTGACCTATTCTGACAGATAATAGACGTTTCTTAGAGTCTGTAGATCCTTAGAAGTCATCTCTTCCAACTCCCTCATTTGGCTCCAAAGGAAACTGATTCCCAGAGAATGAGGCATTAGGACCAGACCGAGGAGGGGCAGAAAGGCCACTTTGGCCCTTCAGAAAAACCATAATCAGGCTTTGTGAATGTATACAGAAGCTTCCCTCCTTAGCGAGTACTGGCCTTTTGAGTCCTTCCCACCCCATCATTCACATAGGCGAGGACGGCAAACTTGGCGCTGTCCCAGAAGACCACATATTAGCATTATCCATGTCCTCTTGTATTTCCATCTATTTTGTCAAATATTTCCCAGTTACATTTTAATTTGGTTCAGGTTATACTGAGGGGTAGCGTTGGAAGAGTGTTTGAAACCTAGAAGCCCCTAGCAGGGGCTAGGAGGCAGGAAAATCTGAGTTCAAACCTTACCTCAGACTCTTCCTAGCTGTGTGACCCTAGGCAAGTCATCTAACCTTTGTCTGCCTTTGTCTTTTTATCTGTAAAATGAGGGTAATGACAGCACCCACCCCTCAGGGTCGTGAGGATCGAATGAGAGAACATTTGTAAAATACTCAGCAAACTTTAAGATGGTGTATACATGTTAAACGTTATCATTTATTCAGACCTCTTTATGCTTAATACTGAGTTAAGTCCTGTGCAACAAACGAGTCCAGGATCCAGTCTCTGTGCTCAGAGAGGACTGATGGGAGACAAGGCCCAGCAGAGAAAGAAGGATCTCTCTGCATGGATTTGTCAGATGATGGTGTGACTGCACTAGGTGTATTTCTGACCATGGCTGTCTGAGCTGAAGGAGCAAACAGAAAACAGCGCCCTCAGTGGGCACTGAAAGGCCTTCATGATCAGAGCCTGAGCTAACTTGGCAGCATCATTTAATATCGCTCTTCCCTCTCTAGTCCAGACCAGGGTTGGGGAGTCTGCAGCCTCATGGTGCATGGGGCCCTCTGGATTTGGTTTCAGTCAGAGGGCCACTCTTGAGGACCTAGAGGGCCCCATGTGCCTTGGGGCTGCAGATTCCCCAACCCTGGTCCAGTCAGTCTGGCCTTGGACTGTGCCTCACTCACAACCCTCCGTGCCCCATTTTCTTGTGCCCAGGCCAAACTCTCTTGCTCCCCCTTCCTTCTCTGGCGCTAGTGCCACCCTCTATGCCAAACCTTTCCTGATCCTGCCCTGTGGGTTGGTTGGTTCCCTCGTCCCCCCAAATCACCTGGTATTTCTTTGGGGTCTGTCAGTAACTGGGAGGTCCTTGAAGGCAGGGACCTTTTTGCCTCATTTTGTATCCCTGGCGCTTAACGCGGCGCCTGGCACCTGTCAGACATTTAATAATTGAGTGACAGAGGAGCTGAACAGGCGATGAATGCTGTGCGGACAGTGGAGGAGCTGGTAGTTGGGGCTGGTGTAGTCAGTGAAGCTAGCTGGTGCAGTGGAGTTCAGACCCAGCCTCAGAACTTGGGAGCTTTGTAGCCCCGGCCAAGTCACTTCATCCTGTTGCCCTCAGTTTCTTCATCTGTCCCTGAAGGATGAGTGTGGAATGATGGTTGTCCTTCATTCTCAGAGGACCAAAAATGACCTTGCTATGTTAGAGTCAAGTTATAGTGTGTCCTACCGTGGCTGATCAGACCAGTGTGAGCTCAGAGCGTTCTAGCATAGGTCAAACACAAATCGTCCCTGTGCACATTGGGGTGGATCCTGCGTTTCCTTTGAGCTACTCCCATTTTGCTTCGCTCATAGCGCACAGCCCCTCCTCTGATGTGGGCACGCCATGCTGGACAGTCCTGTGCCAGTGTCTCCCATGTCCCACAATCAGTTCCAGAGTTCTTAAGAGAGACCTTGAGACTGTCTGTGTATCACTCCTTTTGACCACCATGTGAATGCTTGCCTGGTGTGAGTTCTTCATAACAGTCTTTTAGGCAAGGGTTTGTTTGGCATTTGAATAGCATCACCAGTGCTTAGAGGGGGCTAGTTCAATTAGACTCACACACCAATCACCTGGGTTGGGCCCTACGGTGGGAGCTCCAAAGATGAATAGATTCATTTCCCCAGGAAATTCCCACCAATTGTAGAGGTGCCCATCTCAGGTCTAGTGTGAAGTGGGCAGGAGCCACTCGGGTCTGAATCTCAACTCCCATCATTCCTATTGGGGCAAGTGACAGGGGAAAAGTCATTTTACCCCTTCCCAGTTTTATCAACTATAAAATGGTGGTGGTGCTCCTAGGACCTTCCTTAAACTTGTTGTGGGGATCAAATGAGATATTGTTGGTGAACATCTAAAGCTCTGAATATCTGGGCCCCTTCCTTCCTTTTCAGTCTCATACTTTGCTCCTCTCTACACATCCTACAACCTATCGACACTGGCCTACTTAGAGTTCCTCAGACACAACAGCCTCTCTGCTGTCTTCCTGCTTTTGTTCTGGCCCTGTCGCCTCTACCTCTTAGTCTTCCTGCTTCCTTCTAGATTCACCTGAAATCCCCTCCACCCCCCCTTTCACAGGCCCCCCCAGCTGCCTTCCCATCATCTGCTCCCTCTGTGTCTTCTCTGTAGCCAATTATTTACATGTTCTCTCCCCCATCAAAATGTGATAAAGGGACTGTGTTCGCTACAGTGTCTGTCACACAGCAAGTCCTTAAACGCTTTCTTGTTCACAGACTAAGCCTTCACGCCCAGTACAAGTGACAGTGGTTGCTAATAATAACCATCATAGTATAATATAATTAATGTTATTATCGTTATTGCTGGCTTTACCAGCATTGTTCCTCTTATCCCTAAACTCATCTCTCTTATTACAGTTTCCTGGATCCAGCTTATTCCTCATGATCGTGCCTAAGCCAAGTCGTTTTCTTTATAGGTACTTAAAATTACCTAATACCATGGGTACATTTTTTCTGAATTTCTATGTTCTCTTTTCCCTTGTAAATACTCCTCCCACCAAAAAAAAAATTTTATTAAAAAAATAATTATAGACAGCACAAAATATTTAGGAATTGAGCTATTGATACCTTATATTTTAAGAAGGATACAGCTACAAAACCCTTTTTACAGAAATAAGAGAAAGACCTTCATAACTGAAAAGGTATTAATTGTTCATGGTTAGACTGTGTCAGTATAATACAAATGATAATACTGTCCCCACCCGCATCCCCACCCCGCAAAAGGCTCCAAGCCCACAAACTTATTAGGAAGAAAGGAAATGAGGGACGTAGGTATTAGAACCAGAAACTAACATACTACATGATACATAGGTTGAAACTTTGTGGGCGTAGTCCCAAATTGCTTTCCAAGTTAACTTTCTTTTCTTGCAAAATCCAAATTGCTTTATGGAATGGTTGGATCAGATCTGTTTGTCCAGCCCTAACTTACCTCCTGATGTCTGGTCTTGCATCTACATCTCCCTATTAGACATCTCTAACTCAGTATGAATTCACGGTCTTACCTCCAAGCCCTCCCCCATTCCTAACTTTCCTATTGTTTTGGAGGATATCCCTATCATCCCAGTGACTCAAGCTACAAGCCTAGATGTCCTCTCTGTCTCCTCACTCTCACTGGCCATGTTCTGTTGATTCTGCCCTGGCAGAATCTCTTACATACTCCCCTTTTCTCCTCTAATACTGCTGCTACCTAGAGCAGGCCCCTATCACCTCGTGCCTAGACTATCGCACAAGGCTTTGGTTTGGCCTTCCTGCCTCTCCCCTCACCCCCTGCTCTGCCATCAGAGGGATCTTCCTAAAGCTCAAGTCTGATCAACTCCACTGGCTCCCTGTTACCTCTAGAATCAAATACACAATCCTCTCTGTGGCTGTTAAAAGCTTTCCTGACCTGTCCTACCTTTCCAGTCTCCTTCTATCCCCGCTATGAGTTCTGTGATGCTGTGACGTTGGTCTCCTTGAAGTCACTCACACAAGAGTGACCTATCTTCCAGTTTCCAGACTTTTCATTTGTTACTTCTCATACCTCGAATTCTATTCCTGACTTACAAAGGAAACCAATTATATTGAAATACAGTTATAAAAATTTTTTTCTAAGTTTGAAAACCTCAGGTTAAGGATCCCTGGTTTGGAATTGTGCCCAAGTTACTAAACTGTTATAATCTTTAACCCAGCTAGTACTAGCTGTATACATGAGAGAAATCAGAGAAAGAGGAAAATGACTCCTGTTTTAAAAGTCTATGTAGATTTATGGCAGCTCTTTTTATGATAGCCAGAAATTGTAAACCAAGAGGATGTGCTGGTGGAGAAGCACTAAATAAACTGGTATGTGAGTGGAATGGAATATTATTGTGCCAGAAGAAATTATGAAATAGTTTCACAGAAAACTGGGAGGACTTTTATGAACTAATGGTAGCATTAAGAAGAAAAAAAACTTTGAAAAACTTTAGAATGCTCATCACTCCAGTGGCAAACTGCCCATCTGAAAAAAACAAGGATGAAACACCTGCTCTTCTCCTATCAGAGAGATGAGCCCCGGTGCAGTAAGAGGCCTATGGTTGTGGACGTGGCAGCTATGAGAATGCGCTTGGCCACCTGCAGCTACGGATGGAGGGCTTTGTTCTGCTTTGTTTTCCTTTCTTGAATTTGCACTGATGAGGGGAGAGAGGAGGTGATGGGACAGATGTGATGATCATCATTGTCATCACCTCCTACATGCAAGGCACTGTGTGCTTAGTACTGTGTAGATATGACCTCCTTTGGTCCTCACCACCCTGGGAGGCAGGTGCTGTTATTATTCCCATTTTACAGTTGAGGAAATGGAGGCAAATAGAGGCTAAGTGATTTGCCCAGGGGTCCAGGCCCAGTGTTTTATCCACCGTACCACATAACTGCCTTTTAATAAAAGAAACACATACTATACTATACTATACTAGTTATGTCACGTCATGTCATATCACATCATATTATATTACACTACAGTCTCCCTCATTTCCATTTCTTTTCTAAGACTGTTTTCTCCAGTGATGCTTTCCCTGTTCCTTCAGGCAACATCACTTAAGTCCTCATGAATCAACATAAGTGGGTGGTAATCATCCAGTTTATTAGTTTTGGGGAGGAAGAAAACAGGCGTCTCTGTTGTTCTCAGCTGCCTTGGCTCCCCTCAGCTGGGAGTCACCAGCCACCACGGACCTTCTTTTCTTGCTCTGATCCTTCCTCTGATCCGAGCCACACCATTCATCGGCAGAGAAGCTGCTGATTTCTCTTTGGAATGTATGACTCCCTGTTGTCTGTGAAGATCCTCATCTGTTTCTCATCTACAAGTATTTACTGATCCTCCTTCTGCACTTTCTGTGACCCTTGTTTGTTCTCCAGCCCGCTAGCACAGACTCAAGATTCTCCCTTCCCTCTTAAGATCCTTTTTCTTTTATAGTTTTCATATTGAAGCCCTTCCAACTTTTTTCAGGAGTACATCATCCTTCCTTGTAATTTAGAAAGGTCAGAACCATTCCTTAGGCTCCTTTGTCCTTCCTTTTAGAGGGAAGACCATCTTGCACTTAGAACATAAGCAATAGTTACTAAGACTTGACAGAAATACAAACATTACAGTCTTGGTTGCAGCCCCCTGAAAAATTCAGCTCACTTGGGGCAGCTAGGTGGCACATTGAATAAAGCACCAGCCCTGGAGTCAGGAGGACCTGAGTTCAAATCTGGCTTCAGACACTTGACACACTTACTTAGCTGTGTGACCTTGGGCAAGTCACTTAACCCCAATTGCCCTCCAAAAAAAAAGAGAGAGAGAGAGATTATTTTGGTTGGCTAGTTGGCACAGTGAGTAAAGCGCCGGCCCCAGAGTCAGGAGGACCTGAGTTCGGTTCCAGCCTCAGACACTTAACACCCACACAAAAAACCTAGCCGTGTAACCTTGGGCAAGTTACTTAACCCCAATTGCCCTCCAAAAGGCAAAAAAAAAAAAATCAGCTCACTTTTCATCCACTGTGGGAGTGAGATCCCTGCTCCTATTTTTTTTTTTCACATTGTGCTCCAAAATCCCATGGAGACTTGTTTAGCATTTGCTTGTATGGGCTTTCAGCTTCAGAGTTGGCAGACTCATTTGGGAACTCCTCCTCGTGAACACTTGGACAGCCACACCTAACTCCTGTTCTCTTTTTTTTTCTTTTTTTTTTAAAGCAATCAGGGTTAAGTAACTTGCTCAAGGTTACACAGCCAGTTATTTCTGGGTGTGGTGCTGAGTATCTGAGCCCGGATTTGATCCAGGTCATTCTGACACTGGAGCCGGTGCTCTTACTCGCTGAGCCACCTGGCCACCCCTAAGCAATTGGGGTTAAGTAACTTGCTCAAGGTTACACGGCCAGGTGTTTCTGGGTGACTGTTCTCTTTTCTTAACGTAATTCCATTTGCCTTTTGCTTTCCAACCTTCTCCCGAAGAAGACTGACAGGGCTCTAACAACATTAAGCTGTACGCCATGCTCAGAAGCCTGCCGCACTGTCTTGCCTGTGACCCTTGCTTATGCTTCCTTGGGCTTTTCCTGCTCTTGCCATTTTCCTTTCCACCCTTATTATAGCAGCTGTCCTCTAAAGCACAGATGTCATCTCTTCCATGAAACCGGCGTTTCATGAAACTTATTGAGTATGTTTCTTGTCCGCTCATCCCATTTTATATTGTAATTATTTTACATGTCCTTATTTCTACATATGCCATTCCCTCCTACTTGATTACCAGTTACATGAGCATGGGAACCAAGCTTGTACTTCCTCATTTTTAGGATCTAGTAGTGTTTTCCACATAGGAAATGCTTACTGATGAATATTTAAGGAATTGGAGCAAGTGCTGGGGAGTTTTGCCCTGTCAGTAGCTGGATCAAAGGAAATAGTGTTTTGGAAGAGGGATTACGGTCACATCTGTAGCTGGAGGTGCGAACTTCAGGCACCTTGGCCCAAAATTTGACCAGCATGATGTGTTTGGCTAGAGAGTAGTACTTGAAGTTTAAGTGTGTGTTATTTATCTAAGATGCATTTTGACTATATTGATCAGTAAAGTATGAGTTGGGCTTCACTTGGGGAGATAAGCTATGAGGATAAAAGTAAATTAAAATCCAGTGTTAACCACAGGCCACAGAGTTCAGTTCAGAGTGAGGCATGTAGGAGTGTCGTTCCAGTACTTGACACAAGATACTCAAAACCCTAGATGATACAGCTGTTCTGTCTGTGTTTTCTCGACTCCACACCCCACCCATTGTCTGTGTGAGAGATGATCCCGAGCTGAACAAGAGTGTTTGTTTCAGGAACCATTGACATTCAAGGATGTGGCCGTAGAATTCACCCAGGAAGAATGGGGCCAGCTGAACTCTGCCCAGAAGAACCTCTTCAGGGATGTAATGCTGGAAAACTACAAGAGCTTTGTCTGCCTTGGTAAGGACGGACAGTTTTCCTCATGCCTCAGAACTTACTCATTGAGCATCTTTGCATCTTCATTTGCTAAAGTCTGAAGAGCTTAACCAACATTTTGGCTTGGTATGTAGAAGACATAATGGGAAAAGATTCCTAAATTTAAAGTCCAAGAGATAGTGTGTTTCTGTTTGAAGGATAAGGGTCTTTGTTTTATACAATTATAAATCAGCAGCTTCATTGTTCTGACCCTGAGATTATATCTTGCCCACTTTCTATTCCTGTAGGTCAAAGATTTTCCTCTGAAGTCCTATGTAAGTACATGAAAAATTCTCGTGGCAGAGATTGGGTCAAACGAACTAATTTTCTTTCTGGTTTCAAGGCTACTTTGTGAATCATTTGCCAGATTTTCTGGGAATACAATATAGAACATTCTTCATAGGTCCATTGTACCACTGACAGGGCCTTCCTAGCATACCCTCTTTCCCAGAAGAGTTGAATTCTTGCCTTCATCCCTTTCCTCTTTATTTCCCATTGATCAGGGCTTCCAGTTTCCATGCCGGCTGTGATCTTACTCTTGGAGCGTGGCGAGGTACCAAGGACGTCAGAGGGAGAAGTACCCAGAGGCATTCTTTCAGGTAAATGAGCAAAGCCAGAGAGACTGCAGCCATTGTGAACTAAAGTGCTGTGGTTTGGTTAGGAGGCAACACCTTTGGAATGTTGGACAGTCAGCTGTCCTCATAAGCCTCCAGGCTTATGGAGAAGTCCTGATGGTATCTAGTATGAACTGCATAACCTCATTCATTTTTTGCTTCAAGAAAGAACTTTGCTGATAGCTGTCCCTCGTATTTCTTCTAGTCTTAGAGAAAGATGTGTTTCTTCCTGTAAGCTGGATCCCATCTAACCCCTTTGTTCTACTCATAGAACCATCACCTTAGTTCAGGTCCTTATTACCTCTTGCCTCTATTAGTGCAATGGCCTCCTAATTGGTCTCCCTGCCTTGAGATCCCCATTCCAGTCCATCTTCCCTCCTCAAAGCTGTCAAAGTGATTTTTCTTACATATACATATATATATATATATATAAACATAGACATAAACATTACAAATAGCATAGCACTTAAATTTACAAAGGGTATTTCTTCTCTGTGAAATAGTATAAATATTCTTAGCACTATTTTATAAATAAGGAGTCTAAAACTCAGAAAGACTTGACTCTTACAGTCACATCTTGGTGTCAACTGGGTTTCAGACTATGGTTTTCCGACTTTTAAGTCTGCACTTTTAGGGGCAGCTAGGTGGTGTAGTGAATAGAGCACCTACCCTGGAGTCAAGAGGACCCTAGTTCAAATCTAGCCTCAGACACTTGACACACTAGCTGTGTGACCTTGGGCAAGTCACTTAACTCCAATTGCCTTGCCTTCTCCCCTCCCCTCCAAACAAAGTCTACACTTGTATGATCACTCATGTTGCCTCCCTTACCTTGTGTAGCACCAACATTCATATCCACCATAGGTGCTATGAATATGCTGGCATAATTACGAATTGCGGAATATAACAGACTTTCCCCATGGAAGACAGAACCAAAACATTTATTCACAGGCCAGAAAGCTGACTCCCAACACCAGAAGGCCAAATCCATCATAGCAACAAAGAAATCTGTGCACAATAACAATGCAGAGGGAACCGCCATCCCCAGGCCTTCCTCCTGCTAGGGCCTTCCCAGAAACAGACACTCACAGCTCACTGAACTACTCTGACCAGCTTCCTCTGGGCTATCCTCCGCCCCTTCCTGTTCCACCCACTTAACAAGGTCCTCCCACCACAGACTCTCCATGTGACTCAGGCAGGTCACATGGGCCTATTAATGGATGGGAAAGATCTTCTTATTAAGCAGAAATACATTAACAGTACACCTTGATCCAAATCTAGCGATCTTTTCTCAAATCTTAATTTCCTTCAACCCTGCCTAGCCTTTGACCATTTTTAACCAACCCTTCAAATCTTTTCTCCAAGTTCTCCACTATCCTTGCAGTCATTCTTTATAATATGTAACATATTGTTTCCATAGTTTTCAGCATTTTGGCAGAATCTCTCTGGAAATGCTACATTTTATTCATGTCTCTCTAAAATGGTTTTACCAAGATCTGACATAGGTCTCTCAAGGTGGCCTAATGTAGAATCAATCAGCATAGAATACAACGAGGCTAGTACTTTATGCTCTGAACACTATACATCTATTAAGGCAAACAAGGAATGTTAATATTGAGGGGCTCACAACATTTTTTATGACATCCATCTGTGTTAAAAGTAAAACCCCATGTCTTTTAAACATCAAACTGGCTGTCCCTGAGCATGTACTTATACTATAATTGATATTTTGAACATAACTATAGGACTTGACATTTTACCCTTGTTAAATGTCATGTTGTTTGGGTTTTTTTTCCCATTATTCTAACCTATTGAGATGTCTTAAATATTAAACACCCAAAGTATTGGCAGTCTCACAACTATATGTCAATAAGAAATGGATAACAGTGTACATACATCTTATGTTTTTATCAGAAGTGTTGATGACAGTTTTCAGTGGGACAGGGCCAAAGTATATAGACCCCCTGAAGCACAACACTGAAGATGGACTTGCAGGTTGACATTAATCCCTTAACTAAGACTTTTTGAGTAAAGCTATGCAACCTACTACAAATCCACATAGATCTGATGTCACCCAATTTATATGTAGGGAAGAGTCAAAGAATGTAGATCAAAAAATAAAATGAATTTTAAAAACCAAAAAGTGCTTTGCCTTTTCAGATTGGTCATCTTTTTCCTTGACGGAGGAAAGAAAGTCTAGAATTTAACCATAAAATACCTTTCTCTTAGCTAAGATAATAGTTGATATTGATTTTTTTTGTTGTTTTTATTCTTCAGATTCTGTCAGTCAGGAGACTATATGTAAAAACAGGAACGTAGCTCCAAAGAGAGGCATTTTCGTGGGAATGTCATCTAAACAAAGAATGGCAAAGACTGGTGGTAGCTGGAATTCCAATATGGGAAAAGTTTGGGAACATGATAAAATGTTAGAGAATCAGAAAAACAACCAGGAGAGACAATCCAAACAAGTAACAATTGCTCTCAGAAAAACTCTTAATGAGGCAAGTGCCCTTGAATATAATACATTTGGGAGAAGCTTTCAACTTGGGTCAGTCCTTGTTCCACAACAGAGAGTTCATACAGGAAGAAGTCTTCATAATTATGATATCCTTGGAAAGAGCATTAAAGAATTTTCAGATCTAATTAAATGTAACAAAACCATCTTAGGGAAGAATCTTTCTAAGCCTCTTGGTTACCACTCAGGTCTTATTCAGTATCAGATGATAGATACTAAAGAGAAACCCATTGCTTATAATGAATATGGGAAAGCTTTCAACCAGAATGTAAACTTTAATAAAACAATTCATACTGGAGAGAAACGCTTTGAATGTAATGAATGTGGGAAAACCTTCAGCAACAATTCATGCCTTACTCTTCATCAGAGAATTCATACCGGAGAAAAACCCTTTGAATGTAATGAATGTGGAAAAGCATTTAGCCAGAAATCAAACCTTACTCTACATAAGAGAATTCATACTGGAGAGAAACCCTTTGAGTGTGGTGAATGTGGGAAAACCTTTAGCCAGAAAGGACACCTTATTGAACATCAGAGGATTCATGCTGGAGAAAAACCTTATAAATGTAATGACTGTGGGAAAACCTTCAGCCAGAGAGGAAACCTTAATGAACATAAAAGAATTCATACTGGAGAAAAGCCCTTTGAATGTAATGAATGTGGGAAAGCCTTCAGCCAGAGGGGCCACCTTACTGAACATCAAATAATGCATGATGGTGATAAGCCCTATAAATGTAATGAATGTGGGAAAGAGTTCAGCCATAGGACATCCTTTATTTATCATCAGAGAATTCATACAGGAGAAAAACCTTATGAGTGTAACGAATGTGGGAAAACTTTTAGCAAGAATTCAAATCTTACTCTCCATCAGAGAATTCATACTGGAGAAAAACCTTATAAATGTAATGAATGTGGAAAAGCTTTCAGCCAGAGAGGACATTTTAATGAACATCAGAGAATTCATGCTGGAAAGAAACCCTATAAATGTAGTGAATGTGGGAAGGCCTTTAGCAAAAACTCTAATCTTACTCTACATCAGAGAATTCATACTGGAGAGAAACCCTATGAATGTAGTGAGTGTGGGAAAGCCTTCAGCAAGAAGGGTCACCTTACTGAACATCAGAGAATTCATGCTGGAGAAAAACCCTACAAATGTAATGAATGTGGGAGAGCTTTCAGCCACAAAACCACCTTTATTAATCATCAGAGAATTCATACTGGAGAGAAACCCTATGAATGTAATGAATGTGGGAAAGCCTTCAGCCAGAGAGGAAACCTTACTGAACATAAGAGGATTCACACTGGAGAGAAATGCTTTGAGTGTAGTGAATGTGGAAAAGCCTTCACTCATGGGTCATCTTTCATTCATCACCAGAGACTTCATAATGGAGAGAAACTACACAAAAGAAATGAATGTCGAATGTAGTAGAAAGATGGCTGAATTTGCAGTCAGAAGATGTAGCTTCAGATTCTGGCTCTGCTACTTGCTACCTGTGACACTTGGGCGGAAATCAACCACTCTGGGCTTTATTTTCATCCATAAAAAAAGGGTTGGGTTGGGTTTGTTTTGCCTTTTACAATCCTCACAAGAGGCGTTGTAGATAACCACTAAGATTCATTCAATAGACATTGATCTGTGATACGGTTAGTGGGGGGGGGGGGGGGGGGGGGAGGGAACCACCAGGCAAAGGAAAAAGAAATCCCATGAATGCAGTGAATTTAGGAAAGATTTCATCATGTTTAACCTTTAAGAAACATTAGATTCACACTACAGAAAAGCCTTGTCAATGCAACAACAAAGGGAAGATTTTTGAAGTATAGGCCATTCTTCATCAGACACTTCAAGATTTTTAATAAAATCTGTTTAATAGCTGACTTACAGGGTTTTAAAGCTTGTAATGCACTTTACATACACTTTCATTTAAGCTTCAAAACAAACCTGGAGGTGGCTACTACAGATGCCCCGTATTACAAATGGGGAAGCTGAGACACAGAGACTAAATAACATATTTGCCCATCCTTGCAAAGCAATAAAGGGGGGAAGATTTGAATCTAGGCCTTCCTGACTCCAGGTTTAACATTTTCCACTACTATTTGCTGCCTCTCTAGTAAACTCGCTCAAGTGTTACTTGACAAAATAAGCTTCAGAAACCTATTGCAAATAAAACATCCTGGAGAAATGACCTAAGGTAACTTTCTTGCCTCGAGTTGGGTAATGTTTAAAATGGACACTGCTTGTCTGAATTCAGACTATTCACCTAATCGAATCCTTTTTGGGGGAAAACAATCTGGCAGTTCACATGAAAAGTTACAAAAGGAATCCTACATTTGAATCACAATTCTGTGGTTGGGAATATACTCTAAAATTGTTATCCAAAATCTTCTAAGATTTTCAGAGACGGATTATTTAGAATTGTTTTTAAAAATGGAAGCAGCCTAAAGTTCAACAATAGGGAAGTAGTTAAATACATTCTGTTACATTAATGTGATGATATGTTATTAAGCCTGACACGTCTGAGCAAAGTAGAGAAATCAGAAAAGGCCTTTATGAAATAATTGAAACTGCAAAAAGCAGAACCAGAAGAATGGAGTATACTTAACTATGAAAAAAAAATGGACAGTGAGAAAGTCTGAGGGAGACTTAGAGAACGAGTGAAAAGTTGTGACATTATTTCCTTTGAAATTTATTTATTTAAATGTAAATAGTTGCAAAGCAAGTTTAATTGGTTGTGTTAATGTCTGATACCGTTTGTGATTTAAAGACTAGGCCCATCTGTTTGGTCTGGGTAGCATGATGTAGTGGGGAGTGTACTGTACTTGGAATCAGGAGACCTGGGTTTGAATCCCTGGGGTATAACTGAATGCCTCTGTAGCCCTGAACAGATCTTTACCTCTCAAGAGCCCAAGTAATTGTACTTGCACTACTCTCTATTATTAAATGAGTTTCGTTATCACTGTTGTCCTGTCCTGGTTGAGAGTGCCAGAATTGAGAAGTTACCCCAAAGGTCATGTGGTCCAGCTCCTCTCTGTGACTAAAGAATCATTTGGGGTTGAGGGGTGGGGGAATAGCAAGGATGGTATTTTTGGATTCAGTTTCTTAAAAGGGAAAGAGAAAAATTCAGGACGACGCATTCTGACCATTAGCAAAGGCCTAGAACAGCTGGGGCTAACTAATTTGGAGAATATAAGGAATAGATGTAGGGGATGGTTTACTGAAACCCTCAAAGGCTGGGAGTGGTCTTGACACAAATTGGTGGACTTAAAAGGTGCTTTTTGCCCACATACTAATCCCAGTGACATGGGCATCTCTATATTTGCAAGTACACAGCAAAAATAAATTTGCCACACTGAAGTAAAGCCTTAGAGCACTTCACCCTCTTCCCTAAGTCCTCACCCTCCACCCCTACTTGTAATTGACTCGCATGCTTTTCAAAAATCCTTCCTATGCTAAACACAAGGGCTTAACCTACTTAAAATGATCCCAGCTCCCCAAATAAGGCCTTTCTCTAACTTCCCTTGTTGGGGTTGTTTTTGGCAAAGATGCTGGAGTGGTTTGCCATTTTCCTTCGGCTCATTTTATAGATGAGGAAATTGAGGCAAATAGGGTTAAATGACTTGCCCAGGGTCACACAGCTAGTGAGGCCAGATTTGAACTAGCTCTTTTTGACTCCAGGCCTGGCACTCTATCCATCACACCACCTGACTGTCCTCTAACTTTTCGCATCACCCCATATATCTACCAACACTACAACAAGAGATTCAAAACAAGATTAGCATCATTACTCCACATTTATGCTCTTCTGCCATTAAGTTGTCACCATTAGGTATACCCCCAATATATAAATATGTAGAGTAGTCCTTGGACCGTCTTAAGGTCCCCCAAACTTCGGTCAAGATGGAAAGATTGAGCAAGATGCTAAGAACAAAATCTACGGAGAGACATCTGGAGGTTCTAGACCCATGTATAACAGCAATACAAAACTCAAAAAATGAAAGGATGATTGGTGAATTGTCTTCATTCCAACTGAATTTTGAAGAAAGTATGCATGGATAAACCTCTTTTCCTGTCTCTTCTATCCTATACAATCTTTACTTCCTAGTTTCATACACCTTACTAGATGTGTGATTTTGGTCACCACTGCTTTTTCAATTTCTCCTCTGTAAAGAGGGGCCTCAATTCTCAGAGCACAGATTTATTCAGTAATTGATTATTAATTACATTGTGCTAAGCATTATTAATATGAAGGTAAAAACAAGATAACCCTTGCCGTTGAGAATGTTAACCTGCAAGGCAGGAGCTGATGTGAATGTAAATAAGTGAATATGAAATAGAGTACCTCATTTCCAGGCAAAGGTGCCAGGAGGATCTGGATACCTAATGGCCCTTGAGCTCAGTTTTGAAGGAAGTTGGGGCTTGTATGAGACAGGAGGTGGGAGCTCATGCCAGCTTAATGGGCAGACAGATTGGTTAACAGGAGCTAGGATATATAGTGAACAGTGAGTAGACCAGCTGGGCTGTATGGTAGAGTGTAGAAAGGAACATGTAATAAGCCTGAAAAAGCAGGCTGAGGTGTTTGTGGATGGCTTTAAAAGCCAAGTATGGAAATTTTGATTGTCTGCTAAAGGCATGTAGAAACCACTGGAGTTTATCTGGCGCAGTAGTGCCAAAGTCAGAGCTGTGCTTTAAGACGATCGATCAATTGACTTGGCAGTTGTAAGGGGACCACTTAAGAAGCTCTTTCTTTAAGAAAAACATTACGACCATTCTGTGACTAATTTCCTTCCATGCTTTACTCACCTTCTGCTTAACTTCAAAGGTTCCTCCTCTATGATGGTGTTACTATTACCATGGACTGCACCAATCTCCATTTTGTGAACTGAGATCATTGTATTTCTCGTGTGTGTGTGTGTGTGTGTGTGTGTGTGCACGCGCGTGCGAGCACACATACGTGCTGGTTACATTCACTTTCCCAATCAGATTGTAAATGTCTTGAGAGCTAAGGCCTTTTATTATCTTCATATGCTTCTGAATGCTTAGCACATAAAGATAACATATGGAAAGTGCTTTGTAAACCTTAAACCACTATATAAATGCTTTTAATAGCTACTAGCATGATTAATGATAAATACTGATTTAACTTTAGAGATTACCTAGGCAAAGACATTCTTTAAAAACAAGGTCACGATAACAGTTGGGAATGAACCAGCCAGAACAGGAATTCCCTACCTGATATTTCTAACAAATGACAAATTCCTGCTTACAATCTAAGGGGACCCCTTGTTTTTTTCTCACTGGTACCTTCTGGGTGTTTATGTTGGTTGAGTCCACATACTATGATTCTACAACATCTCCATTCTATTCCTTGAACCAGACACTGGAGAGACCAGGAAGGATCCTGACTGGATCCAGTTCAAATTTGTGTTATCTTAACCAGACCTTTGCTGTGGCATGGCTATTCTTGGATTCCTCCTTGATCATCCTTCATGTAGCACTCCTCACAGGCCAAACACCAAGTCTTCTCTCCTCAAGTCACAGACCCTCCCCACTCACTCAGCAGAAGATTTGCTTCTTATTGTATCAAGTAAATTGAGCTTCCTCTTGTCTGTGGATTACTTTACTTCATAAATGCTGAATACTGATTGGTTTGATCTTACAACTGTTGCAGCCTCTTACTACTAGAAAATGTTTTTTAAAACTACATATTCCACTACTTTGTTGTCTTACTTAGACAATAGGTCCTGAGCCGGATCAAGATGAAAGAAAATCCTCCAATGGTGATAGATTTTAGACCATGGCCTAATATTAGAACACTCTGTCCCCCAGTCACCCAATCAAGTTTGACCATTTTATGCCTCTCCTTGGTCATCGTTAGGGCTGAATATGAATACATCATGAAGGTGGAAAATTGGGAAAGGACCATGGATACCACTATGGAATGGCATAGTAAAAGTGGCTAAAAGTAGGTTAATTAGGCACTTTCTCACCACACTAGGTCAGCAAACAAAGAGTAAGGGCAGGGAAAGGAAGACACCCTGAGCATGGAGTGGGAATCCTCTGAATTTAGGGAATTGGTTTGTAGGCTGTAAGAACCAAATGGTTCATCATATCAGAACTAGCCAATGCATGATGGTGTTCCAGATTAGTTAAACCTCTGCATCCCCCTCCTCCTACCCTGTCAGCTGAGAATCTTGTCTCATAATTTGGTGAAAAATTTGAGGCCATTCATTGACAACTTGTTCTTCTCTGCTCCTTTCTTAACTCATTTATCCCTTATGGCTTCTTACCACTATCCCTTCCTCTATCCTTATTTCATGTGAAGAGATGGCCCTTTTGCTTGCCAAAGAAAACCCCTTTCAATGCACAAATGATCTCATTCTATCCCTTCTTCTCCAGCAAATTGCCAATGGTCTCACTCTGTAATATCTCTCTGCCTACTGAATGCTCGTGTCCCCTAGCCTTAAAAAACCTTCACTTGATCCATCCATCTATCCTCACTATTCTCTCATGTCTCTCTTCCCTTTTGTGGCCAAACTCCCTGAGAAGGTCATCTATAATTGGTGGCTCCACTTCCTTTCCTCTTATTCTCTTCTAAACTCTGAATCCTGACTTCTGACTTCATCATTCAAATGAGACAGTTCTCTGTAAAATTGACAGTAGCTTCAACTGCTGAGTTCAGTGGCCTTTTTTCCACCCTCATCCTTCTTCTTTTATTTATTTTTTGCCTTTTTTTTTGGAGGGGCAGGTGGGGTTAAGTAACTTGCCCAAGGTCACACGGCTAGTAAGTGTTAAGAGTCTGAGGCCAGATTTGAACTCAGGTCCTCCTGACTCCAGGGCCGGTATTCTACTCACTGTGCCACCGAGCCGCCCTCATCCTTCTTGACCTCTTTGTAGCCTCTGACACAGCTGATGACCGTCTTCTCCTTGATTCTCTCCTCTCCCCAGGTTTTCATGACATCTCTGGTTATTCCTGTTCAGTCTCCTTTGCTGGGTCTTCACCGAGGTCATGCCCACTAACTGAAGGTGTCTCTTTTCCCTCTATACTATTTCCCTCGGTGATGTAATTGGCTCCCATGGATTCAATTTTCATCTTTATATTCATGATTCTCAAGTCTCCTAATCTAATCCGAGCCCACCCTGGCCTCCAGCCTCACGTCTCCAAATGCACCTGGTCCTGGATGGCTTCTCCACATCTTAAATCAACATATCCAAATTAAACTTTCTTCCTCCCCAAGCCCTATACTGCTCTTAATTTTCCTGTTATAGCCTGTCCTCCTTCCTGCCTTTTCTTAGACCTTATGCCCCACCATATATTCTTCCAGCCAGTGACCCTGACCTCACTGCTGTCCAACCTTGCTCCTTCTCCCATCTCCGAATTCCAGGCATTGACCTTGACCTTGCTGATGCCTGTAATTCTCTCACTCTCCATCTCCATCTCCTACACTCTGGATTTCCCCTAGACACAGCTAAAGCTCTGCCTTCTGCAAGAAGCCTTTCTCAGTCTTCCTTAATCTTGGGGCTTTCCTTCTGAGAAATTTATCCTTTCCATAGCTTGTTTGTACCGTGTTTCCCCGATAATAAGACACTGTCTTATTAATTTTTTGGGACAGAAAAACACCAGAGGGCTTATTTTCAGGGGAGGGCTTATTTTAATTAACATTGACAGCAATTTTAATAAACAGGTAAATGTGAACAAAAAAATGTACCTTTATTCAATAAGCAAATCACTGGGGAAGAACAGGATGACGTGCTCACTGCTGCAGCTCTGATTGGATGCAGCTCAGAGCGCAGCGTGCGTTTCACGGGAGGGGGGGAAGGGGGGGACAGTGTATACAGAGGGTACCATAATGTAGCGTGTAGCGCAGGGGATCACCTTCACTACAGTAGCAATCTCAATAGGGCTTATTATTTTAGAGGAATCTTACACAGTAAGGGGAGGGCTTATTTTCGGGATAGGTCTTATTATCGGGGAAACATGGTACATAGCTGTTTGCATGTTGTCTCCCTTATTAGACTGTTTGTTTGGTTTGGGGGATTTTTGTCTTTCGCTGTATCCCCAGTACTTAGCACACTGCCTGGAACACAGTAGGTGCTTAACAGATGTTTGCTGATTATTTGTTCAGATAAATATATCCAAAGTCAATAACTTTGTTCCTCACAGTGACAAGGGGACATTAGATCCTACCTTCAGATGAAAGGATCGCATAGTAAAAAGCCATTAAATTCTAAACTTTTTGCCATTTTTAAAAATTTCATGGATAGAAATTCTTTATAGGTTAGTGCTACTAACTCTGAGTTTGGTGGGTTACAAATTATAGAATAGGAACTTGTTTTTAAGGTGAATCTAACTGAATTTACTATATTACTTAGACATAAATCTAGTTGGTGATATTAACTGGGAGTAATTTTCATTCATAGTCTATTTAGTCTTTGTAATAGGCACTAATTGATAGATAATAGTATCCCACATTTGTAGCTCTGACATAAATTACAGGCTCTGTTGTCACAAATGGAGATTTTTATCTCTGTCGATAATTTACTGTTTTAATTTAGTTTCATTTTATGTCTGTAGGTTGTGTTTTGTGCTGTGTGTGTGTGCTAGCTACTTGGGACTATAGTTTTAAGAATTTTTATAAAGCTATTTAGACTTTCATAGTTGGGATGGATTTTTAACTATTTGTGGTACTTGAAAGTATGATGTATGTTATATTAAATTTGGGATCCTCTCTGAGGACTGAGTCCTATATTAGATCTATTAAGTAGCAATATTACAGGTTTTAAGTAACTATCTCTGACACAGATCATAGAGCAGAGCTATAGGTTTTTACTAGTCTATTGCTAGCTGAGCTCTTCTAGATTTTGGAACCTCTTGGAATCTCCCTGGTGTCCTGTCCCAACTGATCCGTCCTACTCCTGGCCATGGGGAGGGAGAGAACAGTTCTGGGCCTATCTCATAGTTATGTAGTACACAAGAGAAGGGATATAAAAAGGACTGCAGTTATCTCAAGGACACCATAGAAAAATCAGCAGTGACAGATAACAAGTGAGTTATTACAGTGAACAAATATTGCACAGCATAGGAAGCAGAAAAAAAAGGCAAGGCCACCAGAAATGACAATGGAGCAGCCCCAGGACAGTATCACAAAGCAGAACATATCAAAGTGGTGAACAGTCTTAGAAGAGGGTTGGATTCGACTAATATGGATGCAGGGGAATTAGATTGTAAGCCAAAAGAAAAATATGCATGTTTTTGGGTATGTAAAAGGTTTGGGGAACACTTATTCTTGGAAAGGCAATGTAATAGTTACTTTAATTCTAAAATTTACTGCTGTTTATTAACTTAAAAACTAATTGGTGCTAATATTGGCTTTGGAGTATGGATTTTTATGTCTGCTTAAACTTTGGGGAGAAAAATGTACTTCTGGGAAATAAGGGGGAAACTGGTTTTGAAGATGCCTGAGTATGGAGAATGACTCCAGGAAACATCAGCATTAGAAGAAAATTCCAAAGGGAACAACTGTTAGAAATTAAACTGATCTGGTCATGTGTCTAAAGGACCATTTTATAGTTATAATTATTGTGATTTACTGTTTGTAGAATCATACTTGGAATGCTATTAATATTTAGGGTTCTCATCTGTATAGACTTAGAAAAAGGTCAGATGGGGAATACCTAGTACATGATTCTCTCCATAGAATTTCAAGGATGTGAAATGTCTTTTTAATATTTGTTTTATACTCAATCATATTAATATTAATATAACCTCACTCTTCAGGGCCCTTCTTCGCCTTTGCCAGATGTGTAGCTGGAAGGAAGCAAGTGTAAGGCTGGGCATGCAGGAGGATGCTTGGGGTCATGAAATTGGCCAACATGAAGATTCGAAGTCTTCAAGGCAAGGCAGAGAATGGAAACATTAGCAATCGGCATGCTACAAGGATTGAGCTACATCTCACATAGCCCAACTGAGGAATATCTTGTGCCAAGAAAGAGCTTAGAGAACAGAATCAGAGGCCCCAGTCAGTGACAGAATGGTGAACAAGGCGAAGTTAGACCAAAGGAAGAGTCACGAATTACTCCCACTGACTGATCGTTACACCCTTTAGGAAGCTGCGAATACGAAATTGGATGAAGAATACTTGGTGAGGGTCGGTGTTGGGAACATTTGATCCATTCAGGTATGATGAGCTTTGGGGAGGTTCGAGTTCAAATACCTGAACAGACTTCCCAAGACATTGTGGTTGGTGCATACCTGTAGATCAGTTAAGGGCTATTTGGGTTTTGTAGAAACTATGATGGTTGCTTTCTAATATTTCAAATTTTATCCTTTTGGGGTTTTTTTGGTAATGTAAATGTAAATGTAAAAAAAAAAGTAAGGTAAACTGCCTCAGTTTCTTCATCTAGAAAATGGGGATAACAATAGCCCATACCTTGTTGTAAAGGTCAAATAAGATATTTGTGAAATGCTCACACAGCGTTTGACACGTACTAAGTGCTCTGTAAATGCTTATTCCTTTCTTCCCTCTTTCCCTTGCTTATGGAATCAACTTTATTATGCCAAGGAGAGGGCAGGGCCAGAAGAAAAGGATTGAAAAAATTAGAGAACAGAACCAGCTATATTGATCTCTTGGAGTCTCCCTGGTGTTCTGCCCCCAAGGGACTACTCCTGCTCCTGGCTAGAGCACAGCAGTTCTGGGCCTGTCTTATATAGTACAGAAGGGAAGGAATGTAAAAGAGAATCACAGTCATAGCAGGACACCTGTGATAGTAATGGCAATTAAAGATTCCCCTGTATTGGCTTGGTTTTCAAACTGATTGTGTTAAAACCCAGAGCTTGTTAAGCCCACCTGTGGGATGGACTTTTTGATGTGAAAAGAAAGTCCTGAACTGGGAGGAGCTGGTGATGTAGATTTGGAGAGATAAGAGAGAGGTGGAAGATCTTTTTGGAAGCAGCACCTCGTGGAGAGAGAGAGACTAAGAGAATTGCTGGTGGCTGCTTTGAATTGCCCTGGACTTTAGAGACCTGCCCCCTGAGCTGCCAAGGACTGAGGAGACATGGCTGTTTTGCTGGTACTTTGTCTGTCTGTTTTGATGTTATTTTGCCAGATTTGTCCACTGGTGAAAGACTGTCCTGTTGAAGAAGTCCTGGAACCTGGCATTTGGTTAAGAAGCCCTGAGACTGTCCTGCAGACAGAGAGTGAATACTGTCCACTGATGAGGGACAGTGCTGTTGTTGCAGGGGTCTGGAGACTGTCCTGCAGACAGAGTGAATACTGTCCACTGGTGAAGGACAGTGCTGTTGTTGCAGGGGTCTGGGAGCCTTTCTGTTGGTTCAGAAGCCCTGAAGAAGGATTTCCTTGTTGTATGTTTACAGAAATCCTGGGAGAGGGCTTTGCTAATGTGTTCAGGGGTTCTAGGACTGTTCTACAGACAGAGGATAAATTCATGAAGGGACTGGCAATGTATCTTGTGGCTTTGCTAAGCCTTGTCTCCCCAGGAACTAAGATTGCTGAGAACTTGCCTCGTGTCAAGATGAAGAAAAGAGCTCCATTTGGGTATTAAGTGCTGTGTTTAAACTTGATGTAACTCTGGGGTAGATTCAATTGTGATCCAGGGGTGGGGAACTTTTGACCTTATGTTTGAAAACTAATTTCCATTTGAGAAGAGGGGCTTTGTGGTGGACTTAATTAAGGTGTAGCCTAGGGGTGGAGAAGTATTTAGAACAGAGACTTTGTGATTGATTGAATGATTGGAAGGTCCTGGGGTGGGGTAGTACTTGGATATTATTTAATCACGCTTAGTAAATGCTGTATTTTGAATGATGTCATGTTTTGATCTTCTCTGTTCTTGGTTTGTCACTGAATAAAATAGAGAGCACCTATGCTGGTATTTTGAACCTGGGAAGTTGCCTTCTTTTGGCATTATATTACAACACCTTAGAAAAATCAGCTGTGACAGATAACAAGTGACAAAAGAGAAGTGAGTCATTATAGTGAACAAGTATTTCATGGCATAGGAAGCAGAAAAAAGGCAAGGCCCCTAGAAGATGACAACGTAGCAAGAGCTTCCAAAATATTTCAGAAAAGCAATAAAATAATTACGTGAAGATGTCAAAGAAGTAAGAGCAGAAACTAGACCTCTCTAGTCAGAGACACCCAGCACAAGAACAGTTAGAACAACATTTATTGTTTTTCAAAACAGTAGATTCTCTGAAAAACAGGACAATAGAATTTCAACGTAAACATGTAAGATGGAAAGGAAAACTAATTGATCAAAACCAAAAGACAGAAATATTAGAAAAAGATATGAGGTGTATAGTACAATAATGCTTAATTTAAAGATAGGGTACATTTTTCTGGTTTTGCTGTCTTAGCTGCAGTTCTTGATTTATTGAACTTGCATTGATGACAGCGTTTAGAGAGAACCATTTTTCCCTTAACTGCTTTGGATGAAACCTAAAAATTGTGGTATGCTGTCTTATTATATTGTTTCTATTATTTTTTTTATTTCACCTACACATGCTTAGGGATTATTTTATTTAGTTATCATTTAAGTTTGAATCCTTTCTTCAGATCCCCTTTATAGATTAAAATTTTTATTGCTTTATGGTCAGTAAAGGTTGTGTTCACATTTCTGCTTTCCTGTATTTGTTTGAGTAAAGCAACATACAAAGCTAAAAAAATAAACATCCTCCTTTTGATTCCCATTCCACAATTTGTCAGAGATCTGTATTGCCTAACATTTAAAAAATTTTAGCTAGCTCACTAAGTTCTTTATCTTTTTATTAGGTCTAGGTTTGAAAAGAGTACATCAAAATCCTCAACTATTAAAGTTTTATGTCTATTTCTCCCTATAGTTTGATTAGCTTTTTCTTTAATTATATAGAGGCTTTGGTATTCAGAATATATATTGAATACTAGCATATTCCATATTTATGACACCTTTAAGGATAGTGTATTACCTTGAAAATTTCCTTTAACCCAGCCATTGCTATTGCTGCTTTTCTTAGATCATGACTATCATTACTGCTTTTTTAGGTTTTCCTGAGACACACTGAATTCAGATCTATCCCTCATCTTAATTCTTTATGAAAATTTGTATTTCAACTGTACTTCTTACAGAAGCTTTTGGATTCTGCTTTCTAATTCATGTTGCTAGCCTCCTTTGTTTTCATGGGTGAGCTCATCTCATTCATATTCATGAACAAAATTTGTTAATCAATTTCTCCATCATATCCTCTTTAAAATTTTCCTCATCACCTGTTCTCTCTCTCTGACAAAGAAAAAGGTGGAAAAAAGAAGGTATAACGTAATTGGTATGATCCCCCTCCTCTGCCATTTATCTTTTCACTCATCCCAGACCCAGATCATTGACTCTCACATCTTTTCTCTCCTTTTAATTCTCTCTTTTATAATCCACCCTTTATAGTTTATTTTGTTTGTGACATTTGCCTCCCCGATTCTAATTCTTCCTCTTAAATTTCCTTCATCCCTCTATTGTGCCTGGCTACCTGGTTTTCCCCTCCCTCAGGGAAGTGAGCAGACTGCCAGGTCAGTTCCACCCTCTCCCCACCAAACTGCCATTACCCAGTCAGCAAAACCAGTCAGCGGGGGCTTCCGGGTATGGGAGACTTGGTGCAGGCAGTGTTTTTGAGGTGTCTACTGACCAATCACTGTTCTTGACCTCCGCAAGTTTCTGCCTGTGTGGCATCCCTTTAAAAGCCGACATACTGTCCGTGCAGACTCACTGTTTGATATGGGCCTGACCCTGAACAATCCCATGGAAAATAAAATCCACTTCCAAATTTTATTCTCCAGGGTCTTGTCTCACTCTTTTCGGCACAACATTTGGGTGGAACTGACCTGGCAGTCTGCTCACTTCCCTGAGGGAGGGCTGAGGTTGGGGGATGGGAAAACCAGCTAGCCAGGCACAACAAACACCTCCACCTGTTCCTTCCTATTTCCCTGTTAAATAGAATGTATGTCTATGAGAAAATTGGCCTATATGTATGTTTGACACTCCTTTGCCTGGCTTAGGTAAGCGTGACATTTCTGAGATGCCCATTTCCCTTACCCCACGTCCATTTTTACATAATCTTCTTCTGACACCCCCTCAATTACAAGAAATAATAAGTTCATCTCTCTTCTTCCTCTATTCTTCCCTAGCATATCCCTTTTTCCTTCCCGTCTTTTCCCCTTTTAAAATCATTGAAATGGAACACAACCACACCCAATCCCTTGTTTTTCTCTAACAAGATTCTGAAAAGATACCTGTCTCTTCTTCTTCATTAGAATTTAAGCCCCTGATCAATGTTTAGCTCCTTCCAAATTGCTCACATCTATTTCCCTTTGTAAGTTTCTCTGGTCTCTTTGTTTGCATTCCAAAGCAGGTCTAGTCTTTTCATCATGAATTATTAAGTCTCAGCCTCACCCCCTATAGGATTAAGCTATTTTGAAGAATTAATTATCCATGATTATAAGCTTTTTCTTTTGCCTTTTGGTGCATTGTGTTCTAAGAACTCCCTCCCTTTACTATAGCTGTCACATAGTCATGTGTGATCCTGACTGTGATTCCTTAGTACTTGAACTCTTTCTAGCTGCCTGTGGGATTTTTCTTTTACCCACAATCTTTGGATTTTGGCCATGATATTTCTTAGTGTTTTCCACTGTAATTTTCTTTCAAGTAGTTGAGCAGCAGATTATGCTCTGGTTCTAATGCTGGGAAATTTTATTTTATGATTTATTGATATCCACTTTTGTTTGGTCATGGTTTTCAGAGAGTTCAATGATTGTTAAATTATCTCTTTTTTGTGCTGTTTTCTAGGTCAGATGTTTGTGATAGTAGATATTTTACATGACAACACAACCTATGAAGATGAATATCCTAAAAACAAAATGAAACAAAGAAGAGGATTAGAATAAACATTTTTAGTGAGAAGGCATTTAGAAATGCCACCTAAAATTAAGGGAGCAAGTGGATGAGGACACAAGAGTTGGCAATATACTACTCATGTGAGTGGAAAATGGGAAAGGTAAAAGAAAAAGAAATAAATTTAGAACTCTGGGATGAAGCAGAGTAACATGGTTGTAGTAAGAGGGCATCAGTGGAAGGTGGCCAGGGTCAGAGTCCTGTAAACAGAACAAACTACAAAGACAGTATGGACTTAAAAGGGCAGGGGAAGGGGAGGGGAAAAAAAGTGTAACTGAAGAAAATACAAACTATTATAACCTGAAATATGAATGGATTTTTAGTTCTGTTGAGGTCAGAGTTGGGAGAACTGGTTCAGATTTGAAAGAAGTCACTTAGACCTTCTCTTTAGCCAATGGAAGCTTTATTGATGCAAAAGCATATGGGCCAGAGATTTAGCAAGGAGCTAAACAAAAGTATTGATACAGGAAAAGGATCAGATTTATATAGACAGAAATCTATATAGCCTGTAGGATGATGATGTAATTTTCAGGGTTTCTAATGGGGGTTGAAAATTTAGGGACAGGATGAGGAAGATGGATGACACAAGAGAGACAGGGGAAATTTTATGACCCAGGATGGGGGAAGATGTGGAATTCCATGGTCCAAGACAAGGGGGAAGTTTTATGGTATTTCAAGATAAGGGAAGAGACTCTAGGACACCCTCAGGCTCAGGAGGGCCTCACAAGGTACTGAAAAAGCAACCCTTAATATTAATCCTGGCAGAGCCAAGATGGCAGAGTGAAAGCAGGAACCTGGCTGAGCTCCTGCTCCAATGACCTCCAATACCTATAAAATATGACTCTAAACAAAATTGAGAGCTATAGAACCCACAAAGTGACAGAGAAAAACAATCTCCCACTGAAGGCAGCCTAGAAGGCCAACAGGAAAGGCCTATCACACCTAGCTGGGAGCTAAGCACAGTCCCACATGAGCCATGCAGGCCCAGACCCGGGGCAGCCCAGACCAGCAGCCCAGACAGGCCAGTGCAGACTTCAGGAGAGTGAATCACTGGCAGCTGTGGTCGTTTTTAGACTTCTCAAACCACAAATACCAAAGAGAAAGTAAAAGGTCAGTAGGGAACTCTGTTGGAACTGGGTGATGGAAGAGCGTGGTCCCACCCCTGCCCCTGGGGTGAGAAGTGGGCAGTAGCACACAGCTTCAGCTACTGCCACATGGTTGCCTCTAGAGCTCCTGGCCTGCAGATGGTAGGGGGACCAAGTGACCATTCAGAGGGTAATTGCTCTTGCTTTGACCTGCTTGGATCTGAGTTGCAGTCTTGGGTGGTGTTCCTAGGGTGTGTGGCCAGTGTGCCAGAGCTTGTGGGAGCTTTAGAGAAAGTGCCCTCCTCATAGCTCTGGAAACTGTGAAAACCCCAGCAATTTGGGACACAGCTCTCTTCACTCTGGAAGCAAAGTTCTACTGAGGCAAAGAGCTCAAAACTCAAGTAATTGGCTGGCAAGATGAGCAAGCAGAGGAAGTGCAATCAGACCATAGAATCCTTTTTTGGGGACAAAAAGGATCAAAACATGGATCCAGAAGAAGACAACAAAGTCGAAACTCTTGCATCAAAAGCTTCCAAGAAAAAAAATAAATTGGTTACAGGCCATGGAGGAGCTCAAGAAAGATTTTGAAAATCAAGTAAGAGAATTGTAGGAAAAATTAGGAAGAGAAATGAGAATGATGCAAGAAAATCATGAAAAGCAAGTCAACAGCCTACTAAAGGAGACCCAAAAAACTCCTGAAGAAAATAACGCCTTAAAAAATAGACTAACTCAAATGGCAAAAGACGTCCAAAAAGCCAATGAGGAGAATAATGCCTTAAAAATCTGAATTTGCCAGATGGAAATGGAATTTCAAAAACTCACTCAAGACAATAACTGCTTCAGAATTAGATTGGAGCAACTGGAAGCTAATGACTTTATGAGAAATCAAGATACTATAAAACAGATCCAAACAAATGAAAAAATAGAAGGCAAAGTCAAATATTTCATTGGAAAAACCACTGACCTGGAAAATAGATCCAGGAGAGATCATTTAAAAATTACTGAACTACCTGAAAGCCATGATCAAAGAAAGGGCCTAGAAATCATCCTTCAAGAAATTCTCAAGGAAAATTGCCCAGATATTCTAGAACCAGAGGGCAAAATATAAATTGAAAGGATTTGCCCATTGCCTCTTGAAAAAGATCTTAAAAATAAAACTCCTAGGAATATCATAGACAAATTCCAGAGCTCCCAGGTGTAGCAGCAAGCACCCCAGTGTCCCCAGGGTGGCTGCCAACACAGGCATTTAGATCTGCTTTTCTAAAGGAAAGCAACTCAACCATTACATCTATACCTAGTCAGTTACCAGAGAGGGAAGGATCAACATCTGGGTTTTTCAAAGCCGGGGGGCTCTCAACGGCTGCCCAGAGTCTCATCTGATCAAATCACACAACACTTCTCAAAGTGAGCCCCAAAACAAAGTCTCACATCAAGGTTTATATAGCCTTCTCCAGGCTCAGAGAATGTAACAACCCTCTTAACCCACTGCCCAATCACAAAGTATCTGCTGAAAAATAAGCCTCCCACCACAGGCTCCAGGTACACTTAACCTAGGAGCAGGGAAAATCTTACACAATACAATCTTAGAAAGATGACAACAACATAAATTTACATTCCCATTACACCAAGTCAAGGAGAAAATATTACAAGCGGCCAGGAAGAAATAATTTGAGTATTGTGGAAACACAATCAAAATAACGCAAAATCTAGCAGCTTCTACATTAAGGGATCAAAAGGCTTGGAATATGATATTCTGGAGGCCAAAGGAGCTAGGATTAAAACCAAGAATCACCTACCCAGCAAAACTGAGTATAATACTTCAGGGGAAAATATGGTCATTCAATGAAAAAGAGGACTTTCATGCATTCTTGAAAAAAAAAAAAACCTGAGCTGAATAGAAAATGTGACTTTCAAATACAAGAAGCAAGAGAAGCATGAGAAGGTAAACAGGAGAAAGAAATCATAAGGAACTTATTAAAGTTGAACTATTTACATTCCTACATGGAAAAACTATAATTGTAACTCATGAGACTTTTCTCAGTATGAGGATAGTTGAAGAGAACATACATATATATGTATGTATAGGAGGGTATATGTGTGTGCATGTATACATAGAGAGCACAGGATCAGTTGAATAGGAAGGGATGCTATCTAAAAAATAAAATTAAGAAGCGAAAGAGGAATATAATGGGAAAAGGAGAAAGGGAGAGATAGAATAAGGTAAATTATCTCATATAAAAGAGGCAAGAGAAAACTTACAATGGGGGGAAGAGCAGGAAGATGAAAGGGAATGGGTCAACCTTACTCTCACTGAATTTGGCTTAAAGAGGGAATAACATACACACTCAGTTGGGTATATTACTCTACAGGAAAGTAGGGGAGAAGGGGATAAGAGGGAGGATGATAGAAGGGAGGGCAGATTGTGATAAAGGGTAGTTAGAAGCAAACACTTTTGAAAAGGGACAGGATCAAAGTAGAAAATAAAATAAGTGAGGGGTGGGATAGGATGGAGGGAAATATAGTTAGTCTTTCACAATATAAATACTATGGAAATGTTTTGTGTAACCACACATGTACAACCTATATTGGATTGCTTTTCTTCCCAGTGGGAGTGGGTGAGGAGGTGTAATAGTAATAGAATTTAAAGATCCCCCTGTATTAGATTGGTTTTTGGGTTGAGTGTTAAAACCCAGAGCTTGTGAATTCCACTTGTGGGATGGACTTGTTGACGTTAAAAGAGAGGGATGAACTGGGAGGAGCTGGTGCCGTGGATTTAGAGAGGAACAAGCAAAGGAAGAGAGGCAGAAGAATTTTTGGAAGCAGTATCATGGAGGCAGAGGGAGAGAGAGGATTGCTGAGGGCCAGTTCAAGCTGCCCAGGACTTTTGAGATATGCTACCTGAAGCTGTCAAGGACTGAGAAGACATGGCTGTGATGCTGGTACTTTGTCTTTGATGTTGTTTTGCCAGATGTGTCCACTGGTGAAGGATAGTCCTGTTGTTGCAGAGGTTCTGGAACCTGGCTGTTGGTTCAGAAGCCCTGAAGAAGGATTTTCTTTTTGTATGTTTACAGAAATCCTGGAAGAGGGACTTGCTGATGTTTTCAGGGGTCCTAGGACTGTTCTGCAGACAGAGAATTAATTAATGAGGACACTGGCAATGTATCTTGTGGCCTTGTTAAGCTTTGTCTCCCCAGGAACAGAGATTGCTGAGAATTTGCCTCTGGTCAAAATGAAGAAAAGACCTCTCTTTGGGTATTAAATGCTGTGCTCAGGGGTAGATGGCCTTTGTGCTCTTTACTGCCCCTTTTGAGAAGGTACTTGGTGTTAACTGATGATAATTGTAATTCAGTTGTGATCCAGGGGTGGGAAACTTGACTTTTTTGTGCTCTATGACTGACCAAATGAATGTACTTTGTTTATGATTGGAAACTAATCTCCATTTGAAAAGAGGCGCTTTGTGATTGACTAAATGAATGTACTTTCCAGGGGGTGGAGTAGTACTTGGAAATTATTGAATTACACTTGGTGAATGCTATATTTTGATTTTCTCTGTTCTTAATTTGTCACTGAATAAAATGGAGGGCTGCTATGCTGGTATTTTGAACCTTGGAAGTTGCCTTTGCTTGGCATTACAGGAAGGAAAAGGGAAGAATCTGGAGATCAAAGTTTTAAAAACAAATGTTAAAAACAATTTTTTTTACATGCAATTGGGAAATAAGATATACAGGCACTGGGGTATAGAAATCCATCTTGCCCTACTAGAAAATTGGGGGGGGGGTGGAGGAGGATATAAGAGAGAGAAGATTGGGGGAAGGGGTATTCAGTAGGCTTGCTATCTTGGGGTGGGGTGTAGGGGAAAGATGGGGAGAAAATCTGTAACACAAAATCTTGTGAAAATAAATGCTGAAAACTAAAAATAAATAAAAGGTTAATTTTAAAAATATGTTAATCCTTAGGGCACCTTTGTATTCACATCAGTTCCCTAATCAAAAGAATAAATAAAATAGAAAAATAAAAAACACTTATTAAATACCTGCTAATTTCTAGGCAAGCTTTTTGCTAGGCACTGTTATTACAAACACAAAAGTGAAATAGTCTCCACTCTCAAGGAATTTACCTTTTACTATAGTACCGTACCTTGATTAATGTGAACAAGACCCAAGTAATAATTCTAGAATGGACCCTTTATTAAAAAGGCCATGTGGCTGATCAGGCCATGTGTCGGGCTGAGCCGGCACCTCCCATGTCTCAGGTACAGCAATAGCAGTAGCAGCAGGCAATAGCCCTGATCTGGAGAAGAACCTTAGCTTATAAAGGGTGCCTTCCGTAAGCAGTGATTGGTCAGTACACACCTTGAAACTCCCCCAGAAGCCCACCTACTTCTATTCAGGTGAGCTGACTGGGGAAAGGGCAGAGACCCAGTGGGGAAGGGAGGAGCTTACCTGACAGTCTGCTCACTTCCTTGGGGGAGGGAGGGGTTGTGGGGAAAACCAGGCACAACATTACTAGGAAACTACACCTTTCCAAGTGAATAAGGAGAGTGTAACACTCCCCCTACTCACTCCAATTCACCAGGCATAGATTTACACACGGTTCCCTGGGAATGGGGCTGGAGAAGGAGGTGTGGTAATGACTTCACTTCAAGGGGTAATCCTGTGGGTCTACACTCTTAACATTGTAGCTCAGGGGCCCCCATGAGTGTACTTCCCTTTTAACTAGTAGGCACAACTAGCTCTTAGTGTAAGATGATTGAATTTTTACAGTACCCACATCATGATAAAGACAGTGACTGTAAATATGACTATAAATATCGTATGAGGCTCCATCAAAAAATATACCCAACTCTCCATATAGAGGACAGAACTGAAGCATTTATTTAGACACTAGAAAACCTAATCGCAAAACCAGTAAGCCCATTCCATCATAGTACCAAAGACATTCAGAAGCCATAATAACACTGAGAGCCACAGCATCCTTCAGCCTTCCCACAAACCAATATTAGATCAATATCTACTCAACAGTCTCTCTATCTGAACCTCCTCTCCCTTCCATCATCCCTCTGGCTCTGATTCCCAGCTTCCTGTGGGCTCTGCTTCCCTTCAGCCAACTCCTTCCACCACAGGCTCCATGTGACTACATTCAACCTGGTAGGGGGCAGAGTGTACTTTCAAAGCAGGGGAGGTCTTCAAACTCCCCCCTAGGCCTATTAAGGGGCAGGGAAGATCTTCAAATTCCCATTCCCATTACATCTAAGCAATGTTATTACAAATACAAAAATGAAATAGTCTCTACTCTCAAGGAATTTACCTTTTACTTGGAAACTACATCTTTCCAAGTGATTAAGGAGAGTGTAACACTCCCCCTAGTCACTCCAATTCAGTAGGCATAGATTTGCACACGGTTCCCTGGGAATGAGGGTGGGTAAGGAGGTATGGTAATGACTGCTTCACTTCAAGGGGTAATCCTGTGGGTCTACACTCCTAACTAACATGGTAGCTCAGGGGCCTCCATGAGTATACTTACCTTTTAACTAGTAGACAAAACTTGCTCTTAGTGTAAGATACTGAATTTTGTTTCCACAGAAATTATATAAAAACAGTAATTATATGAAACCTGATTTGAAGCCATACTGATGGTTAATGTCACAGACAAAAACTGCTTGTAGAGGACAGTGGGGGAGGATGGCACCTGAAGATCAGTATATCTAAGAAGGCCTTTTCCTTGTGGGACTGCCAGGCCAGGTCTCATTGACAAAGGATGGGGATGAGGACCACAAATACAGACCCTGCCTCAGATAATGGGACTTTCATTAATGATATCTTAGGCTAGAATCTTCAAACTCAGCTTTTGTCAAATCTATTAGCAATGGGGAGAAACCTTTCTCATGCTATCTGATGAAGACAAATGGGGAGGAGACTAAAAATATTCTGGCTTGGCAGTTCCTCTTATAAAGAATAAAGTATGGGGGGGCTAGGTGGGGCATTGAGTAAGAGCACCGGCCCGGAGTTGGGAGAACCAGGGATCTGTTCCTTCTGGCCTCAGATACTTAACACCCACCCACCCACCCACCCACACACACACACACACACACACACACATACACACACACACAAAATTGGCTGTGTAACCTTGGGCAAGTTACTTAACCCCAATTGCTAAAAAAAAAAGAATAAAATATATTAGGATGAGGAGGGGGGAATTGCAATGTGGAAATGAAAAGATGTAATCAAGGGGTGGGATTTAGTGAACGCTGAATTGCTAACCAATGGGATTCAAGGTGCAAAATTCAAATCTGACTAGTTTAACTTTGTACTTGTGCCTTTCACAAAAGTTTGTAAAAAGTTAAGTTACCATCTGAAATGATGTGAAATAAAAATCTTTTTTTTTTTAAATTCACTCCTGGCCAGGTAAAATTCTTGGTTATTTCTAACATTAGCAAGAGGGTACTAACTCCCATAATCTGTGCAAGCCAGGTTATGGAACTGTGCATAAACTGGGATGCACACTCTCACTGACACCATGGCATCTCTGTGAAGAGTGGGCAGAAATAGGGTGGTGATGAGGCATGATTATAAGGAACATAGGCCAAGCTACTCACAACTCCAGAACTGCAAAGAAAGGTGCTTATACCTCATCGAGGGATCAGGGGAGACTCACAGTCAGTGTGCTTGGAGGCCTTCCATGATTTCTCCCAACGTCATAAGGAAGGCTACCTCTGAAGTATTCTAGCTGTCCAAATGTCATCTCTCACTCTTGCCATGTAACCAGCCATCTTCCCTATGTGCCATACAATTACTTGAGGATGTCCTTTCCTCCTCCTGCTCCTTTGAGTTCCTCCGTGGTTGTAGGATGCAACTTGTTCGCATACCACCACTCCCCCCCCCCCCAATGCATCTCAGTGCATCTCTCCATTTCCCTTTGTATGATACCCATCTTTAATTCCTTGGAGAAAATGGTGCTCTGCATCTCACTGTCATATGCAATAGCAAAACTGTTTTAGTTTTGAAAAAAAAATGGACCATTCTTCCTGGGAAGTTTGGAGCCAGCAAATGAGCTTTGAAATTTCCTGAAAGTAATTCAGCTCAGTCTCCTTCTTTTCAACTCTGTGCTCAGTCATTGTCCATAATATACTGTATTAGATGTACATGCTATTGGACCATGGCAAACTTGAAAACAAAGTCTCTATTGATAATGAAAAATAGCTTTTATTAATTACATATACACCAAGTAGCATAGCACCTATATTCTTAAAAGTTAGGCAAATTTGGGGCATCTAGGTGGCGCAGTGAAGAGAGCACTGACCCTGAAGTCAGGAGGACCTGAGTTCAAGTTTGGCCTCAGACACATAACACTTACTAGTGTGTGACCTTGGGCAAGTCACTTAACCCCAATTGCCCTGCCTACCCCCCTCCAAAAAATAAAAAGCTAAAAAAAAAGTCAGGCAAATTGCAATAAAAATACACAATAATATTAGGAAACTTGAATATTTCTCTCAGAACTTGACCCTAAAAAGATGTGCTTCTTTCTAGAGTTGGGGGGTCCACAGGTGTGGAACATCATATTTGTTATTTATAAAAATTCCAAAGGAAAGACAAAGACTCCCAATGTAGATGAGGCAAGTTCATTTATTCTACAATTTCTTGCAAGAAAAAGGGTGTGCTGCCTACTGAGCGGCACACACCAAAGGCGAAAGTTTCATGGTTTAAATTCCCTGTCCCAAAAAGCCAAGTCTCTCCCTTATTTCCGCACTGGCTGAGTACTTTGAGGTGCACACATTTCCCAGCATGCTGACTTGTGTTCCCCCCTCCCTCCAAATATATTCACATACCATGTTTCCCCGATAATAAGACACTGTCTTATTATTTTTTTTGGAAAGAAAAACACCAGAGGGCTTATTTTCAAGGGAGGGCTTATGTTGTCCTGCCTCAGCTCTCCTCCACGGCACTGCTCTCAATGGCGCCAGCAAGCAAATCGCTGGGGAAGAACAGGATGACGCGCTCACGGCTGCAGCTCTGATTGGATGCAGCTTGGAGCGCGGCATGCGTTTCACCGGGGGGGGGGGGCAGTGCATACAGAGGGTACCGTAATGTAGCGTGAAGTGCAGGGGATCACCTTCACTACAGTAGCAATCTCAATAGGGCTTATTTTCGGGGGAGGGCTTATTTTAGAGGAATCTTACACAGTAAGGGGAGGGCTTATTTTCGGGATAGGTCTTATTATCGGGGAAACAAGGCACATCTCATGTGCATTAAAATGAGCCTTAGCTCCTCCCAAGAGAGGAAAGGTTAATATTCATGAAGCAGTTTAGCATGGGCACTTGGAGCCTGACTGACCTACTTACCCTATGCTAATTTTCCCCCTGTTTTAGGAATTGTTTCTTCGAAAAGCCTCTTTATTCTTGGCAAAAATCCCCCCCTACTGACCAATAAGAGGTGCTTCTGCAAAAAGCCCCCTAACTGCAAAAGGCCCCTTACCCACTAAGAGAGAGCTGTATGCTATGGCCCCATAACTAAAATTGTTTTTGCAAAAAGTGGCTAGGTCGAGAAGACCCACTTTCCTGCACCTGTGTGGAAACATATTTTTTTTTCTATTTCATATATATAACATTAAGCTTTTTTTTTTAATGTATTCATCAGTTTTACTCAAATTATTTTTTTCTTGTCCTCTTTTCTCATAAGGGATGGTGACAAAGATAGGGATATGAGATGATTGAAATCAAAAGATATTAAATAGGGGCAGCTAGACGGCACAGTGAATAGAGCACTGGCCCTGGAGTCAGGAGGACAGGAGTTCAAATGTGGCCTCGGACTGTACTTACCGTGTTTCCCCAATAATAAGACCTATCCTGAAAATAAGCCCTCCCCTTACTGTGTAAGATTCCTCTAAAATAAGCCCTCCCCCGAAAATAAGCCCTATTGAGATTGCTACTGTAGTGAAGGTGATCCCCTGCACTACACGCTACATTATGGTACCCTCTGTATGCACCGTCCCCCCTCCCCCCCGGTGAAACGCACGCTGCGCTCTGAGCTGCATCCAATCAGAGCTGCAGCAGTGAGCACGTCATCCTGTTCTTCCCCAGTGATTTGCTTGCTGGCGCCATTGAGAGCAGTGCCGTGGAGGAGAGCTGAGGCAGGACAACATAAGCCCTCCCCTGAAAATAAGCCCGCTGGTGTTTTTCTTTCAAAAAAAAAAAATAATAAGACAGTGTCTTATTATCGGGGAAAATCGGGTAACATTTACTAGCTGTTTGACCTTGGACAAGTCACTTAACCCCAATTGCCCTGCCTTCCCCCTCCAAAAAAAGATAAAAAAAAAGATACTAATAAAACTAATTCTAAAACTTCCTCTCAGAGCTCGAGAAATACAGGAAAAACTTAAACAAATTGGAAAACATGGAGTAGTTGAGAAAACTGGATTTCAAAGATCTGTGTATGTTGCTTCCATGTTGATGACTGATGACTGATCAAGGCAGTGGTTGTTGAAGGTTGGAGTTGCTGTGACAATATCTTAAAATAAGACAAAATTGAAGTTTGCTTCATTGACTCTTCCTTTCACTTCAACACTTTGAGGCCATTGCAGGGTTATTAACTGGCCTAATTTCAATATTGTTGTGTCTCAGGGAACAGCAAGGCATGAGGAAAGAGAGACCGGGGAAAGCTGGCTGGGTGGTGCAGCCAAAACACGAACTTTTATCATTTAAGTTCCCTGTCTTATATGGGCCAGATTTCTGGCACCCCAAAACACTTCTAATAGTAACATCAAAGATCATTGATCAGAGATCACCATAACAGATATAATAATAATTTTTAAAAAGTCTGAAATACTGCAAGAATTACCAAAATGTGAGAGAAATTATGCGAGCACATGCTGTTGGGGAAACGGCTCCTGTGGAATTGTTCAAAGCAGGGTTGCTACAAGCCTCCAATTTGAGGGGGTGAAGGGGGGGATTTAAAGCCCTATCTACAAAGTACATTAAAGCTACAGAATAAAGGAGGTATGCCTGTACAAGGAGGGACAGTATCCTTGCTCTGGAGGCCCATACTTGCTTCTGGGCTGATATGACATGGAAACATAAATACATGTTTTGAGAAGGAAAACAGAATTACGACTAGGGGACTGTGTCAAGATTTCTCACGGAAGATGGTAGCTGAGTGCTGCCCCTATTCACAGTGGGACCAGACCAAAGCAGCTGCTCCCTCTGCCTGGAGGGCTCTGCTCCTCAGCGTGGTCTTCAGGACCCAAAGGCGGGTCTTCTCCAAGAGGCCCTTCCTGCTTCCTTAGCTCCCTTTTATCATTACTTTCTAACTATTTGTTCACATGTAACTGTTTGCATGTTTCCCTCAATAGAATGTAAACTCTTTGAAGGTTCCAACTGTTTCTTTGTATCCCTGGCACTTGGTAGAGTGCCTAGATCATAGGAAGTACCTAATAAATGTTTAAAAGAGCGATAACATGGGGCAAGATGTAGAAAAATCACTTCACTCTTTTGGAATTTAGTTTCCTAGGATCTGCAAATGATGAGGTTTGGGCTCTGGGAGCCCGCTAGAGCTCTCCTTGAGTCCTTGAGACATAGGCTCTGGGAACCTCCCTTGGACTCTTTCTCTTTTGATGAGGCATTTGCATGAGGCCATAAGCCTTACACTGTGGCTGGGCCCAGACTTCTAGCCTAGTCACTAACTGCTAACTACTAGCCTCGCCCTCCATTGTTTATTCCTCCCACAACCTTCTGTATATAAGACCCCATCTCACACCAGACTTACTCGGTGTCTAATGCAAGCGAACTTTTAATAATTTTTAAATTTAATTTAATAAATTAAATTGATAAATAAAATTTAATAAGTTTTACTTCTCTTTGGCTGTGAAGACTTGAGTTGAATTCATTTGGCAGGACCCGGTGTGTTGGTATTTCAGGGTCTCCAGAGCAACCTTAACCCACTTTATGGGTAACCTCTTCATTTTTATGGTTCCCTGAGACAGGGAAACACTGTTAATCTCAAGTTCTTCTCCAGTTGGGACTGGAAGGTGCATAAGCCTCTCTCTTTCCCTAGTACCTTGGAAGTGCAGGGTTTTTTGTTGTTTTTTGTTTTATGGTTTGTGTGTGTGTGTGTGTGTGTGTGTGTGTGTGTGTGTGTGTGTATGGTTTTTTTTGGACCTGACCTCTCAGGTCTCATTAGGTCAGAGAGCTAGGAGGCTGTTTCGTGATCAGCCTGACCTCAGGTTTTTGGTCCTATTTGGTTATTTTGTAGAACATGGACATGTTCAAAGTTTCTGAAGAATAGAAGATAAGGACAGACCCATCTGGAAGTGTAAACCATATTCTTTCAATTCTCTCAGAGCTAGATAACTGGGAAAACTTCGGGTACTTTTTTTGTGGGTTGTTTTTTTGTTGTTGTTGTTGTTTTTCGAGGCTTACTCTCAAACCTTCCCTTATGGAAGAAGGGACTTCCAGGTCCTATGCCTGTAGCTCCCAAAAGTTTTGGGTTGTCTTTTCCAACATTGGAAAAAAATTTAGTTTCTCTGGAGATCTTAAAAAGGCAAAGTTGGGGTTATTTTGCAACTCTGTTTGGCCTAGGTATAGCCTAAAAGACCATGAATCATGGCCTGTTTTGGAGACTTTAAAAGAGAATACTCTCTTGCAGTTAGAATCATACTGTCGCAGAGAAGGCAGATGGATAGAAATTGCCTACTTAATGGCTTTTGTTGAACTTTCTCAGAACAAGGTTCTCAGGAGAGGTTGTGGGATGCTTGAAGCTGGAGCCCCTCCATAGAGGGGCAACGGGGACCAATTAAATGACCCCTTTCCCATGGCTTCAGCCCCAGCCCCTCCCCCCTCTGCACCTCCTGCTGAGGTCACTGAGGCAGCTCCCCCAGACCCTTCTGCTGCACCCCAACCCTTCCCTCCTTGGTTCCCCTTCCCTTTTCCTCTAGCCCAACACCCCTCATTTCTTGCTTCCTACACTACTGAGGCTGGGCATACAGTGGCCACCTGCTGGGGAGCTGGAAACATGGGGGTGGCGAGCCAGCCCCTCTGCAGCGGGATTCTAGCTCGAGGGGCCCTCGAGCCCAGCCCCTTAAGCACCTGCGCCCCTGGGTGACGCGGCCAGCCCAAGGCAGCGGAGCGCACGGTCCGGGGCAGCATCCAGCGCGGCCCTGCCCCGGGTCCACCACGCCTCCAGGTGGCGCACTTCTAGGGCATCTGCGACTCTTCCCCCACGAAGCCTCCCCGCCTGCCAGGAAGGGCAAAGGCCCGGGCTAAGGAGCGAGGAGGGAGCTGCGGCAGGAGGCACCCCGGGACCCGAGGCCGGCCCTCACCTTCGCCTCTCCACCCTTCCCTCGCCTTTGCCCGGCACACACGCAGAAGCCTCCCCGGCTCTCGCGACTACGATTCCCACAAGGCGCTGCGGCCAGGGTCGTCACCGCTTCCTTCTTCGTGTTCCGCGATGGAGGCGCGTCATGGGGCCAAACTTCCGCTTTCGCTCCCTCTTTGTTTCTCGATCCTCCCGATTGTTTGCTCCTCCCGGTGAGTCTCCCTAAACTGCCCGGCGACCACGTGACGCCGCCTCCAGACCCAGGCTCTGGCCCCGCCCCCGCCGCGCCGGGTCTGGGCTTCAGCCAATCAGCGGCGGTTCCGAGCGCCCTGGTCCCGCCCCTGCGCTCCCAGTGGGCTGGGCGGGCTGCGAGGGCTCGGCATCCCAGCTCGGGGGGCGCCTAGGAAGGGGCGCTGACCGGCGCCGCTTGACCCCTCCCGCGGGCCCCGCCCGCCCATCCCCGGAGCGCCCCGTCCCTCGCGAGTCCGCGCCCGGGCGCCCTCGGCTGCCTTTGGGGGCGCAGGCCCGCCTCGCCCTCCCGGGCCCGCAGCTTTGCCCCGGCTCCGGGCCTCGGGCTCCTCCGCCCGGTAGCCGGCCGACCGCGCCCCCCAGCACCCCCGGGCCTCGGTTTGTTTGCCGCAGCCCCCCCACCCCCACCCCCTGCAGTGTGCGCTGCGGCCCGAGCCGGCTACTTCGTAGGTGCTTAATAAATGCACGAGAAGTCGGCGACCTCCGGACCTCGGCTCCCATTTCCGAAATCGCCTTCATTGGTGTTTACCGCCCTCGTCCTCGAGCAGGAGCCTGGACCTCCGCGGCCACTTCTTGGACACTCACCGGTTTTGTCCCCGCCCTCGCCTCAGTTTCCCCATCTGTAGCCTGAGGACGGTGATGCACGTGCCCCGCAGGGCTACGGTGCGGGTCAGATGAGATGCCGTAGGTAACGCACACCGGGTGCTGGAGGATGCCCTTCCCAGTTAGACCCCGTCCAGCCCCGTCTTCAGACGGCTGTCAGGCGCAGCGCTGCCCAGGGCCCCTTAGTGAGCTCCCCTGCCTCCTCATCCTGGAAGGAAGAACAGCCTCGGGGCCTGGTGGGTCCCATTCACGCCCCCCTCTGCGGACGTGCGCCCTCCTCCCTGCCCCCAGAATCCTGGTTTCCTCCGAAGCTTAAGTTCAGTTGTCATCTTCATACACCAGGGTTTCCTGACCCTCTCTGGCTCTGCTGTCTTCCCTGTCCCCGAATTAATTTGTTCTTCTGTATTTATGTTTACATGCATATATATGGACGTATTCTCCCCCCATAGAATAATATATGCTCCTTAAGGGCGGGGTCTGCTTCTGCTTTGTCTTTGTATCTCCAGTGCCTGATATAGCGTCTGGCCCTTAAGAAATACTTGTCCATTGATTGGAGGTGCCCCGCTTTGACTGCATGCCGTCTGAGCCTGTGGCCCCGGGTCTGAGCTCAGAGGAGAGCTGGTCATTCATTGATAGTTATGTAGCCTGCCGCCAGTGACTGGGACATGACCTCTCTTCTCGGGAAGGCCAGTTATCGCCCTTCCATTCCCTCCTTGGGGCACACTGTACTGTGCATTTGCTCCTTCCACCTTCCACAGGTGTTTCAGCCTGTCCACCTGGGATTTGCAAAGCTATGATGGTCTCACTGATGCTTCTGGTCTTTTCTCCAGCTGTGCCTTCTGACGACTCTGCTCATCCACAAGAGAGGAGCACAGAAGAGGAGAGAATGGCTGAAGTATTTCTGACAAGCTGGCTCCACCAGGTGAGACCACAGACTGGAGCTGGGAGAAATCTCAGAGGTTGTCTCCTCTAACCCCCATATTTGGACGAGGGGGAACCTGAAGTCTAGAGGACAATGACTGTGCCACCCAAGGTCCCTCTGAGCTGTAGTTCAAACCATTTCTCCAAATCCAGTTTTCCTCCCATAGCACCCTCTGGCCTCTCATCAGCCGTGGCCATTTTTTTCTTTCCTGAAATGACACACTAGTTCTCTGATACATTTTTTTTTTAAATAAGCAATCGGAGTTAAGTAACTTGCTCAAGGTTACACGGCCAGTTATTGCTGGGTGTGGTGCTGAGTATCTGAGCCTGGGATTCGATCTCCAGGTCATCCTGACACTGGAGCCCATGCTCTTACTCGCTGAGCCACCTGGCCGCCCCTTCTCTGATACATTTTGATTTACTCTCAGCATGGAACCCCAGAGACCTGGGGGCTGCATTTGCTGGATGTGCACCTGATTGCCTAGAACCCCTGTCCTTTTCCTCACAGCTTTCATTTGCCCAATCAGTGCTATTTGCTTAGTACTCAGCTACTTGATATAAAAGAATGACCTTTTTACCATTCTTTTTTTTAAAGCAATTTGGGTTAAGTAACTTGCTCAAGGTTACACGGCCAGTTATTTCTGGGTGTGGTGCTAAGTATCTGAGCCTGGATTTGATCCCCAGGTCATTCTGACACTGGAGCCCGTGCTCTTACCTGCTGAGCCATCTGGCCACCCCCTTTTTACCATTCTTTATAAACAATACCCTACCTCCTGACTTTGATCGTTGGTACAGGCATGCCTGGAATGCACTCCCTCCTCAATGCTGCTCCTTAGAATCCTTCATTTACTGTTTGAAGCCTTTCCTGATTCCTTTCCCCCATGCCTTGGATTTATTATTCTATGTGCATTGTGTATAAATACATACATATACATACATATGTATGTGCATATAGATATATACCCATATGGCCTTCCCAGTAGATACTAGCTCCCTGAAGTTTGGGAATTTTCATTTTTTTTACTTTGTATCCTCAGTGCCATGCACAGTGTCTGGTTGTGAAGGGTATTAAAGGCAAACAGAAGATTTTATAGTTGGTCCTGGAGGCACTAGGGAGTCATTGGAGGTTATCGAATAAGAAGTTAACATGGTCAGGCCTGCCGTTTGGGAAGGTTGCTTTGACAGCAGATTTTATAGTTGGTCCTGGAGGCAATAGGGAGTCATTGGAGGTTATTGAATAAGAAGCTAACATGGTCCGGCCTGCCATTTAGGAAGATTGCTTTGACAGCAGATTGGAGCATAGGCTAGAGTGAGAAGAGATTTGAGGGAGGGAGACCAACTAGAAGAACCAGAAGCCCTAACCCTGCTGCTGTAAGTGGTTCATTAAGTCTTGTTGGTTAGCTGACCCAGAGAACCACGAGCGGGCCTGTAAGTTAGGATCATTTGAGCTTAATTGGTCAGGAACAATAAAATTTGTCCAATATTGTTAGATGCACTGTTGATTTTAAAAATCCAAAATAACTTGGCAGAAACATTTCACATTAGGTAAGTTCATAGGTGGAACAATGCATTATCAGCTGAGGATATCTAGTTTTTTCCCTCCTCGAATATAAATGTTTTGTTTTTTTTCCTGCCTGTTGGTTTGGTTTTGTGTTTGTGCATCAGAGGTAGGTTTTAGCATCAGGGATGGGTGCCTAAGGAAGAAAATGGATGGACAGGTGAATGGAAAATCCTAAGAATGCACATAAAGCTCATTGATTGCTGAATGTCAGCTTTTATGAAAAGCAGCAAGGTAGAATATATAGAATCCCGCTTCTCATGTTGGCTGTGTGACTCCCCAGTAAGTCACTTTACCTCTTTGAACATGTTTCTTTATCTGCAAAATGGGATAATATTAGCACGTCAGCTTCAGTGAGATAATATATGTAACGTACTCTGTCCACTTAGAGCACCACAGAAATGTCAGCTAAAGACAAAACTTAGTGGAGAACTGAATGCAGACTTAGGCAAGGTGAGGAAGGCAGTTGGAGTGAGACAAAGAGATGTGAACTGAGTTGATTTTTGTAAATCAAAGTAAAACGTACGGAAGAATAGCAACTTTGAGCAAAGCTCCACATGATACTTCTCTGGAGGTTGGTTAGATCATCTGAGATCCTTGAATACAGTGGACAGAGCCACTTGGGGTTACTACATGAAGCAGCACGTTTTAATTAAGCAGTATTAAGTTAGGAAGACATTGCAAGGGAAGGTGTGTGTTCTTTCATAGGGCTGGTAACTAACTACTAAGAAGAACGCTCACTGTGTTCCTCTGACTGGAAATGACTGCTGGCACTGTTCATGTTGTATGTCTCATCAAACGTATGTGGATTATGCTAGCTGTGGGATTTGTGGATTTAAGAGGGAAGCGGTTAAGAGTGGCAGTCTCTGGGAAACAGTATGGCAAGGTGAGACTTGAGCCATAGGGCAGTGCTCTGAATTGTGTGGTATAATCAATGGTGAGTTAGAACTGAAAATATCCTTCAATTGAATCCCCATTCTGATTACATGACTGTGGGCAAATAATTTGTCTTCCCAGAGGCTCAATTTTCTCATCTGTAAGATGGGACTGTAAGTACTTTCTTTACCTACCTCACCATGTCAATGTGAGGAAAATGCTTTATAAACGAAAGGGTTGTAAGAGATGCATGGAAGAGAAGAAAGGGCAGAAAGAATCATAAACAAATAGGACGGCTGGAAAAGTGACACATTAAATTTATTACATATATTTATGTATGGATGGATGTAAGTATATGCATGTTTATTTTTATCATATTATTCTCATATATGTTTAAAAGAAAAACAGGGTATGTATAGATCCATAATAGTTATCCACAGGCTCATATACAATCCTATTTTTCTTTTGTGCTAAGTCTCTGGAAATGCCTGTTTTATTTGGTGCTTACTAAGTTAGGATAAAATAAAATAAAAATAAATCAGTGTGAGCTTTTCTTAGGAGAAGTAAAGTCTAGTAGGTTCAAGTAAAGAATTTAGCACAGGGTCTGGCACACAGTAGGTGATTAATAAATGCTTATTCCTTTCCCTTAGTACTATGTAAGGGACATAATAAGTACTCTCAATATGTACTTTTTTTTCCAAAACCCTCAGTACTCTTAAGTACCAGTCTCTAAACTTCTGTTTAATTTCATCTTTCGATAACATCCGAGTGAGGGACAGCCTCTGACTAAGCAGAAATGTCTTCTGTGTTTCAGGAGTCAGTGACATTCAAGGACGTGGCTGTGGATTTCACTCATGAAGAGTGGCTGCACCTGAACCCTTCTCAGAAGGAGCTCTATAGGGATGTTATGCTGGAGAACTATAGGAACCTTGTATTCCTAGGTGAGAACAGCTTCCTGGTGACTCAGAAAATGTTCCCTGTGGTCCATTAGGCTATGGTGAAGTGTTTGTTTGGCATAACAGAGAGAATAGAGAACCCTCATCTTTCTGCTCCCTGTTCTTAAATGACAGGTTTTTACTTTGTAAAATTGGAAAAAAAAACCTGTTCCCCATCCTTTATTGCCTTTTAGCATTTCTTAAACCGTGGGTTGAGATGGGGTCACAACCCATAGTTGTAAGAAATACTGAAGGGATCACAAGTGGACAAAGTTTTAAGAAGCCCTGCCTTAGATCAAGGGTAATACCCCAGGGTAGATATCTAAACATGTCAAGGATTCTGGTGTGATTTTTTAAATAGGAAAAAGGACAAATGAAATTATTTTCTTTCAGATTCCAACTCCACTTTGTGAACTCTACAGCCATTTCCTTCTTATCCATTCCCCTTTTATCTATACTCTTCCCTCCCAAAAAACTCCTAAACAACTCACAACATAAACAAACCTGCTCCCTAGGAACACATTATAGTGCAGAGGTTCCCAAACTTATTTGGCCTATAGTCCCCTTTTTAAAAAATTTACTCAGTGCCCCCCTGGGGTTAGGTTAGCTTAGGCCTTGTTTTAATTCAGTGCCCCCACCTGCCCCCAGGCTACTTCTGTCAGCACACCTGGATCATTCCAGCACCCCCGGGGGTGGTATCGCCCACTTCGGGAACTTCAGAGGGTCTTGGTGTCACCCCCTGGTCATTCTATAGTGCCTTCTTCTCCCTGGAGATCAATGGACTGTAGTGGAATTCTGAAGTGATCCTCTGTCCTTGGTACCATTTCATTTTTCATGAGTAGAGTATCCTCTTTCACTAGATGTGATCTCCCAGCTGGAACAAAGGAAAACTACGTGGATGCTGGGGAGAGAAGAGGCCAGAGGCCCCTACATGGGTGAGTGCAGGGGATCAGGCACACAGGAGCTGTGACTTTAGGGCAGCTCCTGAGATGCCTGTAGGGAATGCTCCTTCATGTCCTTGGCCTTGGAGAAGGGCTGAAACTGCTTAGCACAGACTCCCCTTGTATTCTTAAATGAACATCAGAATCTTGGCAGGTCGTTTTCTTGACTTGTCCTCCATGTTTCCTCTGTTCTCAGCAAGAGAAGTCCCTTTCTCACATTTCTGTGGAGTCACAGCAGTGACTCTTTCTATAAAGTTACACAGCAGGCATTACTGCACCTTCCTCCTTGATCATTCCTAATAGATCTATGGCTCTGTCCTAGGACTTCAAGTAGATAGACGATTACTGAGGCCAGGGCAGTGGGTGGGTGGGCTAGCTAGAGGTGAGAATAATGAAATGGGGCTGTATCAATCATCTGTTTATTACAAGACCATTTCATACAGAGCCAAAGATGCAAGGAGCTCACAGAGTTGTTATGTCCCCCAGGAGAATGTAGACACCCCCAAAGAACGCAGACAAAGTAGAAAGATCCTACATCAAAGGAATGCAGATAATGTAGAAAGAGCCTCTCTTGATCCCGTTTATTATTTACCCTTGCTTAAGGTTAGTTACCTATTAGGGTATTATTCTAGGACCATATCTGGAGGCATAAACAAAAAAGATTACATGCCCTCTTGCTATCTGCCCTGTAACCTTTGCAGGTAACTATATAGGACAGGGGAATATGCCTAGCGAGGTCCAGGGACCCCAAAACGTTCCCTTTATAATACATCCTCTTGCTTGTCTGCCCCTATAGCCTTTCCGATAATAATATAGGGAAGGGGAGCATTTCATTAGCGAAGCCGAGAAACTTATTTTTTTTTTTTTAAGCAATCGGGGTTAAGTAACTTGCTCAAGGTTACGCAGTCAGTTATTTCTGGGTGTGGTGCTGAGTATCTGAGCCCAGATTTGATCCAGGTCATCCCAACACTGGAGGCCGGTGCTCTTACTCGCTGAGCCACCTGGCCGCCCCGAGAAACTTCTGATAAAGAAAAAATATGTTCTTTACATTTTAGCGGTGTGTCTGGTTGAAAACTCAAGAGAGACTCAGGAAAGAGCAAATGACCATTCTTTCTTATATCACAGAAGGGACCCTAGGTTCTCAAACGCTATGTTAGGGGATTGATTGTAATCTAGAGCAGGTCTTGTCAAGCTTAAAAGCCCTCTAGTACTAGCCCAGAATGTCTATTGTGGATCCACCTGTTATGTTGTGGTTTGTCCTTCCCTCTTGAAGAGGACCATGACATCAGGGAGATGATGACATGACTTTCAGTTGACTTTGATTTGAGTGAAGGAGGGCTGTGTGAGGTCATCAGCCTCACTTTCTCCTCCAGAGCCATCTGGATCCTTTGAATGAACATCAGTCAGGATGACTAGAGATGACCCCAACCAGGGAGTTCAGAAAGGATTATACTCAAAGTAGCCATGGGCTGATGAAGTTTTGGGCCACAGGGAGGCTAGAAGACCATCTGCTAAAGTGTAAGGGAATAGCAGTCTTTAGAACAAGGACCCACACAGAGAAAATCACATTTTCACAGTACTTAAAGATGGCTTTTAGTCCCAAACTCCACCAAATTAAGGTCTTTTGATCGTGATTCTGTCTTCTACAGTAGCAGCTACCCTTCATATCTTGATGTTATCCTCAGATTTAACAAGCATTGTCTTCTCTGTCCTAAAGTGATCTGATAAGAATATTGATGGGGAGGGAACCAAGGCACTGTAGTACAGGAGGCACCATCGACCTCCCATCAAGTTCATATCAGTCCATTAAGCTTCAGTCTATAGGTAGGAGAGTCTGATCAGACACCTAGTAACAAATTAATCTCTCAAATTCATCCAGGTTATCATGAAAGATTTTTAAAAATATGTTTGTGAAGGCTAGATACATCCTGGCTAGGCTGTTCTCCTGATAGAGCAGGGGACTTCCCACGAAGGCCAAGAAATGAGGCTTGTCTGCTATGGCTCAATTTCATACTTTCTTTACTTGTTCTGTAATTTGAACAGGCTTTGATATCAAAGTAATAATCATAGCTGATATTGGTATAACCAATGAGGATTAAAAAAGCACTCTGCATAAATTATCTCCTCTGATCCTGATAACAGCCCTGAGATGCCATCCATCACCCAGTTATGTCAACAAGGTCTCATTCAGCACTCCTTGTCCTGGTTTCTCAGGTACAGAGGCTGAAGGGCCAGAAAGTAAACTGAGCTCTTTTCTGATTCCTAAACCAACACTGTTCACCTTCCCCTACAACATTGCTCTCCACTCTAGCCAGTTGGAGTTTTCAGAATCCACTTCTCATCTGCCTTTTACCATTTTTCCAGAACATCCCCTTGTTCTCCATGATTTTCAGATTTTTAAACAGTAGATCCTCAGTCACATACACAAATCTTTTTAGGTAGGTGGGTGGCGCAGTGGATAGAATGCTGGACCTGAAGTCAGGGGGACCTGAGTTCAAATGTGGCCTCAGATTTGACCTTGGGCAAGTCACTTAACCTCTGTCTCCCTCAGTTTCCTTATCTATAAAATGGGACTGATAAATAGCACCTGTTTCCCAGGCACATCTTGAGAATCAAATGAGATCTTATTTGTAAAGTATTTTGCAAACCTTAAAGCTGTATATTGTTGTTGTTATCGTTCACTTGTTTTCAGTTGTGACCGACTCTTTGTGGCCCCAAAGATGCTGCAGTAGTTTGCCATTTCCTTCTCCAGTTTATTTTGCAGATGAAGAGCTGAGGCAAACAGGGTGAAATGACTTGCCCAGGGTCATGCAGCTAGTAGATGTCAGCAGTCAGATTTGAACTCAGGAAGATGAGTCTGTTGTGCTATTATTTTTTTTTTAAAGCAATCGGGGTTAAGTAACTTGCTCAAGGTTACACGGTCAGTTATTTCTGGGTGTGGTGCTGAGTGTCTGAGCCCGGATTTGATCCCCAGGTCATCCCGACACAGGAGCCGGTGCTCTTACTCGCTGAGCCACCTGGCTGCCCCTATGTTGTGCTGTTATTAATATCTAGTGATGTCAGTTAGGAAGTGTCTGTTAAGTCCTTACTAGGTGCCAGGCACTGAACGGAGGGCTTGCGATACTAAAAGAAAGGGAAACCCCATTGCCTCGGGGAGCTCATCTTCTAATAGGGGAGACCATACAAATACCTATGGACCCTCAAGGTTTGTACAGGATAAGTGAGAAGTGGCTTCAGAGAGATGGCACCCCCATGGAGTTGGAGACAAGCAGGGGAGGCCTGGAGGAGGCTGCTTACTGGAGTGGGAACTTAGCAGCATCTTGAATGCAACCAGGAAGGAGAGGGAAGCGGCAGCACCCCAGTGACAGGGGACAGCCAGTGAAAAGGAGTCACATTGGGAGATGGGAGGGCCATGTTCAAGGAGTAACCTAAAGGTCAGGGTAATTGGACCCTAGGGGATCTAGAAAAGAGCAGAGGGTGAGAAAGCTAGGAAGGCAGGAAGCCCTTAAGTAATGAGGACCCTTAAAAGCCTAGCAGAGAGTTTGATATTTGATTCTGGAAGTAATGGGACGGCACTGGAATTGAGTAGATTTGCCCTTGAGGAAGGTCACTTTGGCAGCTAAGGGAGGATGAACTGGAGAGGGGAGATTGAAGGCAGGGAGATCAACCAGAAAGCCACTGTGGTTCAGAGTGAGGTGTTAAGGGTCTGTACACAGGTGGCGACTGAGCACAGAGAAAGGGATGTTGTGAGGTGTTGTGAAGGTAGAAATGGTGAGACTTGGCAGCTGATCTGCTGTATGTCAGGCCTCAGTGAAGCCAAGGCTTAACTTCCTCCTAGGATGTCTGAGAGGCAGTGTGCCCTTTTGGAAGGAGTCATGGCCTAAGTCAGTAGATCCCAATTATAATCCCTGTCTTCCCTGTGTTCTCATTTTGGTCTTTGGCAAGTTACTTAAATACTCTGAGCCTCAGTTTCCTTACATAACATGATACCTGCCCTGCCTACTGCACAGGGTTCAAAGAACAAATAAAATTAAACATGTGAAGTTCTTTGTAAATTCTAATCACTACAGAGTGTGAGGGGTGTTCTGTTATTTGTTTTATGCTTTCGAGTTTGAAGATCATTATCTTTGATGAGAAGAAGGAAGAGTTCTTGCTTTTTGGAGGCAATCGGGTTTAAGTGAATTATTTGCCCAGGGTCACATAGCTAGGAAGTGTCTGAGGCCACATTTGAACTCAGATCCTCTTGACTCCAAAGCTGGTGCTCTATCCATTGCACCATCTAGCTGCCCCAAGAAGGAACAGATTTGAATGTACAATATTCTTTCTTATAGAATTGAATGCACAAAATAACCTTCTAACAGGAAATGGAATAGTGATTTTTTTTAATGTATTTCAGATTGGGAAACTAAACTTGAAATGAAGAAACCAGTTGTACAGCTTGACATTAATATGAATAAATCATCCCTGGAAAAATACCCAAGGAATAGTTACCAGGATTCCACACTGGAAGAAGACTGGGACTTTGATGTTAAGAAACTTCCCAAGCATAATGATTTTAGAGAGTCATCTCACTATAACTCAAACCCTTTTCAGGATCATATAACAGATATCATAGAGAGAACTTATGGGTATGATGAATATAGGAAAGCCTTCATCCATCTTACTAGGTATCAGGGAATTTATACTGGGGAGAAATTTCATAAATGTAAAGAATGTGGGAAATCTTTCACCTGCAGTTCATCTCTTAAGTATCACTATAAAATTCATACTGGAGAAAAACCTTATGAATGTGAAGAATGTGGAAAGGCCTTTATTCTCCGAGCACAACTTACATCACACCAGAGAATTCATTCTGGAGAAAAACCTTATGAATGTACTGAATGTGGAAAAGCTTTTAGGTCCAACTCATCTCTTACCTACCACCAGAAAATTCATACAGGTGAGAAACCTTATCCATGTAGTGAATGTGGGAAGGCCTTCAGGTCGAAAACACAGCTCAATTCCCATCAGAGAATTCATACTGGAGAGAAACCTTATGAGTGTAATGAATGTGGTAAGACCTTTGCCCAGAGCACACCACTTACTACCCACAGGAGAATTCATACTGGAGAGAAACCTTATGAATGTAATGAATGTGGGAAAGCTTTTAGGTATAACTCATCCTTTATTTACCACCAGAGAATTCATACTGGAGAAAAATACTAATTTATTAAATACATAGAGGCCTTCCTTTGGGTAGAACATGCCTGCCTTCTTATCAGAAAATGCATATTAGCAAGAAACCTTATGAATATAATCAGTGTTAGGAAGCCTTTGGCTGGAGAACACAACTAGCAAAATAGTCATCCTAGGAAGATTTTTGGATGTGGAACAGCATTCATTTGAAGCTTATCCCTTACCTTGAAAGTATAAGCAAAAAAGCAGCTAGAACAGGAGTCTTGTGTTCGTTTCTCCCACCATTTAGCAGTAAATGCTTTCTAAAGGGGTAATGTTATGAAAACTCAACAGCTACAACAAAGAAATGAAGGATAGCTCATGCACAAAACTGATATATTTAAGCCAAATTTTCTGGGCTGAAATTTTTGGTTGACTTCTTGACTTAATATGAAGATACAGAAATAGGAGTAAGTACCAGCTGAGATGTCATCCACAGAGAAAGCAGTAGCCCAAAGGAAGATTGCTGGTATTTCCTTATATATGGGAAAATCTTGATTCTTCACATGGCATCCTTTTCAGTTTTCCCTAGTTTCAGAATCTAGACTGTATGGAACCTAGAAGCCAGGCTTATATTTTATTTCCAGAGGACTGCAGCAACCTATCTACAAACAAAGGGGTAACTTTTGAAGGATCCCCTCAGCCTTAAGCAAAGTTAATGAAGAACAAGACTTGGGGCATTTCTGACAAAAGCAAAAATTACTTATCTGTGTGTCTGTCTATAGATCTCTCCTTCTATACACACATAAAGAGAAAATATGTGTAGATATAGATATAGATATGTAGATATTGATATAAAGATGTAATATAAATATAGATGAAGAATTCCAAGAACATGCAAAAGCTTCTATGAAGTGATGGAAGACAAAAGTATAGCCTAAAGGATAGTATGCATGTTGACTATTACAATATAAACAAAAACAGCTTCAAAATGTGTAATGTGTGGTTATTTCATATATAGCTACATATATGTATATATATATAAGTACACATACATATATATATATATATATCTTCTAATATAAATGTTTTCCTAACTAAAATCATAACACAGTGGTGAATGGAAGCATACGAGACTTTAAGTGAAACAGAATCGATGCATCTAACGTAAAGGGTAACTTGGGGGAAAATCTTTGCATCTCATATTCTAATGAAGGTCTGATGTCTAAATAAATGGTAAGTTACACAACTATGTGACTGGGATCCATTCCTTACTACATTAGTAGTAAAAGAATATAGAGAAACATCTCAAAAGAAATGCAGACTATTTTAAAGCATGTGGAAAATTGTTCCATATCACTAATAATAAGAGGAATACAAGTCAGAACAAATCTGAGGTTTCACCTTACACACTCAGCAGATTGGCAAAGGTGCAAAAAAAAAGGTGGAAGCAGTCAAATGATGGAGAGATTGTGAAAAGACAGGCACAATAATATATTTGTGGAGCTATGGTTCCAACTATTCTGTAAAACAACTTTGAGCTGTGAAAAAGTGACTTAACTGTTCATATGCTTTTACCAAGTGATGTTACTCTTAGGCTTATGATAAAGAGGTCATGGACAGAAAGAAAGAATCAATGTATATCAACATATTCATAGCACCACTTCTTTGTGGGTAGCAAAGAAGTAGATAAAAAGACCATGTCCATCAACAAAGGTTGGCTAAGTAATTATGGTACCTACGTGTAATGGAATATTATTGTCTTGTAAAAATTGTGATTGTAAATAAAAAGAAACATTGGAATATTTTTTCTGAACAAATGCAGAATGGGGTAAGTAGAACCAAGAAAATAGAACTACAACAATGTAAATGGCAAAAACAATTGAAGATTGAATGCTCTTTGTAATTATAATGACCAGTCCTTGCCTCTGGAAAGGAGATGAGGAAATAAATATTCCTCCTTTCATTGGGAGATGGATAATGGGCGTGGGACGTTGAAAATGCTATTAGATGTAGCCAATGTATTGAGTGGTTTTGTTCAATTTTCTTTTTTCTTGGAAGGCTCCCTAGGTAGAGGAGGAGAAAGGGTAATTGTTAAGAAAAGATGTGACATAAAAACAAAAGGCATCAATAAAATTTTCTTTAAAAGTAATTCGTTGGTACCACTATGTAGGAGACAATCTCTTCATCTACTTTAATGGCTATTAGTAGGTTATTTAGGCAAGTCTGCCATGCTTTTGTGTAGACTATGAGAAAAAGATTTCTTCACCCAAGAAAATAGAAGGATGGATTCTTATATATGTTTAAATTATTTCTGTTGGGTGAAAGGGCTTTCTTTCTGAGCAGACTTTTCCCCTTTGTTTTTGTTTTTAAAGAAAATGTTTGAAATGAATTTATAATGGATTTTGGGGAGGCCGTGGTCTAAGACATATCAGAGCCCAGATCCAAGTTCTAAAAATTCATCAGAAGGAACAATGATAAAATCAAAGCAAACCAACTGTAAGCTAGATGTGGTCAAAGACTGCATTAAAAAAAATATTGCTAGAATCTTGGGGAAGTGTGGATCAGAGATAAACTGGGTAGGTATAAAGTGAAATGTAAATCAGCCCAGTTCCACATCAATGGAAAGGGTCAGAGCATTGGCCAGCACAAGCAATCCAGACACCCATTCTAGTTGGAGATGGCCCAATCAGCACAGTCACAATGATCCAAGAATACCATCCATGACAGAAAAGAGATACAAACCCATGTCCGGACCCAGCTCAGGGTCTTCTTCCATGATAGAAGACAGAGCCAAAGGAATGCCCAGCATGGAGTGTCTCGGGCCCAATCTGAGACAAGAAATGGGGATGGACTGGCACACAAGGTAGAGTGACCTAGGAGTTCTACTCATGGTAGGAAATAAGACTGGACCAGCATCCAGGCTGCCTGGGCCCAAAACTCGATAAGGCCAATCAACTTCTAAGGAAGATGAGGACTTATCTTAGCTACCAAACTCAGAATCAAGCAGTTATACACCTTCCAGGAATATAGGAGCAGAGTTTGATGTATATGTGAATTCCTAATAATGTAAAAATGGTGACATGAGTAAACAAAGGAAAAAGTCAGACACAAGGAAGACATACCTTTGATTGAGAGAAGTGCAAAGGGTAAACCCAAAAGAAGACAATAACTTCCACAAGTCTGTATCAAAGGCAATAATGTCATGACCATAAATTATAAAAATGAAATTAGATTATTATATATATATATATATATACTGAGTAAAGTAAGCTTGTTAACCCATTTTGAGTTGCTTTCCTTTATCAACGCAGATCCAAGAACCTGTGGTGGCAACGACCCTGGGGATGCTGGGGTGCTTGCTGCTACACTTAGCCAAATGTGTCAAGTTACATTAATTGGAGGAAATAAGACATGAAGATTAATGCTGGAAACAGCATGTACTCACTGATACTCTCTGAGAAAAAGGATGTTTGTAATCTGGATGAACTTTACCTACACTGTGAAATCTCTTCAATAGGAAATTAATAAAGGTCTCCTAGTATACTTATTCAGATATACTCTTAGGGTCCCCATTCAATTTTATGATCCCCCACAAATCAGCAAAATGTAGAACTAGGATATGATATAAGCAAAAAGGGGCTTTTTTGGAGAGGCAGTCTTTATCCAAGGAGAGAGAGAAGCAGAGAGAACCAGGGAGATTTTCCTCTACTCTTATTCTCTGTGATCTTAAGTGTATAACCTTTATGTCTGCCATGCTGCAAACTTTAGACCATATTAAAAAAATAAACAATGTACACAGAGCTTTTTCTTCCTTCCTTCCTTCCTTCCTTCCTTCCTTCCTTCCTTCCTTCCTTCCTTCCTCTTTCTTTTTCTTTCTTTCTTTCTTTCTTTCTTTCTTTCTTTCTTTCTTTCTTTCTTT
>NW_027186380.1:791331-798110 GCF_028583685.1 Petaurus breviceps papuanus
TTTCTTTCTTTCTTTCTTTCTTTCTTTCTTTCTTTCTTTCTTTCTTTTTCCTTCTTTCTTTAATATACTTAATACAATATATTTTTATATATTATACTTAATATTAAATTAACAAATTTTTAAAATTAAATAAAAATAAATAAAATTTATATAATATACTTAATATGCTTAATATACTTAAAATAATATATATTTCTATAATATACTTAATATAATATATATAATAATATACTTAAAATAAAAAAGTCTTTCTTTTTTTTGCTTTTTGGAGGGGGGAAGGCAGGGCAATTGGGGTTGTGACTTGCCCAAGGTCACACAGTTAGTAAGTGTTAAGTGTCTGAGGCCGAATTTGAAATCAGGCCTTCCTGACTCCCGGGGCTGGTGCTCTATTCCCTGGACCACCTAGCCACCCTGAGCTTTTTCTTTAAAAAAAAATTATCATAAACTAGAAAATCATCAACAAATTTGAATATTCCCACATACAACGAAGGTCAGAAAATGGGGATTATATATGAAACAGTAAATTATTACATAAAGCTTGTTTTAAATACATATTCTACATGTACAAAAACATACATATATACATGCAAACATACAGTCTTTTTTCTTTTATATTTTCAAAGTATCAGTGATGAAGTGTGCTACCCACCTCCTGACAGTCAGGTAACTGACTCATAATAAAGAATGAGATACCCATTTTTGGAAATGGCCAGTTTGGTATTTGTTTACCTTAACTGCATCTAATTGTTACAAGGATTTGTAATCTCTTTTCATTTTGTGGGGGAGTTTGTGGGGGAAAGTCCTTGTTAATTTAAAATAATGAAATGACAGTTTAAAAAAAATTAATGTAGTAGTACCAACATTGCCTTGTTTATCTTTGTCCCCTTTGGAACTTCCTTCTGTGTGCTTTTAAATATTTCACTGATGTTCTTTTTTTTCTTTCCTTTTCCCATTGCTATCACTATCCTCCCCTTCTTGTTTCTTAAAATATAAAAGTCTTGTTTATAAAATGAATTTGTGTTGTAGTGGTCATAACTGAAACTCGTTTTTGTTTTTGTTTTGCTTTTTGGAGGGCAATTGGGGTTAAGTGACTTGCCCAAAGTCACACGGCTAGTAATTGTATCAAGTGTCTGAGGCCGGATTTGAACTAAGGTCCTCCTGACTCCAGGGCTGGTGCACTATATTCACTGCACCACCTAGCCACCCCTGAAAATGTATTTTTTAATCTGCCCTTACAATCCACCACCCCTCCACCAAAAGGTAAGAGGCATGTTTGTTTCATCATTCTTTGGGAGTCTCCATTGGTCACTGCACTCATCTAAGTGTTAAAATTTTTTACTTGTTTTCTTTTACCATGTTGGGATTATTGTATTAATAGTTGTTCCCACTTCATTCTGCATCAGCTTATACAAGTCTTCCAAGGTTTTCCTGAATTTATTCCGTTTATCAGCAATACAGGCAATATTCAATGCTGAAAGAGAGGTTTGCAATATTGGCTCTTGCATGTCTATGAAATGATTGGGCCGGCAAGTACAGGGAATAGTAAAAAAGATTTCAACTTTGGGCCTTTCAGTTTGAGGTTATTCCTTTTGAGTACTGTAGGCTTCAGCTCAAATACATTTTTATAAAATTAATGACTATAGAAAAATGATTAATCTAGATCATATCAAGACTTTATTGGCTATCACTGAATTCTTTTTGGGGCAGAACTCTAAAGTCATCTCACTGCCTGTAATTTTGCTATGCATTTAGCTGGGAATGAGGGAATTTTTTCTTTTTATATTTTGTTTTTACCCAACAGATACTTCCACACAAATGCTCAACTATTCCCTCTACAAAATACATCCCCCCTAGACAATCAAATAAAGTTACATGATAGTGATTGTGTCTAATAGTATATACCAATTTTCCAAATTACTATTTAACACAAAGAAAGGATGCATGGTTTTTTTGGGTCTTCTGTTAATTAATTATAGTATTCTACATTTTGGTAGGATTTTCCCTATTCCTCTGGCATTGTTTGTTAGCATTGTAATGTAATGCCAAGCAAAGGCAACTTCCCAAGGTTCAAAATACCAGTATAGGTGCTCTCCATTTTATTCAATGACAAATTAAGAACAGACAGAATCAAAATATAGCATAATTCAAAATACAGCATTTATCAAGTGTAATTTAATAATCTCCAAGTACTACCCCACCCCTGGACATTACATTCATTTAATCAGTCACAAAGTCCCTCTTCTAAATACTGCTCCACCCCTAGGCTGTACATTCATTTAGTTCATCACAAAGCCCCTCTTCTCAAATGGAGATTAGTTTCCAATCATAAGTAAAGTACATTCATTTGTTTAATCACAGAGCACAAAAAAGTCAAAAGTTCCCCACCCTTGGATCACAATTGAATCTACCCCAGAGTTACAACAAGCTTAAGCACAGCATTTAATACCCAAAGAGAGGTCTTTTCTTCATCTTGACCAGAGGCAAGTTCTCAGCAATCTTTGTTCCTGGGGAGACAAAGCTTAGCAAGGCCACAAGATACATTGCCAGTGTCTTCATTAATTCATTCTCTGTCTGTATAACAGTCCTAGGACCCCTGAAAACATTAGCAAAACCCTCTTCCAGGATTTCTGTAAACATACAACAAGAAAATCCTTCTTCAGGGCTTCTGAACCAACAGCAAGTTTCCAAGACCTCTGCAACAACAGCACTGTCCTTCACCAGTGGACAGAATTCACTCTCTGTCTGCAGAACAGTCTCAGGAGCTCTGAACCAACAGCAAGGTTCCAAGGACTCTGCAACAACAGCACTGTCCTTCACCAGTGGACAAATCTGGCAAAACAACATCAAAACAGACAAAGTACCAGCATAACAGCCATGTCTCCTCAATCCTTGGCAGCTCTGGGTGGCAGCTCTCAAAAGTCCTGGGCAATTCAAAATGGCCTTCAGCAATCCTCTCAGTCTCTCTCTGCCTCCAAGATGCTGCTTCCAAAAAAGTTCTTCTCCCTCTCTCTTTTCTTGGGTCTCTCTAAATTTACGTCACCAGCTCCTCCCAGTTCAGCCCTCTCTTTCCAAGTCAACAAGTCCATCCCACAAGTGGGATTCACAAGCTCTGGGTTTTAACACAATCAAGCCAAAAACCAAGCCAATACAGGGGGATCTTTAAATTCCATTATTATTACAAACATATAAGTATGCAAACAAAATTCAGATAATTCTTTTTATTTCTTCTAGTTTTGTTATGATTTTACCTCATCAGAATCTTCCCATGTTCCTCTGAATTCTTTATATTCCTCATTCTTTACTGCACAATAAAATCCCATAATATTAAGATGTCATAATGTGTTCACCCATAACCATATTGTTGGGCACAAAGTTTGTTTCCACTCTTTTGCTATTGCATGTGCTGTTATGAGTAATTTTGTTTATATGAATTTAAGGAGGCCAATACCTCCTTAGAGTTTAAACCCAGTAGTGGGGTCCCTGGCCAAGAGTGTCTTTTCTCGAATAATTCAATTCTGTTTATCAGAAGAGTTCAATGAATTTACGGCTCACCAGCAATTAATCTGCATGCTTCTATTCCCACAGCTTCTCTACTCTATGGGTAAAAGGTAATATCTCTGTTGTTTTAATTTCCATTCCAATCTGTATTAATTATTAACATTTTTTCATGAGTTTGTTGATAGAGATAGAAATGTCACTGAAGAGAGCAAAGACAGAAAAAGACCCCGATTTGGACCAAGTGTATAAAAAGATGTTAGAGGAACCACAGTCGCAAGTGTTCTGAGAGACCAATATTCTAGGTATCTAGGAGGGGAAGATGGCAATACATGGGAAAATCTCTGACCTTATTAATAAAAAAATTTTTAAATGGTGACCAAGAAAATGGTGCCCAATTTCCTACTTCTGGGTTCCATGGATAAAAGGACCAAGGAGTAGAATGCTAGAAGAGAAATCTTTAACCAAGTAAGAAGGAAAAGGAAATTATATAGGTGACTTGGAGGAGTTTGACCTAGGAGAATAAATAAATCAGACGCTGAATTTAGGGAGGAGAAATTGGGAACAATTGGCGGAACAATCTCTAGCTCTAGATACTAGTCTAGGTTTACTTGTGGTGTGAAAAATGAGCCAACTCTTGTTGATAGTCTCCGTTTCTCTTCTGTCCCCCATTCTCCACACACACGTGTTCTCTATGTATTGATAACAGATCTTTTTGTAGTGGCAAAGTAGTGGAAACCGAGGGGTCCCCCACCAGTTGCAGAATATGATGGAACACGGCTGTAATTTAAGACGTTGGCGAGGATGGTTCCTGAGAAACCCGGGAAGACTTACTTGAACTGATGCAGAAGACCGCGAGCAGAACCGCGGGCACACTTAATACAGTAACATAACACTGTTAAAAAAAAAAATCCAGAAGGCTGAGTAGCTGCGAAGTGCGAGGGGCTAGCGGGAGCCGCAGGGCCCCCAGCACGAAGCACGCTCCCCCACAGGCTGGCGTTAACTCGGGTGGGTGCGGACACAGTTTCAGGGGAAGCAGCTCTTGACTCTGCTTTCAGGAAACAAGGGCTTTGTGTTTTGTACTTTTGTTCCTTCTCGCTTTTGTTTCATTTTCGGGAAGGGGCAGGGAAAGGGGGAGGAAATAAATGCTTGGAAAGTGGGAGATTATATATACACACACACACACATACATATATATATATATACATACATATAATATTTTTAAAAAATAAGTTATTTCGCAATGAAACAACCTCCCCCTCTGCCCACCCTGGCTCTGCTCTCCTTTCCGCTGCGCCCTGGACTCTGCCTCCAGCGACCCTCCTCCGCTGCCGTTAAAGAAAAGGCCCAGCGCCCCAGGCACGCGGTACTCTGCAGCGTGGTGGAAGGGTGCGCGAAGTCCTGCCAGACCTTCACCTCTAGCGGACTACTTCCCGGCACATGCGCAGAAGTCCACATACGTCTGGCTTCTGGACTACGATTCCCATAAAGCTATGCATCCATAGGAGTTTCCGTTTCCTTCCTGCATTCAACGCCCGGGCAGGCCTTCGGAAGGAAATTTCCGTCACGGTTTTTCCCTTTGTTTTTAGGCCCCGCCCCTTAAATTTATCTTCGTTTCTATTTGTCTGAGTGACGTTGCCCTCTAACCAATCAGCTGAAGACTCTGGCCACCCCGCCCCGCCCTTGAAGGCTGCGCTCCTATGAAAGCCCTGGGGCTGGTGGAGGATGGTTGGGGTCTGAGCGACCCCCCCTTCTGGGAGCTGCCTGTCCCCCGGGCCGGCCCCGCCCCGTGCAGGGTGTGATGTGCCGGGCCGCTGGCGGGCCCTGCCAGACCCAGGAGAGGGGGAGGGGGCGGGGGAGGAGGAGGGATGGAGCCGGGAATGGTGCCGGTGTGGGGGGGGAAGGTGCGGGTCCCCCACGTGACCCTCCTGGGGAAGGGGGAGAGGCGTGGAGCATAGACACGCCCCTTCTTCGGTACTAGGACGGTATAGACACGCCCCTTCCCCAACCAACCCAGTGGGATGGTCTGGAGTGTAGGCAGGCTCTTTCGTTCCCGGGTATGAACACGCCCCCTCCTCACCTGCTGGAATGGCGCTTAGCGTAGACACACCCCTTGTCCGGGCATTGGACTAGTCCGGAGTGTAGACTGGTTTCCTACCCGCAAGCTGCATCGGCCGCGGTGTGGACGCGGCCCGTAGCCGGGGCTGCAATGCTGGAGCCTGGGGGCCCCCCGGCCCTGGGCAGCCCCGGGCCCCGCCCCCACGCCTCCCAGCCCCGCTATCTCCCTTCGGCGGAGGTTTCCCTCGACCCCGCCGCGCTGCGCGCCCCTTCCCGAGTGAGCGTGGGCTTCCCGGCCGGCTAGGGGTCCGAGGGCCCGCTGTCATTGCGGGGAGCGTGCTGGTGACGGCTCTCAGGGCCCAGGACCCAGACCCCGCTGCCCGGCTTGTGTGGTCAGCGAGTCAGCAGGCGCCGCGGAGCATCTCCGAGTGCGGAGACACCAGGGAAGGGCCTGAGTCTCGAGGCAGACGCAAGGGAACCCCAAGGGGCAGGGCCCTGTGGGAGCTGAAGCCCCTCTGAGGTCAGGGAGACCGCTCCTTTCCAGACTAGAGGGGGTGCTATGTGGGGTGCCGCATCCCTAGTGAGATCCCTTAAATCAGGTTCGCCGTCACTGGGCAGCCACCACGATCGATGTCTGTCCGAAGTTTTAAAATCATGTACTTGCCTAGTTTTTGACACCTTAAAAAAAAGGTGGGGATAATATTTTTCCTCTCTACCTCCTAGAGTTGTCAGGAAATGCATCATAAGAGCCATAATTAAAGCCAGCTGTTGTAACACAATTCTGGCTCCGGCACAAAGTGGGGTTCCAGGCACTTGCCATACCATATTTACCGCTCCCCAAACTCCGGGTCAGCTTCACCGTCACATGTATTTTGCATGACTTCCCATGTATAAGGGGTATCATATTGCTTGCCTTCTCAGGGATGGGGGAGGAGCTGGAGGGAGGGAGAACTGGAATTCAAATATTAAAAAATGCACATTTAAAAAACACAGCTTCTCTCACATCCCAAGCAAGGGAGACTGGACCTGCAGGAATGTTCTTTGGGTTTCAGGGGTTCATAACCCTGAAGAAGGATATATGTACTCTGAGGTGAGGTAAGTGATATGGGAAGAGTTGTGTGATTTGGCCAGATGAGACTCTGGGCAGCCTTGGAGCTCCCCCTCTCCCACTTTGAAAACCCAGATGTTGGTGCTTCTCTCTCTGGTAACTATGTAGGTATGTGATG
>NW_027186380.1:798120-818185 GCF_028583685.1 Petaurus breviceps papuanus
CCAGATGTTGGTGCTTCTCTCTCTGGTAACTATGTAGGTATGTGATGCTCAGACAGCTAGAAGCCCTGTATGTTGAATTGTGTTATTTTCTCTCTATTTTTTTTTTTGTCTGCTTGCAACTTCTGTTTGTATTTTCTCTGAAGTTCAGGGTGCTGACTTTCCCCCCCTTGTAATGGAAATGCAAATTTAAAGATCTTCCCTACCCTTAGGCCCTTTGATAGGCTTAAGAGACTCTGAGAACCTTCCTTGATTTGAAAATATACTCTGCCTCCTAATAGGCTGAATGTGCTCACATGGAGCCTGTGGCAGGAGGCTTGGTTTTCCGGAATGCCCACACCTTGATGCTGTGTGATTGGGCAGTGGGTCAAGAGGGTGGTTTCATTCTCTGACCCAGGAGAAGGCTATATAATCCCTGATGTGAGGCTTTGCTTTGGGGCTCACTTAGAGAAGTGTTCTGTGATTTGATCAGATGAGACTCTGGGAAGCTGTTGTTGAGAGCCCCCAGGCTTTGAAAAACCCAGATGTTGATGGTAACTGTGATTTGGCATGGATGTAATGGGTGGACAGTTTGGAAACCTGTCTGCTTGATCTGTTTCTCTGTCTTGATAATTCTGTCTGTATACTCTGAAGTTCGGGGTGCTGACCTTTTTCCCTTGAACTAGGCAAATGATACATGTTTGACTGATTAAAGTAAGCTTGTTAACCCATTTTGAGTTGCTTTCCTTTAACAAAGCAGATCTAAGAACCTGTGTTGGCAGCCACCCTGGGGACGCTGGGGTGCTTGCTGCTACAACCCTGAACTAGGTAAATAATATATGTTTGATTAAAGTAAGGTTGTTAACCCTTTTTGAGTTGCAGGCAGCTAGAAGCCATCTTGGATATTCCAGGGTGCTTGCTGCTACATGTGTGCACAAGTCTTGTTGTCGTTATCTTTGATTTGCTTTTGCATAAACCAAAAAATTTCTCTTATCTTCTTGAATAGTCTTTATTCTAAGGCTGGTTACAAATTCATTCCTCAGCCACATTTGTGGAAATTGTAGCCTACTATTCTTCCCTACATTTTTTATAGAACAGCTTTTCATATTTATATGTTTATTCCCTTGGGATCCATTGTGTTTTGTACTGTTATATGTTGGTCTAAACCTATGTTCTGCCAACTACAATCTGTTTTGCCCTGGAATATTTCACATCACTTATTACATGGATGATTGTTACAATCTAGGACTGTTTTCTTGAATGGGGTGGGTGAAGCCTTAGATTTCTGGTTTTTGATCTCTGCTCCTTCAGGGAGTCATTAGATTGTTTAATGAATTTGTTTTTCCTATCTTTTTTACTTCTTTTCCTCCTGCAACACAGGCTATGCCAGGAATCTTAAATGTCAAAGATCAATGCTGTTGAGAAACCGCTCCAAAATTACTTAACAGCTGGGAGGTCCTCTAGAAGACCTTACTACCAAAGGGTATGATGTAGTTGTAGTAGGAACAATATTTCAAGGCCCTGTCTAAGGCAAGCTAAGATAGCTTTTCCTTAAAAGGTGTGGAAATCATTCCTAGTGGCCTAAGGCCACAGAAGTCAGGATATGACAATTCACCAACTCTTCACTTGGGCTTCTGACCAACATACTAATGTTTGCAACAGGGAGGTTACATTCAGCTGAATCTTTACTGTGAACGTTTAGGGAGTATGCCAGAGGGAGTGCTGTATTTCCCTGCTCTGGACAACTTTTGCCTGATAAGGCTACACAAACCACCTTTTTATAACTGTTAGATGGAGTACAAATGTCTCGTTGCATTCCAAACACCCAGACAAGTCCAAGTCAGGCCTTACCTACCACTTATCCTCTTCTCTGCACCCACCCTGGTTTAATCCCTCATCACCTCTGCCCTGGGGTATTGCAATAGCCTATTTTGCATCTAGGCTCTCCTCTTCAAACCTTCCTCACAGGTGCCAGGGTGACGCTCCCAAAGCACAGTTCCTACAATATCACTGTTTTTCTTAAGATCTGGTGGTTCCATCTTGCCCCTAATATAGATATAAACCACATGTAAACTCTGCTTCAGTTCATAAATGCTTTCACATTTGGCTCTGGCTTCCCTTTCCAGATTCATCGCATGTGCATCTTCATTCTCACTATGTTCTAGTTACATGGCCTTGTTGTTTACTGGACATGACATCCTATTTCCCAGCTTCATGACTTCACATGACCCGTATTCCTCATGTCCTCGCGACCCATATTCCTCATGTCCTCGCGACCCGTATTCCTCATGTCCTCGCGACCCGTATTCCTCATGTCCTCGCGACCCATATTTTCTCATCTCATGGAATCGATGACTTCACTCAAGATTCATGCCAGGGCCCATCTCATATAGGAAGCCTATCATGACCATTCACTCCCCACATTCCTAGCATCCTCCTTTGAAACAATTCTGTTTTGTGTTTCATTTTCAGCACATGTGTTGAATGGAAATTCCTTGAGAATGGGGATTTCCTTTACTCCTTCCAATAGTATGTGCTGATACAGGGTATCCACTATATAAATTCTTTTGAACAACTGGATATCATGTCCTAGGTCTTCCCCAGTATATCAGTAATGATTCTGAAGAGGGATGATAAGTGTTTCAGGGACCCCAATGATCAGAGTCCCTTGGTGGGCAATCTGGAATGAATTCACAGGCTCAAGCATTCTGAGTCTAATTCTGTCAAAACAAGAGTTCTTAGGGAACCTGCAACCTTAACGGGGTAGAGTTAAAGTTTTTATAGGTTAATCCATAGTATAACCTGTGCCAATTATGCTAAGTGAGTAAGGGTGGAATTAGGGAAGAGTGAAGGAGTGGCCAATGCTTAAAGGAGCATGCACTTTTACTATCTACTGCGAAGGCATATTGCCCATGATTTACTGGGAAATAGCCCAAGGGAGTGCTGCATGGAGGTGTGGTTTTAGGCTTAAAACATCACTAAGTCAACTAGCAGTCAGGACCGACTGAGAGGTGCCCAGTCTGCTTCCCATCAATGTCCTGTTTGACAAGATGGATGTTGGGAGTATACATATGTCCCAAACTAACAAGGGATCCAGGATGTGCATAATGGGCTGAGTTAACTTACAGATATCTAGTGAAGGATTCATAGGTGCAACTGGTTATTATACTAAGGGGAGATATACATTTCATGAATAGTTGGTAGGCAGAGTGCTAGCAGGGGGAAGGGGCAGAGATAATGCTCTGAGGCTGGGGGGATTTGAGGCTAGTGAGAAATGTGATTTTAAAAACTGATATGATTTTGCAAACCGGGATTCAAGCACAGGCACCCAAGCACCCCATCGATTTCATTTAAATCCCTTCACAATAAATTACGGGAACTGGCAGAAGTTCATATTTTCCTTGGAAAACACTGTGAATGTATAATGCAGCCATCGTGTGAACTCAAGCAGAAGCTCTTTCCATGAATATGGGGATAGAGAAGAGGATATGGTCAAGGTCTGCCCTTTGCCAGCCTTTGTTTCATATCCTCCATGATTCCATGTATCAGGATCTGTAGTAGAGACCAGGCAGACAGACCATTGTGTTATTTCCTATAGTCAGTTAATAAGCATTAAGCACTTGCTACATGTCAGGTACCATGCTAAATGCTGGGGATTCAAAAAAGGGAAGACAGCAGCCCCTGCCCTGAAGGAGCATACATTTTAATAGGAGGAAGGTGCAAAGCAGGCAGGTAGAAAAGGGGAGGTACCCAATATAGCAGCATGATGGAGGAGTGAGAAGGGCTCAGTGGGGTGGGAAATGAAGAGGCTAGCCTGGAAGCCCTTCTTAATCCGAGGTTCTGGGAGAGGCCCGGGGGTACTGATGAGCTCCAGGGCTGAAGTAGTTTCTAGGGTGGGATGAAGTCTAGAGGAGGGCAGCTGGGCAGGAAATAGCAAAATAATGAGACAGACAGGCACTTGTACTTTTTTAATGCTAAGGTTTATTCAAGCAAAGATACATAATTAATAAGCAAAGATATCCCTGATGTGGACATGTCCAAAGTGGCTTTGTGCAGTTTCCAGCAGCTTGCATGAATCAGGGTGTCTTGTCAGATCTGGGAAGCTATTGTTTTAATTGGTTTAAATTACTTGTCCCCGAACCAAGTCTAATTACATTCCCAGCTGTTTGCATTTCCATCAGTGAGTTCAGCTGTGGGTCTCAAAGCAAAAATTCCTTCAGGCCTAATGGAAGACCCTCCTTGGCAGCTTATTTTAGCAGTTCTATTCCTGTATCTTGTCATAGGACCAAGAGCTAACCAACTCTACCCTTAAATTTGGCTTTGAGGATAGGCTGTCTCTCTCCTTTCTTGTGTGGCCAGACATCACAAAACTACCCATTTGGAAAGCATTAGCTGGTAAAAAGCCAAGGGAAATAGCCATAAGGGCCTTATCTCCATGCCTATAGTTAAGGCCCCTTTATCTCCATATACCCACATTTGCTGTATTAATAGGGTTTCTTTCCAGTATGTCTTATACTTAGTGAGAGATTTCCTGACTAAAGGCTTTGACATCCATAAAATGTTTTTCTCAAGTAAAGATTTTTGGAAGATCAATAATAAGGTGTGCAATTTCATTGAAAGCCTTCCCACATTAATTACATTCCTAAGACTTAATTACAGTATGCATTCTGTCGCATGAATTTATCAGTCTGACTAGCTTTTGCCAATGAGCCAGCACAAATCAGAGAAACAGGTTTTATTATACAGTGACACACGCCAGCAACATTTGATGGCAATGTGTGTCATTCACAATTCAGCTAGTAGTATTTCTATATTACATGAAACAAAGAAAAAAATCACTGCTCATTATAGTGCAGCTGGTTACACAAAGAAAAAAGTCTGTTTGTTGAAGAAAATGTCTATCATTAGCTATAGGAGAGAGAGAGAAGGGATGAGCCCTTGTTAGGAGAGTTATTTCACTAAGCAAGCTAGATAAGGGGAGACATTCCAGGGACGATTTTGTGTCCTCTTAATATTTTATTTTAGCAATTAAGTCTTTTTGTATCAATTACTGGAGGAAAGAAAATGCTGAAGAGAACCAGCTGTTCCAGTCGGTCTTTCAGTTCATGCAGGCATTTTACACAGCAAAATTGCAAATATAGAATAAAATGGAGTCAGTTATATTTCCCCAGATATTCACTTTGAACAATTTCCCCTCTGTCCCTAGATAAAACCATTTTTATCTTTGGGACACCTAATATGAGGGTGAGATTAAGTCAGCTTGTATAGCGACATAGGCAACTTGGTCCAAAGAGGGTTATAGCGGTTATGCAACAAAAATATGCAGGTCACAAATCATACAAAATTCAGAACATTTCCTTAAAAACTAATCATCAAACTTGAATCAATAAATTAGTCATACTACAGTAAATTTAAGAAGGAACAAGAAAATTAAGATAAAAAACAGGGCACTCTTTAAGAGATAGTGGACAATAAACATAGCTCTATAGTCAGAGGGGAAAAATAATATTCACTTAGAAAACAGGTTTCTTTTTCAACATCATTCTGGGTTAGCTGTCTATTTCATGAATTCATCTGGTTCTGGGAAACACTTTCCCTAGGAAATTAAAGGGGGTCTGTCCTTGACCAGTGTCCACAAATTGTCCAGATTAATCTACTTAAGCTCAGAGATGTCCATCCCTGAATCAACATGTTGGTGTCTAACTGAGGTGTCAGTTGTCAAAAGTACATGGAATGGGCCTCTTCACCTTGTTTATAGGGTGGATCTGCAGAGGTATTTCCTTGACTACTTTCCAAGTTCCAAGTCACTTAAGGAGATCCTTTATGTAATTCTGTCTTTAACCTGTTGGTGATAAAACTCAATACAGTTTGGTAAGGCTTGACAAAACTAATTACATTGGCTTCCCAGTAATAAGTTCACGTGGTGAGTCGGTACAAGTCTAATGGAGTTAACCTTATGAACATCACAGATATAGGAAGAACATCAGATTAGGTCACCTGTAACTCATCTGAAAGTTTAGTTTTTTGTTTTCACATACTATTTTTTCTTTAGATCTTTACCTGAAACCTGCATGTGGTACAAATAGACATCACTACAGACAATACTATCTATGTGCTAAAGAACTATTTTAAAAAGGATCCTTGAAAACCTGACTTGGTAAAATGTCCCTCTTTCTCTGGATATTATCAGAGAGAGACTTCAAACAGCAATGAAAAAAAAAATCTAACTCCCATTTAAATGTTCCCAAAATAAGATACAAATGTTTTATTTCAAAATCCATTTAACTATCTCGCACATAAAATGCTTTGGAGAATTAGTCCATTTAATGTATGAGTTTCAACAAATTGAGACAAACTTTTTCCTAAAGCCAAGTGCTTTAGAATTATGTGAGTGTAAAGACCTGTTAGTTTAATGAACCTATACCTAACCATTTTGTATGATATACAGCCACGCATACTAAGGGGGGGGGCGGCCGGCGGCTATCTTTGGCCATTTGCTTAGGGCATGCAGTAATTTCTACAGAGTAATATGGATTTCTGTATTTACTGTCCACATATTTCCCTGGATGGTTAAGCTACTGGAGCTTTAGTTTTGAGGTGTAAAACCATAAAAATATATTGCTTCTAGAGAATGGCAGTATATTTTATCTAGCCATCCTTTGTTTTTCCAGAATCTCAAGCTAATTCTTTCAAAATCTCATGGAATCCTTCCTGACATACTATGTGGTTTGCTGAGGACCACAAGCATTTCTCTTCTCTTTTCTTCTCCCAATATATGTATATATAATGTATATCCTTTCAGGTACAGTAGTTGGTTGTTTTGTGGAGATGGAAAAGATTCATTTCCTTTGTCCTTTTATTTAAAAAAAAAACTATTGATTTAAAAGTTTCTTGACAATTGAACAATTCTACATAGGAAAGCTTCAATCTAACTTGAGATCTTATGAACAATTATTAAAACATATCCAAAGTCTGCGTATTTAGATATTTGTATGGGTAGGCATCTGTGAATATTAAATGGACATGAGAGAAACCCAAAAGAACTTTAGTTCCTTATTATCTCCAGGATAAAATTTGGAGTGTATCATTTAGGACCATCTTTCCTTGGATTTTTCCATTATTTTTCACTGGCACAACAGTTGCACTCCTAACTACTAATACAATTACAATTATCGTGAGTCTTTAATTATATTCCTTTATCCAATGGAAATCACTTGAAAACCAATCATATATATCATAGTTCTCAAATGGAAATTCAAATTTTGTTTCTTTTTACAAAGTGGAGATTACTACTTCATTAAAAATGAAAGCTTTTACATCTTTCTCCCATATGGCAGACTTCACCCATAAAGACATACTTTATCTTCATATCATTCAGAAAGAATGTGTTACTTTAAGTACATAATCTTATACATGAATATTTAAGTATTAAAATGATGAGCAAGGAGATGGCAAGCATAAGGACAGGCTTGTCCTAGTAACTTAGGTTAGAAAGTTGAAATGAGAAGTGGCCACCTATCCCAAATAGTAAAAATAAAAGCAACTGGGTCCTTCCTACCTGCACCTCAGAGATGCATGAGGATTGTAATGCTAAGATCCATTAGAAAACCTTTGTAGTTCACCTACCACAGTTAGAGAAATTTGCTAAGAAAGGGAAAAAAGGAAAGACATGGTTGTAACAAAATTAAGACTATTCCCTCAGGCTTCAGCCTAAAGGCACAGATTGGCCTAACATAAATATAACAGGATAAAGTTTTCTTTGCTGATTTTGGGTAATACTCATAGTAACATTTTGGAACAGCCAATCATACAAGTTTCACATTATTCATGTAAATATAGGGGATCACAGCCAGGTTCGTTATTAACCAGGCAGGAAATTTTGCTATTCAGAAAGGAAAAAGCATGATGGGGAAACTGATTCTAAAAGATCCTGCCATTACCTTTATAAGGCTGTCTTTTGTCAGTCTTCCCAGGTACTTACATTTCTAAATCTGTAATATTTCTCAAAATGTACTCCCTTTGAGCAGTTCACAGCATTTCCCTTGAATGGTACAATAATTCAATTAAATTAGCAATAAACAATTATACCTGAATTCAAAACTTGGAGCAAATCCAATTATACTCCCAAGAGGTTTAACCCTCTTAACATAGCAAATTCCACTACTCACAGCTTAAGGGAGAATACAGTTATTTTCTTGTTGTTGCAATAATATTCTGTTAAAATACATAGCTTTAAAAATTGATTCTCAGTATTCATCAAGTACATACAAGGTATTTTTAAAAACACTTTAATTCATTTGAGTGTATGTATATGTTCAGACATCTTGATGTCACAACTAAGTAGTTAAAATCAAGAAAATAATCACATTCTGGGGTTTTATACAAGAAGTGGATGTTTGATACAGTTCACTAAAATTTGAGAAAGACAGTGGCTTCTGGCAGTTTGGATATCTTAAGGTATCATATATTAACTTCTAAGGCAAAAAAGAGAAATATTCTCAGTGGGGACCTATACTACGTTGGCTCAAAGATAAAACTTGAATGCATATTTTTTCAGGTATAATTTTATCTAGTTTAGTTTTCATAAATTTCATAATTAGCAATCCAATTTACTGTCTTAGAATTTGCAAAGCTCTCATTTGTCACATACATTCTTTCAGCTCCTTCCATGGAGCTGACAAGATTTTATGATTCTGCCCAAGTTGATCCAAAGGACATGGCAGGTCCTTAAATAATTTCATTGATAACAAAAACTTACAAGGTCTTTAGGTTTTGCCAAATTCTAAATAATTATCATCATTATTCACTTTTCAGCAAAATATAACCAAGGAAATGGGGATTTTTGGTGTTTTTTTTTTTTTTTACCATAGTGCTAAGTCTAATATGTGACAGCTGAAATTTATCATTTCAGAGCATTCATATCAAAGGAGGAATTAATCTCCTAATAATACAAGTGTAGTTAAGTATACTCTAGGTACCATTTTTCAAATTAACAGCATTTCTTATATGGTTTCCCAAAATCACAATGCAAAAAATTGGGAACAAATTTTAAAAAATATCATGGACTCAAAATATGAAACAAAACATTTCCAGTCAAATGACATCAACTCAGTTGAATACATTCTGAATCATCTTACAAAGAAAACCATTTCATCCCTCAATTTTGGCATTCTATAGTAGTTGCATTCAGAGATCAGTATGGGGTAATTAAAATTGAATTGCCCATATACTACCAAGATGGCATTAGTAATAACTATTCAGAACACAGATCAGGCTGTAAACAGTAATTTCCCCGGATTTATCAAAAGGCAACATAATTTTTAAATGCTCAATTTTAAATTTTGCCACATGATTCCAGCTACTTTTCTACATGAACAAGAATAAAAATTGATGAACTAAAGCTTGGCAATCAATGAGAAATCTCAAAATTAACTTTGACCATCTGAAGAGAAAATAAGAACTTCTCTAAATGCAATAATCATTTTAGAAGCATGGAGATCTTCCTATTCTCCCTATAGTCTAGACTTGCTGTAAGATTTAACTGAAACTCTTCTATAATACTTAATTACCTTCTTGGCTATGCTGAACATTTTGGCAGCTGGCAAAGATAAGGATTTTGTATTGTGCCAACTTGGGCAAAGAAAATCACTAATTTTATATTCCTGCTCTTTGAGAAATCAGAGTTCTCAATTCTCATCACCTTCTAGGTAAGGTTTCTATCCACACTGTGTGAGTGCAAATGGTCTCCAAACATCCTCTAACTTTCTGTTCCCTTCAAAACTGAACCCTGATTTCCAAACTGATCCAACCCTTCACTTTCCTTCTCTACTTTCTCAATTCCTCACGTCTTTTACTTCCTAATCATATCCCACTCCATCCACAAAACTAGTTTCCTTTATGCCACTAAAACCTCTCCTTTCTAACTTAGCACAAGTTTTATTATACAACTCCAGTTAACTGCAACACTTTTACTTTTAACTTGATCAAAACTGAACCTTCAAGGTTTACAGATAGTTCCTTATTTTGTCAGGTAAAACACTTCCAATTTGCAAATGCAGTCAATTCTAATTTCTTTTTAAGGTGACTGCTTCTAATTTACCTAGACAACTAAACTTTAAGTCATTCACAGAACATAGAGGCAAAATGAAAGCTTTCCCTTAAAGTGCAATTTTGCTGATTTAAACAACCTCTCTTTCCAAGCTGTATAGAAGAGTTAATAATTGCACCATGTGGTTCTTAAGCACCAGATATTTAGAAGATTTCAAAACCATTTATTTTTCTTTTCTTTTCAACTGTTTAAGACTTTCTTAGCTTTCTCTAGTCAGTGAAATCACCTTCTACTCTTACCCTAAAACAAATCTGTCACACTTCAAGGAAGAAAGAGGGTGGTAAAAAGGGAAAAGTGCTATTTGAATTTAACTTTCACCAAGTTTTCTTTTTTTGTGGTTTTTTTTTTGTTATAGAGACCCCCCCCCCCCCAAGACACACAAGGAAATTTCAGGTTTTTAAAAAAAAAAAACATCTAAACCATTTTGGAAATTCACAGTAATTACATTTCAGTCATAAATTTGGTCTCTAATACCATAAATTTATGCAAATGGGGAAAGGATTTTAGTCCCTCTTACTGATCTTTCTGTGTACTCCCGACCTGGCTAGAATTATGTCTTTTGAAAGATTTGGAAATTGCGGCATAAAGTTCTCACACCCCCCCCCCCCCACACACACACACCTTATTTTCTGTGGAAAGTTTACTGGGAATGGGACGTTTAACACTGGAATTGGCTGAGTATCTTGGATGAAAAGGGCATGTCTTCTGCTACTGCCAGAGGTAACAGCACTAAGAACAGGCCCCAGGACATTAAAATACTTTGTTCCCTTTCCATCCTACGAGATAGCTGTCTTGGCCAGAATTCCACTGCAAGGGGGCTAAAAGTTGTACCAGGTGATCTTCCTGCATCTGGGTCATATTTATCTTTACTTTTCTCTCTTCTCGTCCCATTCACTGAAGATGAAAGTGATCAGCAAGAGGATTTCAGTGACAGGTTTTCTTGCCCTTGAAGGGCAAGGTTATTAAGAGCAATGCTACTGTCCCTTAAAAGAATAGGGTACTGTCTCTGGGTAGCTGGAAGCCAGAGAAAGAGCGTTTGAGACAAGTCGTGCAATACTAGGTGGAAAATGCGACAAAGAATGTCAGCATTCGTCCTTTGGCAAAACCTTGTGAGGAAGTGGCATTCTCTTTCCCCAGGATAAGGATTCATTAACTGTACGATGTGGTTGGCAAAATTTATGAACTTTAGGATCTACCCAAATAAATCAATAACTGTTTTGGGAAACTGACCTCTATTTTTTCCTTCTAGAATTTATAAGGTTTCATGACCATAATGGTCTGGGCCATTATGTATTAAGTATCGGCTGGCCATTTAGTTTAACAAAGAACAAATTCATACTTAGAGACTAGCCCTTCCTAGAACTGTTTTCCCTATTCACCAAAATGGATCTGAAGATTCTCTTCCAGAAAAGAAATATCAACCAGATGCCATCATGATGACTGATTCCTCGAGGTGAAACCGAGGCTTCCATCAGCTTTATGTCATTAATGTTTGGGATCCCCCCACCCCACCCCAACTGCCTGAGTTTACAGTTAGATGAATTGTTTGACCTCCCCCAGTTTCCTCTGGTTCTGCCCTACCAAGGTACAGTTTTTTCCAAAGGCTCCTTGGTGCCAGATACCAGACCAGAATAAAAACTTAACCAAGAATTTAGATAGGAAGGTTGGCAAGACACTGAGTAAGCACAAATGACACAAAGTCACACCACACAATACAAAAACACACATAACATTAACCCATCTCTGTAGATCTCATGACTTGGAGCACAAAAGTGTTAGGCTATGCCTTTACGAGTCCTCCCAGTTTCCCATCTCTTGAAGTTCTTCAATTGGTGAACTCACTGGTACATGGTTAAAAAGTTCTTGGAGATGAGGATCTGTAAAGGCTGAACTGGCCAGTAGAGAAACAGGTTTTATCTTACGCTCAGAGAGCAACACACTCCACTAGCAGTTGATGCAAACGTGTGTCATTCTCCTTATTTATACATTACATGAAACAAAGGAAAAAAAAAAACAGATGGCTGTCCATTACAGTGCAAGTGGTGTTACAAAGAAAAACATGTACTTGTCAAGGAAAGTGTGTATGATTGCCTATAGAAGATAGAGAAGGGATGTGCCCTTTTTAGTATAGCTAATTTCACTAAGTCAGGCTAGATAAGGGAGGGAAGACATTCCAGAGATTGCGGAATCCTCTTTCTTTTAGCAATCGAGTCGTTTTGTGCCAATTAGAGGACGAGAGAAGAAAGCAAAGAGAACCAATGATTGCAGCTGGTCCGTCAGTTCATGCAGCTCCTACTCAGAAAAACGGCCAACACCAAATAAATGGAGTCAGTTATGTTCTCCAAAAAAGTTCACTTTCCACAATCCTCTTACGGTAATGAAAGAGTTTTTGATGTTTAAAGCCACGTTGATTACAATTACAGAACCTCTCTCCAGCATTTTTCTGGTATTCTCTACTGTATGCACCTTGTTAGAAGAGCTTTCCATAATTCCTTATAAAGTTTCTCTGAGCTTAGAATGAATACTTTCCCACATTTGTTACTTTTGTAAATCTTTCCAGAACAAACCTCTTGGAGCCAAAGTTTGTGCTCTAGCTGAAGGTTTTCCAACATTATTACATGAACATTTCCTTCTACTACAAAGTATCTGGGGGATAAACAATTCACTGTATCAAAAAGCTTTCCCATATTCAGTATGTTCATAAAGTTTCTCTTCGGTATGCTTTTTCTGGTGGGAAGTGAGCTGTGTTCGGAGAATGAAGCCCTTTCCACATTCACTACATATATAAGGTTTCTCTCCAGTATGAATTCTCTGGTGGTAAAGAAAGGATGAATTGTGTCTAAAAGATTTCCCACATTCATTACATTCATAAGGTTTTTCTCCAGTATGAACTCTCTGGTGGTTAGTAAGGGATGAACCAGAGCTAAAAGCTTTTCCACATTCATTACATTCATATGGTTTCTCTCCAGTATGAATCCTCTGGTGGAAGGTAAGATGTGTGCTGTGGACAAAAGCCTTCCCACATTCGTTACACTCATAAGGCTTTTCTCCAGTATGAATTCTCTGATGAGAAGTAAGCTGTGTGTTCACTCTGAAGGCCTGCCCACATTCATTACATACATAAGGTTTCTCTCCAGTATGAATTCTCTGGTGGTAAATAAGAGATGAGTTGGAGCTAAAAACTTTCCCACAGTCTTTACATTCATAAGGTTTTTCTCCAGTATGAATTTTCTGGTGGGAAGTAAGATGTGCACTCTGGATGAAAGCCTTTCCACACTCATTACATTTGTAAGGTTTCTCTCCAGTATGAATTCTCCGGTGATAAGTCAGGGATGTACTAGAACTAAAAGCTTTCCCACATTCATTACATTCATAAGGTTTTTCTCCAGTATGAATTTTTTGGTGGGAAATAAGATGTGCGCTCTGCATGAAGGCCTTCCCACATTCGTTACATTCATAAGGTTTTTCTCCAGTATGAATTCTCTTGTGGAAAGTAAGCTGTGTACTCTGATTGAAGGTTTTCCCACATTCATCACATTCATAAGGTTTCTCTCCGGTGTGAATTCGTTGATGGGAATTAAGTTGTGTGTTCCCTCTGAAGACCTTCCCACATTCATAACATTCATAAGGTTTCTCTCCAGTATGAATTTTCTGGTGGTAAGTAAAGGAGGAATTGTATCTAAAAGTTTTTCCACATTCATTACATTCATAAGGTTTCCCTCCTGTATGAATTCGCTGGTGGGAATTAAGCTGTGTTCGAAGAATGAAAGCTTTCCCACATTCATCACATTTATGAGGTTTCTCTCCAGTATGAATTTTCTGATGGTACATAAGGGATGAGCTGAAACTAAAAGTTTTGCCGCAGTCTTTACATACGTGAAGTTTCTCTTTAGGATGGATTTTCTGATGCTCAGGATGGTGTTTACCCTGCATTGAGTCTTTTCCAAATTCATTGTAACCATGAGTTTGATTTACCTTATATATGACATGATCCTGAAAAAGCTTGGAATTACATTTGAATGACTCCCCACATTCACTGTGCACAGAAGGTTTCTCAGGATCATAATTCCACCCTTCTCCCAACTTGGCACGCTGGTAATCATCTTTTGAGTATTTTTCCTGGGATGATTTGTCTATAACAATGTCATCGGAAACAGATTCCTTTGTCTCAGGCTCAGTTTTCCAATCTGAAATGAATGAATTAAATACAAGCATTTACATTTTTTTACTGATGAGAGTTTATAAAGTGCTTTCACATACATTACCTCATTTAATCCTTTCAACAACCCTGTGAAGCAAGCTAGGGCAAGTCCTGTTACATTTGGAGGTTCAGAGCAAACTTAACTGAATTTGTGAATAACCAAACTGCTAATGAGGGCTGACTGGGACTCTGTTGCAGATCTTCTGACTAACTTAGTCCATGGCTCCTTCTACACCACTAAACTAAATATTATATAAGGTTAGGAAGGCAATGCTGAGATACTATATGAGCAGGTATGCAAAGTGAGTAAATTCTAATATCCAAATCCCAAAGGATTATATCAGAGAGAACCCAAACAAGCTGTAAAAGGTAGGTTAATCTCTGAGAAACCATGAAGAACAAGTATGTTCCTAGAAGAATTATGACAGATGTCACCCTTTTTTTAAATGAAGAGGTAGGTTCTGAAAACTACAACTGGCAGGTGGTAGCAGTGAACCTGAAATCAGGATAAGTAACTAAATTTTTTAGGTTCAGTTTTCAGTCTACAGAATAGGGATGCCAAAAGCTGCAGGGATGTTGTAAGGAACAAACAGGACAAAGTACTTCAAGTGTTTTGCAGAACTTAAAGAGGTATATAAAAGTCACTCACCCTTTCGATGTCAATGTCTTATCAAATCAGAGCACACATTTTGTGAGTAACGAAAAAGCAAAACTTCAAGCCATTGCAACCAGCCTCATTTCCTTAATGATAAGACTTCATCCTACTCTATTAGGAAGAATGCTTCTGGTCGTCATGGAGTTAGATGTCAGTGATAAACCCGACAAAAATCTTTTAGGCTATCCTTGTTGATGTACGGAATGTTCATAAAATATACTTCAGTTATGTCATCTGCGCCTGACTGAAATACCGTATCTAAAGAGACTCAAATTCCAGATTGATATTAACCTGGAAAGAAGTATCTACTGCCATATACACAATAGGTTATACTCTTTCTTCCACAATTTTATTGAATTTTAAAACAAAGAAGATGTGCTAATCATATCTGTTGCTGACCCAAAGCTATAAAGGACAGCTAATATACTAGATGTCATAATCCAGGTTTAAGAAGCTAAAGGAGATGGAATTATTTGTTAAATAATTAATATTTATTTATTTGTGCTTCAATATGTAGTTTTTTGTGTGGGAACCTGCTCCATGGACACAGATTACAACCCTTTTCCTATTTGGTATTTCACTTTCTACCATTTCTATGACTCCAAAGTTCATGGATAAAGTTCATCTGGAGAAGATTCCTACTGAAGCTGCTAGGAAGGCCATATAAACAATGATCAAGGCTACACACCAGAAGATCTTCAAGTTTAGCAGGACCCACCACAATTTACCCTCCCTTGGCATAGGCTGAGAGAGCTGAGGACTTTCATATCTTAATGAAGTATTAGTGTAGGACTTCAGTGGAGAAACCTAAGAAGCAGGATATGAAATTTAAAAGGGATAACTCTTAAAGACCTGCAGTTATTCGATGTTCAAAGATTCATTCACACCATTTCAAGATGGGCTAAAATCTGTTGGAAGACAGCTCAAGTCAATAAATAGCTGGTGTTTTGATAAAATAAAAAGCATAATATGCAACAATAGGTAAATCTGCTTTATTATTACTTTGAAATGTTGTGGGGGGCAACAAGAAAGAGTTACAGAAGTAGCAGTCCTATAATAGAACGCAGCTGCAGAGGGTCACAATTTAAGTGACTGGCAAACCAGAACTGGATGAGGAGAGGGGAAGATGGTGAATGGTCAAGATTCCATAACTTGAAGACTATCTAAAAGCACTGAGAATATTTATCATGGAGAAAACTTCAAGTACGATGTGACTGTTTTCTTTTTAATATTTGAAACATCATCAACTGGTATGATAAAACTAACAGAAGGAGGAACTGGAAAAGGAATTAACCACTTGGTACAAGAAGCACAAAAACTTGCCCAAGCAACAAAATCCCTGAAAATAAAACCAGACCAAATACAAGACAATGACTTCACAAGACAACAAGAAATATTAAAACAATCAAAAAGCCCTCAATAAAATAGAAGAAAGGGTAAGGTATCTTACTATAAAAACAACTCACCTAAAAAAGAGATCGATGATAAAAAAAATTTAAGAATCATTAAACTATCTAAACTCCATGACCAAAAAAAAAAAAAGCCTAGACATCATATTTCAAGAAATTCTGAGAAAACAGCCCAGATCTCTTAGAACTAGAGGCCAAAGAAAGAATTTGCTTGTCACCTCCTGAAAGAAACTGCAAAATAAAAGCTTCTAGGAACATCACAGCCAAAATTCAGAGCTTCTAAGTCAAGGGAAAAAAATACAAGCAGCCAGAGAGAAAGAATTCAAGTACCAAGGAACTACAGTGAGGATCACACATGATTTAGCATCCATCAGTAAAAAGAAGCAGACTTGGAAGATGATGCAAAGGATATAGGCTTATAGCCAAGAATAACTTACTCAGCAAAACTGAATATAAAGCTACAAAGAAAAAAAAATGGACCTTATAAGAAATAGGTTTCCAGGAGCTTTGGAAGAGCTAAAGCTGTGGAAAAAATTGGAAGTTCAAACTCAGGAGTGAAAAAAGTGAAAGGAAATGTAAAAAGTTAATGAATGAGTAATGATAAAGGATTATGTAAGTATAAACTAATTACATTCAAATGTGGGAAGATAAAATGTGTGTCACCATCTTGAACAGTATCATCATCAGGGTCCATAGAGGGAGTTCAATTAGACCAAGTGATTCCATTAGGTCTTGATGTTCTTTATAAAAGAACAGAAAGAGACGAAGAAGAATACACTGGGATGAGGGGAGGAAGAGAACGTAAGACAATTTATCTTATATAGTCGGGGTGTACAAGTAAACACCTATAGAGATGAGAAAGAATGGGTAGGGGGAGCAGCTGACACTTGAACCTCCATCTCATCTGAATGAGTCAAAAGAAAGAATACACACACTTGCACACACAAAAGGGTATGGAGGGATGGCTAGGTGGCACAGTGAGTAAAGCGCTGGCCCCAGAGTCAGAAGGACCCGAGTTCGGTTCCGGCCTCAGACACTTAACACCCACCCACACACACACCCACACCCACACACAAACTAGCCATGTAACTTTGGGCAGGTTACTTAACCCCAATTGCCCTCCAAAAAAAATAAAAAGGGGGTATGGAAATACATTTTACTCAACAGGGAAATAGGAGGTAAAGGAAAGAAGGGAGGAGGGGGCATTAGAGGGAAGGTAGGGGGGAATTAGCACTCAGCAAAACAAACCAAGGATATGCAAAAATATTTATAACTCTTGCTGAATTGGCAGGAATTGGGAATCTGTGGGGGAGTTCACAAATTGGGGAATAGATGAACAAATTATGGTATATAAATGGGATAGAATAATACTGTGCTGAACTTTTATCAGCGTAATGATTAATGAGGATTCCAGACAACTAATGATGAAACAAGCTCCCCACCTCCTGAGAGAGAAGGAAGACACAGAATGCAGAAAGCGATGTTATTTAGGACACAGCAAAGTGGAAATTTGCTTTGAGTGACTATGCATGTTTGCACCTACCAAGAAGGGAAGTCACAGGAAAAATCTAATCTCTCTAAGGAAGGGAACATAAGGAAGGATGAAGAGGATAACCCTGTTATCTAAATGAGTTTTTGAAAAGCTCATGAACAAAGTAGCAGCTCAGTTTTTGGAGAAGGACACAGAATTCAGAATAAGGACACCTGGAGTCTATTCTCATACTAAGAGGCCCTAAATATGTCACGCAACTTTTCTAAACCTCAAATTCCAAATCTGAAAAATGGCAAGGCTCTCCCCCAGCACCATGTCTCTCGCATGTTCTTATGAGGAGAAGATGAGATTAAAACCCATGGATGCATTTTGACAGGTAAAAAATCATATGTTTGAAAATCACATGTTGAAACACGAAGGGTAGGTTGCATGGGAGCGGAGATAGGGAAATGACTGGAATATCCAGCACTCCCCAAGAAGGGAACAGCCAGTGAATTGTCCTGCTACCTTGGCTGCTGAGGGAATGGTTTTGTACAAAGTAGAGTTGGAACGTCTAGATAGGATGCATCTGTGGCCTGCAGGAAGATCCCTATACCCATGGCCAATAGAAAGATCCCTGTACCTAGAGCTAAGAGACTCCTCTCTCCTGTAGCCCAAGAGTGAGGAACCTATTCTTAGCATGCAGAATTATGATTTACATTTGTAGCATGTAGAAAGACTATTATACTTGTATCCCACAGAGACTCCTCTTCCTGCAGCCCATAGAGAGACTGCTACACAAGTTACTTAACCCCAATTGCTTAGGGGCGGCCAGGTGGCTCAGCGAGTAAGAGCACCGGCTCTAGTGTCGGGATGACCTGGATCAAATCCGGGCTCAGACACTCAGCACCACACCCAGAAATAACTGGCCGTGTAACCTCGAGCAAGTTACTTAACCCCGATTGCTTTAAAAAAAAGGAAAAACTGCTACACCTGCAATCCAGAGGAAGATTGCTACACCCAAACCTACAGAAGGAATGCTACACACGTGGCCCACAGAACACGACTAAAATCATCGCCCAGAGAAGACTCCCAGTGGTCCAAGGAAGATTCCTTACACTTTCACCTGTACCCTGCAGAACTATTATGATCTACAGCCCCTAGAGAGACTCAAAGCCCAATAGAAAGATTCCAAAGACTTTCAATCACTGAGCCCCTTGCTACTTTCCATTCATCCATGGTAAAAAAAGGAAGTCACACAGTAAGGCCTGTAGGGGATAAATGATTCTCACATTGTGGGAGACTCCTTTGGGGCACTTCGGTCAGCCGGGGCCTATGGATAAGAGCTGCATAACCCTGAAATGCAAGAGCCCCAGGCATCCTCAGAGAAATGGGGAGAGAAAGAAGTGGTGCATGAATCCCCATGGCCAGCAGGTGGCTGCAGTGGGATGCATTACAACAGGTCACCTGCAGAGTGTGCTTTCAGGATCTTGGCGTTAACTCCATGGATAGAGAATGTGGGTGCAGTACAGAAGGTACGGGAGAGCAGATCTAAAGGGATGAGTCAGTGGGACAGAGAAAACCCATGAATCTGGGGCCACAAGCAGCTCAGGGGCACTACACACTAAGGAGACAACTTAATCTTCCACATAGCTCCTAAAATGACTGTGGTCAAAAGCATATTGCAATGGCTCAACTGGCCCTAAAAAAGGGGTATTTTTTGTTTGTTTGTTTTTTGGAGGGGGGAGGGCAGGGCAATTGGAGTTAAGTGATTTGTCCAAGGTCACACGGCCTAAGAGTCTGAGGCCAGGTTTGAACTCAGGTCCTTCTGACTCCAGAGCCAGGGCTTTATTCAATGTGCCACCTAGCCACCCCAGGCTTTTTTTTTTTTGTTTTTCCAAAGAGAAGAGAAAGGAAAAAGAGGAAAATCGTTTTTATGGTAGATGCCAAGAAAAATGAACTGACTGCTGGAAGGGAAAGGATGGGAATGCTGAGGGCGGGAAGACAGCACTTGAGCACTGGAGTCCCACCTGCATCTCCGACTCTAAGAGACCAAGCCCAAAGGTTCTGAGAAAGGACCCAAGTCACAAAATCCTCCATTCAGAACTCTCCCCTACACCTCAGTAGCTGGTATGTGTAACTATGGCAAGTCAGTGAATCTCTGAGCCGCTGGTTTCTTGCCTCTAAAATGAGAATTAGCTCAAGTATTGAGGGGCCATGGAGAGGCAGCAGTGTAGGGGCTAGG